>NW_027186372.1:19602619-19620975 GCF_028583685.1 Petaurus breviceps papuanus
TTAGCCTAGGGGCAGGGAAGATCTTCCAAATTTGCATTCCCATTACAACAATTCACAGATAACTTCCAGAAAACAAAAATTAAACAAAAACTTATGATGAAAACTCCAAGGCACTTTGTAGTTGAAGTTAACAGTTCTAGTGACAAACAACATTTTTTCCCCAAATAATTAGGGGAAAAAAAACCTCCAAATATAATTGAGGAAATTTGAATAAAACAATTATGCAATGAGTAGAAACCAGGAAAGGGAATAGAATTATGTGTTCAGAAGAACAAGGAGACCAAAATGCTTCCCAAGAGATATATTTCACACACTAGATCCTAAACATCAGCGAATGTTAAATAAAAGAGAGGCATTTGAAACATTCTTAGAAAAATTCAAAAGTCAACAATTTATTTGCTTTATAATCATCTCAAACAATATATATATACATATATATCATATATATACATATATATCTATATCTATATAGTGAAAGCTGTCCCCCACATTAGCAAGGGGGTGTCATTGTATGCATCAGTGAGAGGTAGTATAAATTCATTTCCAACATCTCCTTCTTAACCCTTAACAAAGGGAGAGAAATTCCTGGCAGCAAGAAAAGTCGGAGGCTGGGTCCAGGGGTTGTACCTTCTCCTCAAAGAGAAGGAGTACCAAGCTAGAAATAGATCTATTTGCTTCCTCAATTATTAGTAGTCTAGTGGATATGAAACTGCAAACCAGAAAACCCAAATCATTTCAAGAGAACAGAGAAACTCAAGACCTCCAGACCTCTCTTCCTTCCTCTTGCCAACTCTGCCCCATCCTCAAATAGGTGAAAAGCATTAATATCCACCAATGAGGAGAAAGTCCTATACCAATGGGCTTTGGTGGATGGATTATGTTCAAGAAAGATCAATAATTATAACAAGAAAGGAAGGCACAAATAATAAAATGTTAATCTCACAGCCAAAAAGAATGAAAAATGAAAAACAGGAGAAAGTGTTTTATCACATTAAAACAGAAACAACAAAATGATAAATGAGGAGCCATAAAGAAATTCCTTTAATTTTTAGAAATAAGTTTTAATTGATGTCTTCTGTTTCTTACATCATCATAGTTGTCTCCAGAATCCTTCCTTACAGAAAACCATCCTGTATAACAAATAGATTTTTTAAAGATAAAAATAAGCATAACTAGCTGAAACATTGAAATAAATCTCAAAACACTCACCATGTGTGATGTCTGTATTACATTCACTTTTCATTTTTTAGTTTGTAGCTGTTCTTTTTTATTTGCATTGTAGTAGCAATTGTGGTGGGTAGCTAGGTGGCACAGTAGATGGAGTGCTGGACCTGGAGTCAAGAAGATTCATTTTCCTGATTTCAAATCTGGCCTCAGACACTACTGTGTGACAGATTAGTTACTCTGTTTGTCCCCATTTTCTCATCTGTAAAATGAGTGAAGAAGGAAATAACAAACCACTCTAGTATCCTTGCAAAGAAAGCCCCAAAAGAGGTCACAACTGGTCTGACATGACTGAAATGACAAAGATAATATATGACTTGGAACACCCAAATCCTGATCAAAGAGATTTAACAATTTAATCTTATCTTTCTGACAAAAGGGAGAACTAATTTTCCCAGATCTGTTGGTGCAAACATAATTAGCAGGAATGTACCTATTAGCCCAAACTTCGAATTTCTTTTACTGTCCATCCAGATCTTGGCCTGCATACATCATTGAGAGGGATTTCCCACACTGGTTAATTTCAGGGTGAGTAAGAAGGAAAGGGAAAAAGTCTTAGTTCTGATTCAATAATTAATGATTTGTGTCAGAGAAATAATCATTTCATGGAGTTTGTTCTTTTGGATAAATTTGTTGAGATATACACTCAGGATTAAAAACTCCTGCTAAGCTGGCATAGATATTTTAGGTACTTTATTTGCATAATTATAAATTGCTTTTCATTTCATAGCTCCACCATCAATATATTAGTTAGTATACCTATCATTCCACAACCCCTTCTACATTGAGTATTGCCATTTTTCGGTCATTTTTGTAAAGCAAAACCTCAAGGTTATCTCTTTTTAGTACTTAAAGCATTCTTCCATGTGATTGCTAATGCTTTGGAATACTTGGACTACTTCTTTTGAAAAGTATTTGTTCATATATGTAGTTCATATATGTTGTTCATATATGTCAATCACTTATCTATATCTATTGGGAAATGGCTATTCATCTTTAATCTATTTAATAATTGTTTATATATCTTAGATAGATATTTCTTTCTAAAATATACAAGGAAATAGTGTGAAACCTCAACTTTAATGGAATAAGTTATGTTGGAAGGACATAGCAGCAATTTGTCTGTAGGTGAATCTATAGGTGTGTTTTATTTTTTTGGGTGGGGGTAAGAGTAAGCAGCAGAATGGATAAGTATGTACAAAGGGAGAAGGTATGAGGAAGATAGAGGGCAAGGATTGAAATACCTTACTCAAGGTAGAGGAAAACAATGAAAGGGAAATAATTTTTGTGCTCTTTCAGAAAGAAGATGGCTAATGGAAGAATAAGTGATATGGCAATGAGAGAGATTGAATTAGGAGGAGAAAAAGGGGGATTTCAATTCAGTGGCCGGAGGGAATAATACTGAATAACAATCCAATAGTGAGAGATATTCTAAAGTGAGAGATAGGAACCTTTCAGTGGACCTAAAATTCGGGGACTTTTTGCTTGGAATGACCAAACACTACTTCCTGAGAGAGTGTTGTCTCCATGGATGGTATCTTGCATCAGGGTAAGAGGAATAAGAATACCTGGATGAAATTAAAGTTGGGAAGTAAAGAAGGACATGTATCCAGAAAGATTTAATGGCAAAAGGGAAGAGAATAATCGTGAGAAATACAGGAGAGAGGAGAAAACTACCCAGAGGTATGGGAAAACTTCTACCATGGGGCAATATTTCTATCCATTCTCTCTTATGGGAATGAATACTACTAACAGTGAGGAAAACAGAAAGAAGGTAACAAGCAATATGACATAAAAGGCAATAATTTAGAAACAATTTAGAAAAGGGAGCTTAATTTTGAAGCCTTAATTCCATGAAGAAAAGAGGCAGGAAAAAACAAACAAGCAAAGAAATTAATAAATAAACATAATAATACTGAATGAAAGTTGAGAATGAACAGAAAATTAAAATAATGAAGTAAATGAGGGAAAGGTGGACAGCTAGGTGGCACAGTGCATATAGTACTGGGTCCGGAGTCAGGAAGACTCTTCTTCCTGAGTTCACATCTGGCCTCAGACACTTACTAGCTGTATGAACAAGTCATTTAACACTAGTTACCTCAGTTTCCTTATCTGTAAAATGAGTAAGACAAGGAAATAGCAGACCACTATAATATCTCTGTGAAGAAAATTCCAAATGTGGTCCTGTAGAGTCAGACAAGACCAAGATACTACTGAAAATGAGAGAAAAGGGAAATAAGATGATGGGGAGAAGTGAGGAAGTTGACTGAGCTCTCCTCAGTTTTCCTCAGAAACAATGTTAAATAAAGCCTTTAAACAAATTCTGGAGAGATAAAACCCACAAAAAATGGAGTGAAACAATTATCCAAATTAAGATAACTTAGAAGATCCTCAGATAAGGTATCTCTCACTTTTGTAAAATGGAAGCCCAGACAGTGTTTGGGCAAGCCAATAGAATTCTCTTAGCCACAACATAGATCAACAACCAAAGACCCTAAGTGCTGGCTCAAAAGGCTAGTGGTACAGGAGGACAGCTGTGAGGCCTCTAGCCCCAGCATAGAAGGCAAATTGTTAGCCCTAGAATACTGGAACAAGAGGGATGACTAGGCTAGGCCACCCCAGCACAGTGGGCAAGTTACCAGCAGCTGAGGCCCCAGGGAGGAAAGTAAGCAATCAGGCCACTGGCCCAACAGAACAAGAAACTTGGGACCATGCCTCCAGTGACCAAAAAACAGAGCTCAGCTTTAAAAAATGAGTGAAAAATTTTTACATCTCAAAACTGGAAGATGGTATTTTAACTCTTGATAACTGCATCTCTATCAGGGCAGTTAGAAGGAGTATATACAGACAGAAGGCATCAGTATAAGCTGACTTTGATGTGATGACAAGTAAGGGGTAGAAAAATGATTGCACCAGGAGAAGAGGAAATGAGGTAAAATTGGGTAAATTATATCACATGAAAAGGCACAAAAGGCCTATTGCACTAGAGTGAAAGAAGGGAGGGGATGAGCATTGCTTGAAACTAACTCTTATCAGATTTAGAGCAAAGAGGGAATAACATACACACTCCGTTAGGTATAGAAATTTATTCTACCCTATAGGGAAGTATGAAGGGAAAGGGGAAAGAAAAGTGGGGGGTTGCTAGAATGGAGGGCAGATTGGGGGAGGTGGTAGTCAGAAGCAAAATATTAGTGAGGAAGGATGGGGTGAAAGGAGAGAGAAAAGTATAAATGGGGGGGGAATTAGATGGAGAGAAATATACAGTTAGTAATAATTTTGATTATGAATGAGTTAAGCTGTCCCATAAAAATAAGAATGCTACAGTATGATGTTCACAAGAAACACATTTGAATCAGAGGGATACAGACTGAGTAAAGATTAAAGGCTGGAGCAGATATATTATGCTTCAGCTGAAGCTAAAAAAAAAGCAGGGGTAGCAGTCCTGATCTCAGACAAAGGAAAAGTAAAAGCAAAAATAGACACTATTAAAAGAGATAAGAGAAGGAAACTAAATATTGCTAAAAGGTACCATAAACAATGAAGTAATATCAATGTTAAACAGAAAGTCATAAAGTAGTATAGCATCCAAATTGTTAGTGAAGTGAGTTACGGGAAGAAATAGAATAAAAATCTATACTTGGGGGGGTATCCCCCTTCCCCCTTAGACCTAGACAAATCTAACCACAAAATAAACATGTTAAGAAAATAAATAGAATTTTAGAAAAAGTTATTATAATAGATCTCTGGAGAACTTTGAATGAAGATAGAAAGGAATATAGCTTTTCTCGGCGGCACATGTCATCTAGACAAAAAATAAAGACCATTTATTAGAGTAAAAAGCTCACAATCCAATACAAAAAGGCAGGGATATTAAATGCATCATTTCAGATCATGATGCAATAAAAATTATGTGAAATAAAGGGCCATGGAAAGATAGACTAAAATTAATTAGAAGCTTAATAATCTAATTCCAAGGAATGAGTGGGTCAAGCATCAACTCATAGAAAGGATTAATAATTTCATCAAAGAGAATAACAATAATGAAAAAAAAATCTAAAAAAATTATGTGATCCAGCCAAAGCAGTTCTTAGGGTAAATTTTGTATTTCTAAATGCTTACTTGAATAAATCAGAGGAAGAGGTCAATGAACTGGGCATGTAACTGAAAAGATAGAACACACATTAGAAAACATACAGTTATCTCAATAGATTCAGAAAAAACTTTTTACAAAATATAACACCCATTCCTATAAAAACACTAGAAAGTATAGGAATAAATGGAGTCTTCCTTAAAAACAACAAGTATCATCTATCTAAAACCATTAGCATGTACTATATATGATGGGTATAAGCTAGAAGCATTTCCAAAAAGATCAAGGGTGAAACAAGGATGTCCACTATCACCCCTGTTATTCAATTTGGTACTACAAATGTTAGCTATAGCAAGAAAGAAGAAAAAGAAATTGAAGGAATTAGATTAGGCAAATAAGAGACTACACTATCACTCTTTGCAGATGATGTAGTGATATACTTAGGGAATCCTAGAAAATCAAGTAAAAAACATAATATTTGAAATAATAAATAAATCGAGCAAAGTTGCAAGATATAAAATAAACCTACATAAATCCTCAGTATTCCTATATATTTCTAATGAAATCCAACAGCAAGCAATAGAAAGAGAAATTCTATTTAAAGTTAATGTAGACATTATAAAATATTTGGGAATCTACCTGCCAAAATAAACCTAGGACCTATATGAGTACAATTAAAAAACAATTTTTCACAGAAAGTCAAATTTAAATAATTGGAGAAACATCAGTTGCTCATGGTGAGGTTGAGCTAATATAATAAAAAATGACAATTTTTTTCAAATTAACTTGCCTATGTAGTGAAATATCAATCAATCTTCCAAAAATTATTTTATAGAGTTACAAAAAATAGTAACAAAATTCGTCTGGACGAACAAATGGTCCAGAATATTAAGGGAATTAATGAAAAGAACTGCCAGGGAAGGTAGCCTAGCCATTCCAGATATTAAACTGTATTATAAAGCAGTTATAATTTGAAAAAAATACTCAGTACCAAAACAAAACAAAACAATTAACAGGGGCAGCCAGGTAGCACAGCGAGTAAGAGCACTGGCTCCAGTGTCTGGATGACCTGGGGATCAAAATCTGGGCTCAGACAATTAGTACCCACCCAGAAACACCTGGCCTTGAGCAAGTTAACCCCAATTGCTTAGGGGTGGCCAGGTGGCTCAGCGAGTAAGAGCACCAACTCCAGTGTCAAGATGACCTGGGGATCAAATCTGGGCTCAGATACTTAGCACCACACCCAGAAATAACTGCTACTTAACCCCGATTGCTTAAAAAGAAAAAACAGCTTTAGCAAAAGAATTCAGGTAATTACAAAAGATAACATAGGAAACTGAAAAATTTTGCACACATAAAATTAATACAATTAAGACAGAAGTTCTCAGATGGGGGAAAATTTTTGTATTAAATTTTTACAATAAAATTTTGGTCTACAAGTACATACACAATTAACAGATAAACAAATAGTTCTCAATAGAAGAATTGCATACTCTGAACACCCATGAGACAGACTATTTCAAATCACTAATAATGAGAAAATGCAAATCAAAACAGTCCCAATGTATTATCGTAGCTCTTACAAATTGATAAAAATAACAAAAGATGGGAATAGCCAATGGTGGAGAAGCTTTAGGATAGGCAAAGTAATGTATATTAATAAAGCTGTCAATCAGTGCAACCAGTTTAGAAAACAATTTTGAATTATGCAAATAAAGTGATTAAATGTTATTATCATTTGACTCAGGTACTTTTTGAGTAGGTATATACCCCAAGAAGGCCACTGATAAGAAAAAAAAAATATTTTCATGAGCTGAACATTCCAGGTAAATATCTACTAGCTTTCTTTGAACTCAAAATTGCATCTTCCAGTTGTATGCTTTTGAATAGACTTCCATAATTTTGTACACATTTTTCCTTCTCTCTTTCTTTAAGAACTCTTGGGTGTAGCTAAGGTATCACACCTAATTGTAAGCCCTCCTTTTTTCTCCTAGTTGTTAGTTTTCTTTGTGTCCTTAAAGTGTCTTATATTGATTTATCTTTGCATTTGTTGTGTCACTTTGGTAGAATGCAAGCTCTTTGAAGGCATGAACTGCTTTCCATTAGTCTTTATATCTCTTATGTCTATCATGGTAATGTTCATGTAGTTGGCACTTAATTGGGATTTATTGAGGAGCATTAAGTGCCCCATCTTTCCAACTAAATTGTTACCTTAAAGGAACATTGGAAATGTATCATTTTCATCTCTGTGCCTACCATACACCAAGCAAAACACCTTATATATAGCAAATCCTCACTGAAATGTAAAGTAATAGAAAAAAAAATTCCTAAAATTGTCATATTGTCCAGTTGTTGAGCAGACCTTGACCACTCAATTTTACTAAGAAAAAATGAGAATTCTGTTTATCAGTGTAGTCATTAGAGTCTAGTTCAAGTTTTTGGTAGCAATGGCAATCAAAGTAGGGCTTCTTGCTATTTTTCTAGATTGATTTTTAGTCAGTCAAGTGCCTTTGATTGAGCATCACTTTTGAATTAAGAAAATTTTATTAGAAACAGTATATTTTACAGTGCTTGGAGGGAGAGGAGAGAGCAGTTGAGAGAAAGAGAGCAGAGCTGAGAGAGAGAAGCAAGCATGAATGGGCTAGGGGAACTTGCTTGTAGGGAGACCTAGCCTAATGTTTGTGATATTCAGCGCTCTGTCTGTTGATTTGTGTTACTTTTTCAGACTGAAGACCTGTCTGTTATTCTGTGTTAATTTCTCAGAGAAAATCCCTTTCAGTTAATCTGTGTTGATTTTTCAGACTGAAGTAATGTCTGTTGTTCTGTACATATACAATGAGACAGAAAGTGAATTGAGATGATAGTGCTGGTAATGTATGTAGATATTGTTGTAGCTCTATTAAGTTTTGTCTTCCTAGAAGCGGAATCTGTGGGCAGGAGCCCCTAAAGCCTGCTGTCAATTAGGAGCAGGAAAAGTTTTGAGTGGATAAGCCCCTGTGATCTGGGACAAAGAACAGGAACAGAGTTGCCTATGTGTCAATCCAGGTGAGAAGTGTGTGAATCCACACAAGAACTGGGATAACTCAGCCCATAGAGGAAGAGTTATGGGACTTGGAAATCAACCTCCAGTGTAAATGAAAAAGGACTTTACTTGGACACTCTGTATTGACTGTGGGGATTGTAACTTATTGTGACCTAGGAGTGGATTGTGTTTGTATTTTCTGCTACTCCTTAAGGACATGTTATGCTAGGAAAACCCTAGCAAGGGACCCCCTGTATCAGTAACAACTGTGTGGGTATTCTGAGGAATGTTATAAGATACACTGAATGATAGAATGATATGATTTTTTTTAAGACTATGTGGCCACCTTAGTAATAAATTATTATGTTATGTTATTGTGAATGTTATGCTCTAGCTTAGCTTTGAAGAAATAGAGAGTTCATTATATTGTGCAATTAGACCCTTAAAATCATTCACAGTAGCAGTTCTCAGGAGAGCTGCCCTTGGCTTTACATTGGTTCATGTCCCATTCCACCAGTTGTTAGCACCTCTTACCATGATATTTTAAATTTATTTTTTATTCTTTTGCATTTTTTCATATTAGTTTCCTCTAGTAAAATTATTTTTTTGAGGTTAAGGGCTATTTCATCTTTATTCTTATCTTTTCTGTGCCTAATACTGTATCCGGCACAAAATAGCTACTTAGTAAATATTTACTGAAAGAAAGAATTAATGAATGAATACAAAATTTCAAAGAAGCAAAACCCTTAATATGATCCTCACCTCAGAGCCTTATAGAAATGTTTATCCTTTCAAGATCAAACACAGATTTCATTAAAAAAAAAATGTTTACTACAAGTATGTGGGCATTTTGTAAATGTGCTTAGAATGCACTTAGAGGAAGTCCAGGGAACTCCTAGACAAAGGTGTTATATAGGTAAAATTCAGAGTCTGACCTGCCTTTAATTTTAATACTACCTCCATTTCAACCCTACCAGGCTCCCTTAAAATTACATAAACCTTAATTTAAGTCTTATTAAAATGGGATATGTGATCTTGATGAAGAAATTTTAACTATTTTATCTAAATGAGAATACAGCCTTCTTTGTACAAAAGGAGGGGGAGATTAGTTCTAGTCATTTAGCAATGAACTTCTAGTCAGTCATTTGGGGTAAGTGGCAGTGAATTTATCCCTGCATCATCTGCCCATCACTTTTCAAAACCTAAAGACAATTTGCTCTAAACAAACAGTGATGTTTGAGAATTGACCGCCTCTTATAATGAATCCAGAATCAGATGATGATGGATGCATTTTCAGCAAAAAAACAAAATAATTTCTTTCAGTGATGACCCTTTGGGGACATAAACTAAAGCTGGGAGAGTTAAAAATATAAAGAACTTGCTGAGGGAAATTCTAAAACTGACAGTTATTTTCCTGATTCCAAGGCCAGTTGTATAAATTATATATTGCAGTAGTATAAAGTTAGGCATTTGTGATTACTGCTATTAAAATGGCAAACGAAAACCAAGATGTGTAGTCAGAGGTGGGAGTATAGTCTCATAAGATTTAGATAACAAAGGTGCAACTGTGGAAAGACAATTAACATTGCCACCCTTGTGTCTGTGATGTCACTGGCTTACAGGCAGCCTAACACGGTGTGAAGTGTCATCCCACAGTTCTCATTATCAAGCACTCATTTCCAAGTTGAGACAAAGAAATGCTGTTAGTGTTTGGAAATTGTCTGAATGAGTTTTATGCTCTCATCTGCAGAAAATTACATTTCTCCTTTCAACTGCTCATTCATCCTTTGTCTGAATGGATATTTAATTTTTAAATGATACTGTTGAATAGTTTTGTTTAATCCACTTAGGATTTATATGTTATTGTGTGGTGACTTAAACAACAGTGGTATTTTCTCAATGTAAACCATTTGCTTTCTTATGGGTGTTATACTTTCATGGAAAATGAAGTAACTTTCTGTTCAGTAGATATGCTAAGGAAAAGGGAGAGTGGAAAACAGTCCAACTTAAACATTAAAGGTTTAATTGAATTTAAATTAAACATTAAATGATGAAAACATTTGAGAACATATGAGATCATATATCTGGAGCTAGAAAAGACCTCAGAGGCCAGCTATTCCAAACATTCCATTTTACAGATGAGAAACCTGATTATCAGGGAATTTTATTAAATTGCTCAAGGTTACATAGATGGTAATGATCAAAGATAGGATTTGAACCTATGTCTTATGAATCCAAATGGAAGGATCTTTCCACTCTATCAAACTAATAACATTTAACAAAATAGTTTGACTCAATAAACATTTTAACTGCTTACTACAAAAGACACCATGTTAAGTCTTTGGTGTAAGGTCTATAATTCAGTTTAATTGAGCAACTTTATTAAGCATCTACTAGCCATGGAAAGACAAAATAGAAATAGTCCCTGTCCTCAAGAAGTTCATATTTATCTATAGAAATCAGTATTTAAATAGATAATTAAATTAAAATCCTTCACAATTGCCATATTTAATGTGGATGCTACTATCAATCCTTTAATAAGAAGTGCAAATTGGGGTGGAGGTAAGGTTTGGAAGTGTGTGCTTAGTAGTTTGAAAGTAGATGTACCATCTCTAGTCCTGTTCCATTGTCAAGACATTGATTGGCAGAGTCTTGTGACTTGGGGGATTATGGAGAGAATAAAAAACCTGTCCTCAAGGAGCTAATATTATGTTGGGTTAATTCAGCACATACACTATTGTAACTGCTTCTGCTGCTTGACTATAAGATTTATGAACATTTTTTTGACGTCCATAAGACTAAAGCTGGTAGCAACCTCAGTGGTGTTAGAGTCTAATATCCTCATTTTACAGATGAATTTACTGAGGCCCAGAGGAGTTTAGTGATTTTTCTAAGCTCACACAGCAGTAAGTGACTGAGACAGGATTCATACTTAGCTGAGTAGCAAGAGTCAGAGACAGATTTCAATCCTAGGTTTCATGATAATAAGTACTGTTGGAAAAAATCAGCACACTATCCATTTTAGTATAACTGACATTTATATAGCCTAAAGATTTGAAAAAAATGCTTCTCTCACTATCGTGCAAAATATATAGAAATTAATATCAAGTAATTTCATAAGGGAGAAAGTGTTAATGAATGGGAGTCTTGGTTCTCAAACCATTTGTATAGAGTTTTAAAGGATGAAAAGACACTATACTATGAATTCCCTTAAAAGTCTGGAAGCAGCGGGGGGAGATGAAAATTCAATGAAGCAAAAGTAAAGAATTATTGTGCTTTGGATAAAAATATTGAAAACATGATATCTGCTCATAACCATATATAAGAAGATACTTATTTGAAAATAAGATACAAAATTACAGATGCCATTAGTTATAATTATTGTTACTCTGAGTCTCCTTGTGATATACCATATTTCACTGTGTAGCTGTTACAGATTTTATGCCATTTCTTTTTTTTTTTTTTTACAAAAAGGGGAGTGTGACCATTATGTGAAGCTTTTCAAAAATGTGATGGTATTACTTAAAATTATATATTACTGAGTTGTCTTTAGTGTAAGATTAGGATGGGTGGACTACTCATGAATATACATTAAAAATTAATATTGATAATGCTTGTGTGCTGAGAATTGTTGGCTTGTAGCTCTCAATGTATGAGAGATAAATGTGTATCCATATGCCACTGGTGAATATATTGCTGCTCTGTTTACCTTTTAAGTTGAGTGAGAAACAGAATTATACCATGTAATAATTATATGATGAAAGGTTATAACAAAATGTGCATAATTCTGAATATTCAAAGATTGATCTTAAGAGAAAAATAATTTAAAATATCCCTAGATTTAAATGAAAATCAGAGATTGTTGGGTGTGTTGAAATGTACCCTGACACTAAGCTGCCATGCCAGGAGAGTGCATTCACCACAGCACAGATTCATATAAACTTAGAGCAATTGTTCATATTGATCTATGTATGCCCTGACATATGTGGTTAGAGACTTATATGGGGAGCCAGTTATGGGGAGACCTGCTCTCCTGCAGCAGGATTGAGAAAGTGTGGGAGCCCTGCAATCCCAAGCAGGGCTGAGAAAGAATCACAGACCCAGAGGTTGCTAGTGGATGCATAAAAATTGGTTTATAATTTAATTTAGGTGAAATTGTCATTTTTATTATATTAGCTCAACCCAGCCACGAGGAACTGGTATTTTTCCAGTTAGTTAAATCTGACTTTATTTGTGTGAAAAGTGTTTTGTAGTTATGCTAATGTAGGTCCTGGGTTCGTTTTGGCAGGTAGATTCCCAAATGTTTTACAAAGTCTACAGTAACTTTAAATGGGATTTCTCTATCTCTTGCTGTTGAATTTCATTGGAAATATATAGGAATGCCGAGGATTTATGTGGGTTTATTTTATATCCTGCAACTTTGCCAAATTTATTTATTGTCTCAAGTAGTTTTTTACTTGATTCTCTAGGATTCTCTAAGTATATCATCATATCATCTGCAAAGAGTGATAGCTTGGTCTCTTCTTTGCCTAATTTGATTCCTTTGATTTCTTTTTCTTCTCTAATTGCTACTGCTAACATTTCTAGTACCAGATTGAATAAGAGGGGTGATAGTGGACACCCTTGCTTCACCCCTGATCTTATGGTAAATGCTTCTAGCTTCTCCCCATTACATATAATACTTGCTGATGGCTTTAAATAGGTGATACATATTATTATAAGGAATGCTCCATTTATTCATATACTTTCTAATGTTTTCAATAAGAATGGATGCTGTATTTTGTCAAAAGCCTTTTCTGCATCTATTGAGATGATCATGTGGTTTCTGCTAGCTTTATTGTTGATATGATCAATTATATTGATGGTTTTCCTAATATTAAACCATCCTTGCATTCCTGGAATAAATCCTACTTGATCCCATACAAATTAATTTACCAAAAACTACTTTATAGAGCTAGGAAAAATAGTAACAAAATTCATTTGGAAGAATAAACTGTCCAGAATATCAAGGGAATTAATGAAAAGAAATGCTAGGGAAGGTGGACTAGCTATACCAGATTTCAGTCTTTATTATAAAGCAGCAGTAATCAAAGCTACTTGGTACTGGCTGAGGAATAGAGGAGTGGATCAATGGAATAGAATAGGTACACAAGATTCAGAAGTCAATGACTATAGCAATCTATTGTTTGATAAACCCCCAGACCCTGGTTTTTGGGATAAGAACTCACTATTTGACAAAAACTGCTGGGAAAACTGGAATATTGTTTTGCAGAAACTGGGAATAGACCATTATCTAACACCATATACCAAAATCAAGTCTAAATGGGTTCATGATCTAGGTATAAAATGTGATACTGTAAGCAGTCTCCTAAAACAAGGAATAGTTTACCTATCAGACTTGTGGAGAGGGAAAGACTTTATGACTAAACAAGAATTAGAGAACATTATAAAATGTAAAATGGATAATTTTGACTACATGAAATTGAAAAGCTTCTGTACAAACAAAGCCAATGTAACCAAGATTAAGAGGGAGGTGGGAAATTGGGATAGCATCTTTACAACCTACCGGTATGTCTCTGACAAAGTACTCATTTCTAAAATATGCAGAGAATTGAGTCAAATTTATAAGAATACAAGTCATTCCCCAATTGATAAATGGTCAAAGGATATGAACAGGCAGTTTTCAGGGAAAGAAATTAAAGATATCTATAAGCACACGAAGAAATGCTCTAATTCACTATTGATTAGAGAAATGCAAATCAAAACAAGTCTGAGGTACCACATCTCACCAGTCAGATTGGCTAACATGACGAAACAGGAAAATGACCAATGCTGGAGAGGATGGGGGAAAATTGGAACACTGATGCATTATTGATGGAGTTGTGAATTGATCCAGCCTTTCTGGAGAGAAATCTGGAATTACAGCTAAAGGGCTATAAATACTTTCATACCCTTTGATCCAGCAATACCACTCCTAGGCTTATATCCCAAAGACATGATAGAAATGGGAGAAAGACCCATATGTACAAAAATGTTTATAGCAGCTCCTTTTGTGGTAGCAAAGATTTGGAAATTAAAGGGATGCCCATCAATTGGGGAATGGCTGAACAAGTTGTGGTATATGCATGTTATGGAATACTATTTTGCTATAAGAAACGAGGAGCAGACGGTCTTCATATTTACCTGGAGAGGCTTAAAAGAACTGATGCTGAGTGAGAAGAGTAGAACCAGGAGAAATTTGTACACAATTACAGACACAACTTATGTGTGATGACCAACTTTGATAGACTGGACTCCTCTCAGTAATGCAGTGATATGTCAATCCCAAAAGACTCATGATGGAGAGAAATATGTGCATCCAGAGAAAGAACTAGTAAGACCTAAGTTTATATCCAGGTGGAAGCAAAATACCTGATCTTTTTCCTTGTCTTATTTCCTTTTATGTCCTCTTTACCATTTTTCATTCTAGCTGGTACAATCTGACTTTTTATTCAAAAGGGTTTCCCTAAGAGGAAAGTTATTATTGTTTTTTTAAATAAGCAATTGGGGTTAAGTAACTTGCTCAAGGTTACATGGCCAGGTGTTTCTGGGTGGGTGCTAAGTGTCTGAGCCCAGATCCGATCCCCAGGTCATCCCGACACTGGGGCCGGTGCTCTTACTCACTGTGCTACCTGGCTTCGAGGAAAGTTATGTTTAAAAGTTTTTTTTAACCTCAAGATCAAGTGAGATTCTTTGTGAGCAAGCTTGCATAGAATAGGTGCTATTCTAATAAGCTTCCACTGCTCCTAATTTTGTAAGTATAAATCAGAATTATCAAATTATAATTCTTTGTAAAGAAAAAAAAATGTGTTCTCTCAAGAAACTTCAATGATATCCTGCAAAGGAACCTAAATAATGTTTAATAAAATTCTTGATCAATGAGTTCTGAATGACCAAATCATTGATGTTTTATTTAGCTATTAATTATTTTATCATTCTAGGAACTTCAAATGACATACAAAATCCCATGGGTAGTGCTTCATCTTCCAATGTTCATCTCTTTTATGGAAAGAAAATTACTTTTTCTTTTTCTCCCATGACAGATAAATATTCTTCGTATCATTCATTCTTTGTTTAAAATTTATAGCAGAGTATAGTGGCTGGGCAAGATGCTTATCAAACCTAAAAGTATATCTTGGTAAATGAGAATAACCATTAAGACAGATCACTTAAGGAGACAAAAAAGTGAATCCATCCATCAATCAACATGCATTTCTCAAATACTTATGTGGTGTCACACACTGTGCTAGGCACTTAATTAAATGAAAGTAGAAGAAAACGTAAATCTCTCCAACAATAGGTTGCTATCTAATATCATAAGAGTTTCCAAAAGCAAATTGTTCATATTTTATTACATTTGTTGTCCAGTACCCATCAATGGTCTTTTTATTATGTCTGTCTCAAAACTTCTTAATTAAACTTACTGGATTAACTGTCATTGTTTTTGGCCCTTACTCTTTCCAAATAACAATAAAGACTCCTTCTAAAAATATTTTTAAAAAAATTACTAAGCTTTGGGAATAAAAATGTATATATGTATCACATAAATTTGTCACTATCGTTGATTTTTCACATTTTTGTATCAATGAGGAAGGAGATATCTAGCTCTAGTGTTTGTCCCTGGCCTAGTGCTAGCTACGTTTTTATCAATCTTAAGAAAAGTCATTATTTTTATTCTTGTCAAATATAAAGATGAAACAAAATTAGGAAGGAGAGTTAAAATAGTAGATTACAAAATCAGGATCCAAAAGTATCTATATAGGATACAATGTTGGAGAGAATCTAATATGAGATGCAATTGGGATAAATACAATTACTATCTTGGAATAAAAAAAGCAATGCAAACTGGTGAGGTATAAAAATGTTTTGATTTGAAAAATGATTTTGGGATTTTAATGACCTGCAGGGTCAATATGGGTCAATAGTATGATGTAAGAACCCCACGCCACATCCCACACCACCTGAAAAAAAAAGGAATAAATCTTATTTTGTATGAAGGAAGGAATAATTTATACTAGATAGTTGATAGACTTACACATCTAAAGTACTGGGTTCCATTATGGGTGCTGTATTTTAGGAAGGATGTTGATAAAATAGTGAGATTATGTAAGAAGACCATCAGGGTTGTATTATATGAGGAACATCAGTTGAAAGACATGAGGATGTTTAATGTATAGAGGTGTACAAAGGTGTAGAAATCACAATATAGTGATATGTTTTGATTACTTCAGTTACTAGTGTGATTCTTTTGCACTCTCTTGTAAATTACTTACATATTTGTATATTAAGCATATAGAATAATGTACACATATATTATACTTATTCATCATTTTTCATATTGTTTTCCCTCATTAGAAAATAAACTTTTCAAGTACTGGGGATACTTCATTTTTGTTTTTGTATTCCTAATACAAGCACAGTGAGTGGCATACAGTAGTCCCTGAAAAAATGGTGTAATGTGATAGATGTTTTCAAGTATTTGAAAATCTTCCATGTGGAAGAGGGATTACAATTATTATAATTTATATCATATAGGAGAATCAGGAGCAGTGGGTTGGCATTGCAGAGAGATAAATCTAAGGCAGAGGACAGAAGAAAACAAAACAAAACAAGAAATAAACTTTCCTAGTAATTAAAGTTTTCCCAAAGTGGAATTGACTGCTGAGGAGGTAATGTCCATTACCTCATAGGAGCTCTTCAAGGAAAGACTAGAAAAGACTTGGTATTTATACTTAAAACAGTATTCTTTCTTAGGTATAGTTGTACTAGATGGCCTTAGAGGTTGTTCAGAATTATTAACATTGCTATGCCCCATGCTGCAGTAGATTGGCATCTAGGTGTCAGAGTGGATAGAATACCAGGCCTGGAGTCAGAAAGACTCATATTCCTGAGATCAAATCTAACCTCAATCACTTATAGACTGGGTGACTCTGGGCAAATCACTTAATCCTGTTTGTCTCAGCTTCCTCATCTATAAAATGAGATGAAGAAGGAGATGGGCAACCATTCCAGTATCTTTGACAAGAAAATCCCAAATGGGGTCACAAAAGTCAGATAAAACTGAAAAATGATTGGACAAATAATAATAAAATTTATAACAAGGCAATCCATCCCATCAGCCTGAACAGCATGTTATCCTTCCCTGGTCTTCTTTGGTCTCCTAGGTAGCTAGGGTTTCCCCAGGGGCTTCACCTTTATATATGCTTTGTAGCTTTGGTTTTCCAGCCACAAGATTTCTCTAGATACCACAATCCCTGTATCCACTGACTTTAGCTCTTGCATCTCTACTCAGTCCTTTTTTGCCATTTTTTTTCCCTAGCACTATCTCATTAGCTTCAAGCTGCCTGCCAGCCATATTTTTGTCCTTTAAATCTTCCTCCCTTACCACAAAGAGCATCTTATTCCTATTAATAACATTTTTCTTAGGGTACTAACTCTACTTTATGATGTCATTTTACCTGAAATCATGTTTGCAAGGAACCCATTAAAGAAGTTGGGTAGGTAGAGCATTCCCATAAATCAAAGCATATTTTATCATTTTCTAGGCTCAACAAACACTATTTAAATGTGACAAATTCTAATGAAGACAGAAGTCATCTAGAAAGGAAATAAATCATTAGGTTAAGAAAAGAGATGTTAGCACTGGCGTTTTCTACTATTATGTTGTATACTGATATGTAATATGCTAATTTTCTTTTTTTTTTTTTGTTAAATTTTTAAATGCTTTATTAACTTCTGATTTACATCATTCGTTTCCGCCAGATTTTGAGTTACAAATTTTCTCCCCGTTTTTCCCCCACCCATCCCCCCAAAACAGCAGTCCCACAGGATATCCCCACCTCCAATCTGCTCTCTCCCATATTTTCTCCCATACCCGTTTCAACTTTTCCAGTGGATCTCTATGCCTCAGTGCCTGTATATCTTTTTTTCTTAATAGCATGTAAGATGGTATTAATAATAGTATATATATATATATATATA
>NW_027186372.1:19645975-19705396 GCF_028583685.1 Petaurus breviceps papuanus
TTTTTTTTTTTCAGAACTAGGACATTTAGTATAGTCCCACTGGTGAAATTTCTAGAAGAAAAATTTTGGGTTGAAGAAAGATCACCTCAATTCTCATTGTCCTGATATCTTGGTTTTCAATCTGAGCATTTCTTAATATTTTTATGCATTCTAAATGTCACTGAAGCTGTATGTATTTTTAATGTTGAGAAAATAGTCTACCCCAGATTTTCAGTGCTTTACATTTCATTTGTTTTCTAGAAGGATTTTATTTTGATGAACTGGTAAATGAAAGCCACAAAAAAGGAGAAATTAATCAAGAAGAAAAAAAATTAAAGTCTTCTTTTCATTGAATTCTCAATTACTATGTCCCAATTAGTTTTCCAATTATACAAGCAAAGGAAATTATTTTCAAACTACTTTCCTCTATTTCCAATGTAGCAGTAGTAACATATTATCTAATTCTATTTCTCCCTTTCTTGGAAAGAAAATGCAGGTCAAACTCATGAAATGTGAAATGCCCTAATGGTTTCTAAGTTTAAAGAGGCTACATGTACATTAGACTCATTAAATCATTGAATTAAACCTTTTTCTTCCCTTTCCCCATATTATAGGTGAGGGAAAAGAATTGCCCAGAGAAAACAGATAGTAAGGAATGGTCAGATTTTGAATGCAGGTCTTTTGACTCCAAATTCCATTCTCTCTCCAAAATGCAATGCTACTATTAACTAAAAATTAAGTTAATGGTAATTAAAGTTGCTCCATGTGATATAGATATAAGGCTATGCTTAGACTGTAAAAGATATATGGACATTCATATAATTGAATTGTTTATAAGCAAATATTTCTATAAAAGTTGAAAATAATTTAGTGTTTTCTCTAAGTCAGCCAGATATCCTTCTTTATAAAAATAAAAAAAAAAGATGAGAAGAGTGTTATGAAATGTTTGCCATCTTCTAAAAAAAGAATTTTACAGATTCTAAAATTAGAAAAGTCATGCAGGATAGGTTAGAAGTTAGAAACAATCTTTTTAAATAATAGAATTGGGAAAATGGAATCTACTAACTCCAGGAATGGGAAAGACATGATTCTGTGGTATAGTATCAAATAAAGGTTCTCCAAATGGGCAACTGAGGGAAATGAGATATCCCAGAAGTCAAAGAGAAAAAAAAAAAAAAAAAAAAAACTTGAAGCTCTGATGTAGTTGATGAGTATTGACACTTCTTATTACAGTGATAATAATATTTCAGTCAAATGAGAAGAGACAATTTTCTTTTTTTTTTCAAAATAGAAATATTCTGCTCAAAAATCTAAAATCTTGCATTAGTATTCCTATTCTGCTTTCCCCCACAGCTTCCCTGACCCTACAACATGAAAGATTATCATTTCAAAGACTCCAGACAAAACTAATTAAGACATGAAAAAGCTAACTCATAATCCCACTCTTTTCTGGTCAGACCATATTTGGAGAATTGTCTTTAGCTTAACAATATTTGGGGAAGCAGAGTGATTGATTTTAAGATATCTATTGAAGAAGCTGGGAATGTTTAGTATGGAGAAAAAGAGACTTAGTGGGCACATGGGAAATGTCTTCAAGTCTTTTAAGGCCTGTCTTTTGGAAGATGGGTTAGACTTCTGTTTAGCCCAAGATGGTAATCCGAGGAGAAATTAACTACATGGTTGTCAATTTTAATAATTTATTTATTAATTATTTATTAAATAATAAATTAAATATTTAAATAATAAACTAATTAACTACATGGCTGTTAATTTTAATAAGTTTTGGATTCAGATAAGGGGAAAACAATTCCTTAGATTTATAGCTATCCTAGAATAGAACAGATTGCTTTGGGAAGAAATTGGAGTGCTTCAAAGAAAGACCACTTGTAAGGTTATGTCGTAAATTTCCAATTTTATATTATACTAGAAGCTTCAGCCTGAAGTCATGCCTTTCTCTTTCCCTTCCTTGGAAGTTGAAAAACCACCAAGCCAAGGTACTGAGGCAGTAGAAATGATGAGGCTTTTGACAATACTATGGGAGTAGGCATACTCCTTTTAAGAGAGCATAGTAACATTCCAGATAAAATGAAGACAGGACCACCTAGATAAACTTGAGGCTGAATATGTAGTGGAACTTGTGGCTTCCCAAGTGATCCCAGGGAGTCCATTTGATTAACCTGATAAACCCAGATTCTGAACCCTGTGAAGAGAAAGCTCAAATGAGTCACCTGCCCACATGAAGTGTCTTGCTCTTTGTGGAGCCAATACAGCCTACTAGTGGAATAAACTGTCTCTGACATAACCCCATAATAAATTTCATGATATCATTCTGGAGAGAAAAAGACCATTTATTCCTTGCTGTTCTTGAGTTGGCAATTACCTTAACCACATATGTTCCACATACATGTGCTTTATTTCCATTTTACTTAAAGTTTGTACCCACTTTCCTCCCCCTTATTGGACTCAGAGTATCTTTGTGGGAGGGTGTGTGTGTGTATGTGATTTTTCATAGTAGAGCTTTGCAGCTAATGTTATTGTAAAGACATTTACATAAAAGTCTTTGTCAAGTGCTAATTCAGTCTACTACAAATGGAAACACACCAGTGGTGACTTGTGAACTACAATAGTAAGTCTAGTTACTCACAGAGCAACCCCTAGAAACTCTGAGCAACCAAACATCAAGTTAAAGTTTTAATTGAGGGAGTGAACCCAGAGGAGCCATTGTAGAAGTATAGTGCTTCTAAAGCTTAAAGCACTATGTAAATGATGATGATTATTATAGGCAATGTACCCATTATTGTTTTTCTCTAAGAATATTTTACTTAGTATTGCTGAAAAACTAAGTTGGATTTGCCTTCTTATGGCAAATGAGATTTTAGAAATAAGATTACTTCTATTATAATCCTTAATATTTAGATGGAAACTGCAATTATAATCCATAAAACAACATAATATTATTATCTCTTTTGGAAGACCTGGAGCAGTCCCACCTTTGCTAGGCCAGCAGAAGAATGCATTGTCTGGAAGAGAAGAATGATTAAGATCTTCAATAATTTTAGTTGCAAAAACATCATTTCACTAAATGTATTTGTTTGAACTTTTTATTGCTTTAAATCATATTTATTGGAAATTTTTCTGGTGACTTGCCTCATTGATTCATATTTCCAATTTCATTCACTCCAGAAAATCTCTGAATACTAAGCACAGAGTTAGCAGTACCAAGCTGTTTTTTTTTATAAAGTAATACTTAGTTCTCTATATAACTGGGAGACCATAGTGTTAAGCAGGTCAACATTTCATAGTTAATGTCTGTGCATATCAGGTACGCTCATTTCCATGGTCATAGGTAATCTTGCTGACATTTACCAACATTTCATGTACTTTAACAAGAACCAATATTTATATTTGCCAGCCATTTTTCAAAAATCAGACATTGATAACAAGAATTAATTCATCAATTTAATAGCTTCCAAATCACAGTGATATGAGTATTTCATCTAACAGTATTCAACCCATCCATGCTTTATCATCCTATGTGATTCATATTCATATTTTTGTATAAAACTCCTCTTGGGAAAAGAATAAACATTTATATAGAGGCTACTATGTTCTAGGCACTGTTCTAAGTGCTTTTTATAAATATTATTTGAGTCTCATAACAACCCTAGATGTTAACTGCAATTGATATTCCCATTTTATAGATGATGAAAATGAGGCATTGATTAAGTCATTTGCCTAGGGTAACACATATAGTAAATGTCTGAGGACAGATTTGAAGTCAGGTCTTCCTACCTTCAGGTCCATGGCACTACCAGAAAAGTCATAGGGGAGGTAGCTTAGTTGCTAGAAAGCTGTAATGTAATGACAAGCAAAGGCAACTTCCCAAGGTTCAAGAGCATAGGTGCTCTCCATTGTATTCAGTGACAAATTAAGAACAGAGGGAATCAAAATATGACATCATTCAAAATACAGCATTTACTAAGTGTGATTCAATAATCTCCAAGTACTATACCACCCCAGGACCTTACATTCATTCAATCATTCAACCTTACAAAGTCCCTGTTCTAAACACTACTCCACCTCTAGGCTGTACCTTCATTTAGTCCATCACAAAGCCCCTCTTCTCAAATGGAGATTACTTTCCAATCATAAATAAAGTACATTCATTTGTTCAATCATAGAACACAAAAAGGTCAAAAGTTCCCCACCCCTCGATCACAATTGAATCTACCCCAGAGTTCCAACAAGTTTAAGCACAGCACTTAATACCCAAATGGAGGTCTTTTCTTCATCTTGACATCAGGCAAGGTCTCAGCAATCTTTGTTCCTGGGGAGACAAAGCTTAGCAAGGCCACAAGGTACATTGCCAGTCTCTTCATTAATTCATCCTCTGTCTTCAGAACAGTCCTAGGACCCCTTAAAACATTAGCAAAACCCTCTCCCAGGATTTTTGTAAACATACAACAAGAAAATCCTTCTTCAGGGCTTCGGAACCAACAGCAAGGTTCCAAGTCTTCTGCAACAACAGCACTGTCCTTCACCAGTGGACAGTATTCACTCTCTGTCTGCAGAACATTCTCAAGAGCTCTGAACCAACAGAAAGGTTCCTTAACTTCTGTAACAACAGGACTGTCCTTCACCAGTGGACAAATCTGGCAAAACAACATCAAAATAGACAGACAAAGTACCAGCATAACAGCGATGTCTCCTCAGTCCTTGGCAGCTCTGGGTGGCAGGTCTCAAAAGTCCTGGGCAATTCAAAATGGACCTCAGCAATTCTCTCAGTCTCTCTGCCTCCAAAGGTGATGCTTCCAAAAAGTTCTTCTGCCTCTCTCTTGTGTCTCTCCAAATCTACGTCACCAGGTCCTCCCAGTTCAGCCCTCTCTTTTCATGTCAACAAGTCCATCCCATAAGTGGGATTAACAAGCTCTGGGTTTTAACACAATCAAGCCAAAAACCAAGCCAATACAGGGGAATCTTTGAATTCCATTATTATTACAAAAGCTTCACCTAGGTCTTCATAACATTTGAACTGTTGATTCTCTCCTACCTGCTCTATTACTACAATTGAAAGATCACTGAATTTGGAAACAGAAGTACAAGCTTCAAATCTCACCCCTGACACATCCTTATGTGGTCTTGTGTGAGTAATTTAACTCTTCTAGTTTCATGTTCCTCATAAGTAACAAAAATTGGATTATTGCATCTAAAGCACCTTTTAACTCTAAAAATATAACCCTGTGATAGGCCTACCTCTTTTTGTGATTATCTATTTCTTAGTTGATATCTCTACAGCCACCTCTGGGAAGCCTTTCTTTATTTCCTTACTTACTAGTCTTCTGTTTCTGCTCATACTATCTTGTATTTACTCATTTATATACACTATGTTTCCTTCAATAGAATGAAAGTTCCTTGAAAATAAGGATTTGTTTTTGAATTGCCAGTATTTGTGTCCCTATATTCCACCTAGTAAAGTGACTTGCCCACAATAGGTCCTAATTAAAGCTTGCTTTATTAGATTTAAACTTCTTACTCATAAGTTGATATGTTGTAGTCTACATTAATATCTCCATATACATATGTATTTCTCTTTAATAACATATTGAGCTTAAGAGAATCACTTCAGCTCTCTGCCACAGTTTCCTCATGAATGAGAATTCAAAAGAAGAAAGATGAATGTTTTCTATTAGGTCCTTTCCTTCAATGTTAGGTAACTTTTATTGAAGTTCAGCTTCATATATTTTAGGGAGTTTTTTTTTTTTTTTGCTGTCATCCCTTACCAGTGCCATCTAGCCCCCTATCCGCTAACTTGAGCTTCACCTAACATTGTCCATTCAATTTATTTTTATACTTTCAATAAAACAATGAGCAAAAACAAGTTTTGTATTGTGATGTACTAACAATTCCAGTTTTGAAAGTGTCAGATCTTCAAAGGAAACCTCTTTTCTAAATTTCCTCATGGGAATTTCATTTTCTATGACTTTTTGGAAAGGACCCACCACTGAAGAGCCAGATACCATTTAGCTCTACATTGACATAGTGAGATTGAACCTCTGTGAAGAATCCTTTGTGCCAATGCCACTGTTGGTTTCAATTTTAGACTGAGAATGAATTGATTCCTTGGAGACAGAGAATCTTTCTGAAAGATTTGCTGACTGAAATGCCTTCTCTCTACAGGAGCTGAAGTAGAGATTCAAGAGCAAGTTCAGGAAGCCAGTACAAGGCTGAGTTGCCTTTCTAGTGTGACAAAAGTGGCTGAAACTAGGCATCAGGAAACCTGAAATCTAGTCATGGCTTTACCACTAACTATCTTAAATTAACATGGTTAAATTAATGAGGAACTGATTGGATGTCCTCCAAGATCCTTTTGAAGCTATATAATAATGTATGTATTGTGAGGATTCCCTATGGGACATTAGTAAACCTGGCCTCAGTTCTCTTAGGTAAGCTCATCAAATTTAAAGCAACAAAGAAATTAAAAGAAGTAGCTTGTTATTGTTTAATAAGTTTGATTTTTCACATGAGTAAGGAAACAGTTTTGGGTAATGAACTATCAACTCTTATGACAGAGAGGCAGTGTGGTGTGGAGCTAAGAATACCTGGTTTCAAGAACCTCCTCTGAGATTTATTGACTGTTTGATAATGGACAAATCACTTAAACTGCCATTGCCCTGGCCAAATCCCTAAATCTGAAAGTTGAAGATGAATTGTTTAGGTTCCATAATAGGAATTTCATTATACCAATGTCATCACAGGTCTGAGCAAAGACAGAAAACAAAACAGAATAAAATATGGACAGTGGACAGCTAAATAGTTACATCATAGGCTCTCCTGTTTAGACCTGGATATGAAGTTAAATCATCTAGTCCAGTCTCCTCATATTGCAGATGAGGGAATAGAAGATAGGGAGATAAATGAATGGATAGATTGATAGATAGATAAATAGATGACATTCATTTAGTGCTCTTTATTTATACTTTTCCATTTTTCTGTCATATCCTCGTCAAAACTCTGTAAAGTATGAGATCAATTTTACAAATGAGAAGACTAAACCATGGAGAATTTGAGTAGCATATTCAAGGCCACACAATTAGTAACTAAGTAGATCCAGTTATTACTCCAGTGTTTTTTTTCTGATTCTGAGGTCAGAATTTTTATACTATGCTATGGTGGCTTCCCAAGTTAGCACACATTGATTAGCAAGTAGTAACTTGGTAAACACCTTGAGGGACCAAAGCACAGAATCACAGAATCTTAGAGTTGTAATTGACTCTAGTATTCTTTACCCATTTCAGAGAAGGTATTATATTATGACCTGGGGAAAAAAGAGTGAGCCAAAGCATCAGAGGAAGTTGTTGAAAGTAGATCTACAGCAAGAGAGCTTGGTAGCCAAGAGGAGGTGTGAGGGTATTAGAAACTTAAGGAATGAAAAATTAAAATACACTGAAAACAACAAAATGTGGTCTTTTGGAAAGAGGTGGAGGAAATTATGGATTATTTTATTTTATTCTAATATTTATAACTTTTTATGATTTGTGAAATATTTGATATACATAATAATTTAGTCCTCATAATAACTTTATCTGATAAACAGCAGTTATTATTTCCATTTTACAAATGAAGAAACCAAGACTGAGGGAAATTAAGCAGTGAAAGAGTATTGCATACCATAAAGAACTAACTGGAGTCAGATTATCAAGGTTTCAATACCAGCTTTACTGCTTACTGTGTGTTTGACTTTGGAAAAGTAATTTAATCTGTTTCTTCATTTTTTAAATGAAGGAATTGAAGACAGTCTCTAAGGTTCCTTCTGCTCTCACATTATAACTTCTTGGTGTTTTATTATATAATATTTTTTTTCTTCCCCTGTAAGTACAAAAACAAAACAAATTCACTCTTCCATCTGATCTGTGCTAATTCCTGACAATTTAAGCTCCTTGGATTTTTGTTGGATTTTCCCTCTGTCCGAAAGACTGCAGATAGCTAGTTAGCTGTTGGTCCTCACAGCTGCAAGACATTTAGATTTACTATCCTAATTCACAATATGTTAGACTGGTCCAGTAGGACCTACTACTTCCAAAAAATGCATCTACTCATGAGGCATCTTTGGATCTGGGCTGATCTCACCCTTTAGAGGTGATAATTCATTGTCCAAGTATTACTCATGATAATTGAAAAAAATCTTTTCATATGAAGTTAGGGTACTTGATTATAAATTTAAGTTTTGTAATTTCCTTTTTCATACTTACTACCTTTTCAGGTGAGCCCTTAGTATTCTCATCTATAAAAGATGGGGATTGCTTCAGATGACTTCTGTTTGTTTTTTTTTTAATTTGTTTAAGTTTTATGTACTAAATATGATGATTTCATTTCATTTTTCATTTCATGAAATTGTGTCTGAGGATTCAGAGGTGAGGAATGTAAAAATATATATAAAGGCCAAGTGTATTTGCCTTTTAGTTGCTCTCAGTCTCCTCATCTCCACTGGATGGCTGCTTTTTAAGCCCTGAGCTCTGCTATACTGTTTGATATGCAGAGTAACCCAGACTGGAGAGACAGTGCAGACCTGCTATGCTTGGCTAGTTTCCTGGATACTTATTAAAGTCACAACTAGAAAAGGGAGTGAGCAGGCTGGTACCTGCATGCAGGAAATTGTGTGATGAAAAAGACCAGAGAAACCAGCTCTAGTGGTCCCCTAGGCAGTAATCTATTGATCACAGTCTTCTGTAGGAGGTCTTCTGAGTCTGTTGCTCAGCTTGTGATATTGACTAAAAATCAGTCTTGGCAGATGCTATAAAGCACTCATTTCAAATCAGTGTTACCATTTTGATACAGGCAACATTTGTAGTCTAATTTGCATCTATGGCTTTCTGACTCAAGTAACTCATGATAGGACATATTGTGTCCCTTCACATGACAGGTCTCAGACCTCAAAGGAAAAACCAAGGAAAGGGACTGCTGCAAAGAATAGAGTTGTATTAAAATGGACAATCTGAATGTAAAGTATTTGCTTCTTATTTGGTATAGCAGTTATATGAAGATAGGAGAGATTCATTTGCTTATAAATGAAAAGAAGAAAAAAAAGGTGTGCAATCATTTGCATATATTTTGAAATGCTTCAAGTACTTGTTCTTTATGAGGTCCTCCTGCTGCATGATAATACACAGGAAATTTGACTTAATTACTACCATAGAATTGAGAAATATTGATTTTTCACCGCACATATTTGTTAAGATAATTTAGGTAAGATAACTGGATAAAGGAGATACTACACTTGGCCAAGTCTTCAGGCATGACTATTTTACTTTCAAGTGACTTTTTTTTCCTTTTGTGGGGATCAAATAGGTAATTCTGAATCCTTATTAGATTCTCCGCACATGGGGTTATCTAATGGTGTTAAATTACTGATGGAATGGTGAATATGATATATTCTTCAATTCGATTTGATTTGATTTAACAAGAATTTATTAAGTAATTACAATTTATAATTACTTTGAACAGCTAATGTACAAAGTGCTCTTCTAGGCCCAGGGGATCATATCTACATTGACATTGTTCTCCAGGAGCTTACAAATTAATGAGAGGGGGATTGGGATACATATTACACACAAGTATGACACATGATTTGATAAGACCAAAAAGCTTAGACAAATGCCATGAGAAATTTGAGAAGGGAGAGGAAAGGAAGGGAAGGAGAGATGAAGTCTTGGTTTTTGAGAGTTGCAGTGGGAATGGAATAGACCTAATTTGGAAATCCAGGTTGTTGTCATTGTTGCTTCTCGTTATTTTTTAGTCATGTCCAAACTTTATAGCTCCATTTGGAGTATTCTTGGCAAAGATACTGGAGTGGTTTGACATTTCCTTCTTCATTTTATTTTATAGATGAGGAAACTGAGGCAAAAAGGGTCAAGTGACTTGACCAGAATCACACAGACAGTAAGGCTCTAGGGCCAGATTTGAACTCAAGAACAAAAGTCTGCCTGATTGCAAGCCCAGCACATTATACTCTGTGCTACCTAACTGCCTCCAATCCAAATTTTATATGTATATATATATATATATATATATGCTATCATAAAGATAGTAAAATGATAAAATTATGGAGTGAAGAAGATTATGGAGGACATGAGATGAATTCACTTTTGGACATGTTAATTTTGAAGAGTCTGACAAAGGAACATTCAAGTAATGATGTGCTTTTGACAGCTGTGAATGCTCTCTGTGCAGGGGCTGTGGATAAAGAAATATATGTGAATGTTATCTTCATTGACATTATAACTGAAGTCATGGAAGTGTATGAGAATTTGAAGGGGTGTAGATGGAAAAAGAAAAGGACAAAGAACCTTGTGGTTCACCTCCACAGAGATGGTGGGAAAAGAGTAAAGATTTAGCAAAGGAGATATGCAAGAAGCTATCAAAAAACTAGAAGATGAAATCAAGAGTGCAGTGTCACAATTCAAAATTCCAGTATTATATTTGAACTTCCTTTATAATTCCTAACACTGTTAGTACCACAGCATCTATTCATTGTACAATAAGAAATAGGGATAGAATGGATTTTAAACATGTTCTACTTCACCTGATTCAGTTTACAAATGATGAAATTAAGTGGTTTTTCAATGGTCCAATAGGCAATAAGATTTGAGAATGTCAGCCTAGGTCCTCGGATTTCAAATTTAGGGTCTAATGCAATATTCCATCATATTTTTCAGCTCCATTATGTTACAGAGGGGAAACATGGGGTCTAAGGAGTTATAATTTGTACCAGGTTACATAATCAGACTCTTAAATATAGTGAGTATTCTTCTGCAGAAAAGTTGACTTAAAGATACAAAACTAAAATACCACACCTGTTGAGAACCCCCCTTATGATATTTTGCCAAGATCAGGAAGGCCAGACAAAACGTCACATAACAAATGATTTCAATAAAATATATTTAAGTAAAGGCTGTCATTTTAGTAAGAGTATGTTCCACTCCAGCATCATATCCTCATACTGTCCAACAGATAATAAATTCAACACAGTCCTTTAAGAAGGATAGAGTCAAGCTGAATAAATCAGTTTAAAGGGAATTTTATCCCTAAATACAATAAAAGTTCCAGACCTTTTCTTGCTTCTTTAGACTTGGAGTTAGAGAATCTAGTTTAAAAACTTCATTCTTCTGCCTAGCTACCTGTTTTCTGTGACCTTGGGGAAACCATTTCACCTTTTCAAGGAATCATTTCCCTTGTATAAAATTGAACAGATTATATTTGAGGTCCCTTCCTTGTCTGAGAAATCCGTGATATAATGATATTGAAAATTCTACTCCCAGGCAGCTAGGTGGCACACTGAATATAGGACTGGGCCTGGAGTCAGGAGAACCTGAGTTCCAATGTAGCCTCAGACACTTAATACTTACTAACTGTATGACCTTGGGAAAGTTGCTTAACCCTAATTGCCTTTCTTTCTCCCCTCCAAAAAGCAAACAAACCCCCCCCAAAAAAAGAAAATTCTACTCCCCACCCAGAAAAATTACAGCTTCATGGAATCAATGAATAAATAACCTGGAAAAAAGTATCTCTGTGAAAAATGTGGAATTATCTAAGTATTTACTATAGGTGAACTCTTCCAGATTCATCAGTAGATATTAATATATTGCTGTTGTTGCTTTTATTTCACACAGAGGGACACAAACTCTCTGGGAAACGACAAATATTTTTCTGGGGAAGTTATTCCTTTCTAGTTCTTTTCTTATCCACCCATACCACCCCAAAGTAACCACTCGATTGCTTTCCATGAATAATTTCTGAGTTCAATTTTTTCTTCACATCTGATATACAAGAAGTTTGAGTACTAAGGGATGAAAGTGAAGTGATAACTCTTTTTTTTGGTGGAGTTAATTTTTTGTGCATTCAAAGTCAACAAGAAAAATCATATCATGGGACTTTTGGTCATTTTGTATTACAGTGCTCATACAAAAATACCCCCATTAAAATAATTGCAGTTTATGTGCCAACATCTGTTGCAGAATTTGAAGGAGAAAAATAAATTCTATAAAGAGGTCAACAAGGCATTCCATATGAAATTAAGATATACTTTTATATTCCCTGACTTCATGGCAAAGGTAGACATTAGCAAGGATAGAGAAAAAGAGGCAGAAAAAAAAATTGGATTAGAAGGAGTGAGGCCCAAAAGTTATAGGCCCCAGAAAAATAGACATTTTTCTTCAAGAAAATGAGAAAGAGCTAGAAAGGGAGAATATTAAATAACAACACAAAAATAGAAACAGATTATATTTTAATGGTCAGGAAATAGTATCTTACTGATGAGGGAGTTATTCCTGAATCAGCTGTCAATATACAGATCACCAATTTGTTAGGGATAATCTTCTCATGCTTCTCTTACTTCTTGTATCTGAATGTAAAATTTTCTATTCAAGTCTGTTTTTTTCATCAAGAATGCTTGAAAGTCCTTCTATTCAACTGAATGATCATATTTCCCCCCTGAAACTTGATACTCAGTTTTGCTGGGTAGGTGATTCTTGGTTTTAATTCCAGTTCCTTTGACCTCTGGAATATCATATTCCAAGCCCTTTTATCCCTCAGTGTGGAAGCTGCCAGATCCTGAATTATTCTGATTGTGTTTCCACATTTTGAAATTGTTTCTTCCTGGCTGCTTGATCTGGGGACTCCAGAACCTGGCTATAACATTCCTAGGAGTTTTCTTTTTGGGATCATTTTCAGGAGGTGATCAGTGGATACTTTCAACCTCTATTTTCCCCGCTGGTTCTAAAACAGAAGGATAATTTTCCTTGAGAATTTCTGGAAGGATGATTTCTTTTATTTTTTTATTTCATTTCATTTTATTCTGACTTAAGAGATAAAATCATTTCCACAATATTCAAATAGAAAAAAACTAAAGCATGTACTGAGAAACTGAAATCTATTATATATAACTTGCTATTCCTTTTAAATATATAATAAAGTTATCATATAACTTTCTTTTACATTTCTATTATCTAATTCAATTTTCATGATATTTCTTTTATCAAATGCTTTATAAACTTCTAGTTTACATCATTCATTTCCCACAAGATTTTGAGTTGCAAAATTTCTCCCCATTTTTTGCCTACCCACCACCCCAAAATAGCAATCCCACTGGATATCCCGTCCTCCAATCTGCTCTCTCCCATATCTTCTGCCATACACCCTCTGACATTCCAGTAGGACATGGTGGATCTCTATGCCTGTATATCTTATGTCCAGTTACATGAAAAATAATATTAATAATAGTATATACATACATAAACATATATATATATAATATTAGATTTTAAAACTTTGAATTCCAGATTCATTCCCTTCATCCCTTGCCACCCACCCTTAAAGGGAAGATAAGCAATTCAATATAGGTTGTACATGTATAGCTATGCAAAACATTTCCATAGTGGATATATTCTAAAAGATTGACTATATTTCCCTCTCTCCTATCCCACCTCCCACTTTTTCTATATTCTACTTTGATCCTGTCCCTTTTCAAAATGGGTGCTTCCAACTTCCCTTTCCCCCAGCCTGCCCTCCCTTCCATTGTCCCCCCTCTCATCCCCTCCCCCCCAATCTCCTGTAGGGTGAGATACCCTATTTAGTGTGCATGTCATTTCCCTCCCTAGTCCAAATTCAATGAGAATAATGTTGACCCATTCCCTTTTGCCTTCCTATTCTTCCTCACCATTGTAACCATTTTCCCTTGCCTCTTCTGTATGAGATAGTTTACCCCATTCTGTCTCTCCCCATCTGCTCTCATTATATTCCTCTCTCACCTCTTAATTTCTCCTTTTAAGTATAATCTCTTCCTATTAAATTGGTCCTTTGCCCTCTATCTATGTATACCTGTACACATATATACACATATTCACATGTTATTTACACACCCATATACCCTCCTTTATAGACATATATATATGTATGTATATATGTGTGTATATGTAATATGTATACATATGCACACACATTTCTATTCCCTTTAACTAATCTCATACGGGGGAAAATTTCATAAGTTACAATTATCATTTTTCCATTAAGAATGTAAATAGTTCGACTTTGATAAGTTCCTTATGATTTATTTTTCCTGTTTACCTTCTCATGCTTCTCTTGCTTCTTGTATCTGAATGTCAAATTTTCTATTCAACTCTGGGTTTTTTCATCAAAAATGCTTGAAGTCCTCTATTCCACTGAATGACCACATTCCTCCCTTAATCAATGATACTTAGTTTTGCTGGGAAGGTGATTCTTGGTTGTAATCCAAGCTTCTTTGACCTCTGGAATATCATATTCCAAGCCCTTCAATCCCTCAGTGTCAAAGGAGCCAGATCCTGTATTATCCTGATTGTATTTCCACAATATTGAAATTGTTTCTTCCTGGCTGTTTGTAATATTTTCTCCTTGAAGTGAGAATTCCAGAACCTGGCTATAATATTCCTAGGAGTTTTCTATTCAGGAGCTTTTTCAGGAGGTGATCAGTAAATTCTTTCAACCTCTGTTTTGCCCTCTGGTTCTAAAACATCAGGGCAATTTTCCTTAAGAATTTCTTGAAGGATGATTTCTAGTCTCTTTTTTTGGATCATAGCTTTCAAGTTGTCCAATAAATTTTAAATTATCTATTCTGGAACTATTTTCCAGCTCAGTGGTTTTCCCAATGATATATTTCACATTGCCTTCCATTTTTTTTATTTTTTTGGACCTCTTCAATAGTATTTTGATTTCTCATAAAGCCACTAGCTTCTATTTGCTCCAATGTAATTCTGAAAGAATGATTCTCTTCAATGAGCTTTTGTGATTCTTTTTCCATTTGGCAAATTCAGCTTTTTAAAGCATTCTTCTCCTAATTGCCTTTTTGAGTCTCTTTTGCCATTTGAGTTAGTGTATTTTTTAAGGTGTTATTTTCTTCAGTCGGGTTGTTGACTCTCATTCCATAATTTTGTTGCATCATTCTCATTTATTTTTCCTCCATTTCTTGTATTTGGTTTTCAAAATCCTTCTTAAGTTCCTCTATGGCCTGCAATCAGCTCATATATATTTTTTAAAGCCATTGATGTTAAGTAACATGCCCAAGGTTACACAGCCAGTTATTTTGTGTGGGGGTTAAGTATATGAGGCCAGAACTGATCCTGGGTCCTCCCAATGCCAGGGTTGGTGCTCTTAATCACTGTGCCACCTATCCACCCCTAGGCTCATATTTTTCTTGGAAGGCTTTAGTGTAGGAGTTATGATTTTGTTCTCTTCCTCCTGTTCCCTGCTTTGATACTTTTTGTCCTCAAATTAGGAGTGTAAAGTTGGATTCTTCTGCTTGCTTTTCTTCCTTTGCCTGCTCATGTTGCCACTCAATTACTTGACTTTTTGCCCCAGTAGGACACTTCTACCAGACATGGGAGCTTTGTCCAAATCGCTAGGGTTTTCTCAGCTGCCAAAGGTTGGGTTCCATCTCTGAAGCCTCAACATGCTCTGGCAAGCTGGTCACACACCCTAGGACCTCTACTCTAGACCATAGTCCACATCCAAGCAGATTAAAGCAGGTTCAATTACCCCTCAGACTGGTCTCTTGGTCACCTTAAAATCTGCAGGCCAGGAGCTGAAGCTGCCACTTGTGGCTGCAAATTCACCGTGCCTCAGAGTTTTCTCCCTCCAGGGGATTAAGGCCAGACTGCACTCCCATACTACAGGATCCCAAAGTCCACACTGCAGTGACCTCTCACTTTGTCCTTAGCATCTTTGGGTTGATAATTCTGGAAATCACCACAGCTTGAATCAACATGTTATTAGGAGCACATAGTTTGCACAGTGGATATAGCATGTTGCCTGGAGTTAAGAAGACCTCAGTTCAAATCCAGCCTCACTAGCTTTATGCCCTTGGGAAAGTAGCTTATCACTGGTTGCCTCAATTTCTTCATTTGTAAAATGAACAAAAGAACAAAATGCCAAACCACTCTGGTATCTTTGCTGGGAAAAAAACAAACAGACAAACAAACAAACAAAAAACAACTGTGAGGGATAAATTGCAGTGAAGTTTCCCCATTCTGAAAAATCAAATCTAGAGTGCCTTCAGCATCCACTAGGCCTAAGTTTAGAGGTCATCTGATCTTAGAGGTATCTGGGATTCTGGGACTTAGCACAATGGAGACAGTGCCACCTTAGCACAAGATATGCCAAATAAGGACAAAACTGCTTTCCTGGACTTGCATTAGACACCCACATGTTTCTGTGTCCTTTGCCTCTAAGATAGATTCCCATGCTTAAATTGTGAGCTGGCCTCCCCACCAATAAGAGTGAAGGCCAGTTGGGGGTTGGAGCTTCTGTGTTAGAAGGTATACAACCATGGGTTTGCTTCCACATTTGGCTCTCTCCATGGCAGATGCCACATGAGCAACTGGGGCAGTGTCCTTTCTCATGAGAAAGAATAAAGACCTTTTCTGATTTCAGACTCAGATTCTGAACAAATTCATCTAACACAGTTTGGAGGTCCCACTGATATATTTTTTTTCCAGACTCCTCTCTGTAGAGGAGAAGGGCTCTGCAGCCTTGACTAATAGGCAGGATGGCCTGTTGGGTTTTTCCAATGACCTCTTGGTGAGGCAGGGGGAGCCACTCTTCTCTGTTGAGAGTGAGGCCTAAGGGGACCTGAAGCTGAAAGCAGAAAACACACAAGGAATAAAGACCTTTTCTGATTTCAGACTCAGACCCCCAAACTCTTTCTTCTCACACAAAACCAAAATCCAAATTGGATCAAGAAGATTCATAAACAACTAAAACAACCAGATAACAAGAACAAAAATTATTAAATGTATGTGTAGTTTCAAATGCTTTATTAAAAAACTGAATTTTAAAAATAAAGACATGATTGGGAATTATTTATAATTTGAATTAAATAATTTCAAGGCATAAATGTTGTACCGCTGTTTCAATAATTCTCTATCAGAACTCCTTTTCCATTTAAATATTGCTTTTTAGTTTCCCTCACATTACTAGTTAATGTGTACTCTATTCTTCTCATTCTGTTTTTTTTTGTTGTTGTTGCTGTTTATTTGCATTATTTCACAAGTGCCTTTCCAAAGTCCTTCATATTCATCCTTTGCGGTCTCAATTGTTTTTTTATAGTGTCAAGGTGCTACAGCTTCTTTTAACTATTTCTCTGCTGTTGGACATTTAGTATGTTTCCCTCCCCCTTACCTCACTTACACACTTTATAATGCTACCATGACAAGTTTTGAACTGATAGCTCTTGTTTGTTTTGTTTTTCTTAACTCTTTTAGGTAGTGTCACTGGCACTGTAGTTGTTAGAGCAAAGCATAATTATTGGGGGGATGGGTAGTGATTTTTATCGACAGTTTCTTCCTCAAATAACCTTTGTAAGTTTACAATTAAAAGAAATACTTTTATTGGACAAACGTCTTTCCCTTTCCCAATAAGGTTCCAAACTTATGATGGCTATACATCCCAAAAAACTTGACTTTGCATTTTCCTTTAGAGGAATATGATCATTTAGCAGAAGCCCGGCTCCTTAATTCTCTCTCCTTGACATACTACAGGATAATTGTCATAGATAGGGTAAAATTTATTCTTCATTCTCCCCTCAATTATGACTGAAATCTTTTATACACTTATCTAAGTCACTGGTACAAGTGCTGAACAGAAACTGGTACACCACAGAAGAATTCCTTTCCCTTATCCAGCTTGATATCAATCCAATAATGCACACTTTTAATAAATCACATACATTTTTGAACTCATCTAACTTTACTGTCATCCATTCCACATCGGTTAATCCACAAATACACAGTGAGAGAAACACTCAAATGTTCTACTGAAATGTAATGATGTTGTGCCCATGACATTTGCCTTAGTTGTTTGATTCAACAAGGATCTGTTAAATTCCTACAGTGTTCAAGACAATGCATTCCTAAGAACTTGCAATACAAGGACAATAATAAAAGTCCCTGACTTCGAGGAGCTTATATTTTGCTAGGAGAAATTGCAATAGATACACCAATAACTCTTTCAAAAATAAAATATTGTCAGTTTCACTTGGCTTATTTTTTGATACTAGTTCTTTTGATGACTTCATGTTCAAAGTTTTCCGAAATCCTTCATTCACTATTTCCCTCTATAATTTTACTAGTAGTCATTTTCAAGTACTGTGACCTATAGTTTTGTATGTATCTTTTTCCCCCTTTTGAAAATATGTATAATATTGGTCTCTCCATGATCTTGAGAGAATTCTATTCATTATAATTCCTAAAAGATTCCTTGGATATAAAGTTCACCTAGGTCACATGAGTAAACCTTGCTTGGAGCAGCTAGGCATTTACTTATCCTCTTCTCAGACTTAAATGCCTATTACACATATCTATTCTGTTCTCCACAAACTGAACAGCATTACCATAGAAAAGAGTAGAGCAAAGTGGAAATAACCCACATTACCCCTTTCTCCCTAGCTTCTATTATCATCTCCTCATCCATTTTGAACAACAGTCCTTTCCATTCATTGGTCTTCCTCTCACCCCCAACTTAGTTTAATGAAATTTTGTTGTTATTATTATTGACTGCTTAGTCAAAACTGGATTTGAACCTTTCTGAAACTATTTTCATAGGAAAATGGCACTCTTCTATTCTTCCTAAATTATATAGCATTTTCTTCTTCTTTTGTTCATTTGCTTTTAAAAGCTGAGTTCTTCAGTCATCTCCATTTATATATACCCTATTCCTTTTAAACTTCTTGTCTTTTTATTCCACCTTTTCTTCTTTGGCATCAATTGTGATTGCAAATTGATTTTTATAATTTCACTCTTTAGATCCTGCCATTCCTCTTTAATCAGTCTCCAATTTAGAGAGTGTAATCTGGTCCTTCTTGGATTTTTATGAGGTGATATCCTAAAGTTTTGTGTTATAAAACATTGGCTGATGTTTTCATCCTTATATATCATGAATTCCAAGATAGTATTGTCCCTACCTCCTCATATTACAATCATTTCTATATAAATAAATATTTGCTCCTTATTGGCTTGAAGCAGTTCTAGAAAAATAGCCACACACATGGTTTCTTTTACTTTTATAGCCTTTGGAGAGATTAACTTATCAGCAAGGCAGAACAAGAAATTCTATGATATTTTTCAGACTTTCAACAAAATTCTGCATCATTAAAGTCCACGTGATAATTTTATCCTTGTTTGGTCAAGTTTTTGTACTAGTTTTTGCTTGGAAGCAGGTATATGTGTGTATATGTACATGTATATTATACAATATAAATATAAAAGTATTTATGTATACATATATGGAGGCATGCATGCATTCATGTGTGCATGTGTATATGTATACACCCACACTTGATCTAAATGATCTCTAAGATTTTACCATCTTCAGTTACACAGATTACATATAATTAAATGCAGTTTGTGAAGCTATTTTCTAATTTCCCTTTGAAGCAAGAATTGCAGCATTTTAATCCATTTTTGCATAATGAAAACAAAGACTCAGATAGGTTGTTTGACCAGTCCATGATCAAATAATTATCAAGTATCATAGTATGGACATGAGTTCAGTGCTCTTGCCTCCAATTTGTGCATTTTTGCCATTGTATTCTCTACTAAGAAGAATGATCCTCAAGGTAGGAAAGATAAACTAGAATAGGGTGTTAAGATTAATAGTACACACACACACACATATATATGTATATATGTATATGTGTGTGTATATATATATATATTTAATGTGTGTAATCGACCACAAAAAGCACAATTTATTGCTGATGACAAAGAATTAACTTGCTAGATTAAAAAAAAATCTTAAAAGTCCCATGTACATGTTAAGGTCATACAAAATTCCTTAATTAACTCATTCTCAAAGACAAGCAATTTCAATGATCCTCTGATTAACAATATCATATAAGACATGAAAGAGGACGACACAAAATTAATAAAGGTATTCACTAATGTCATAGGAAATGCCCCATTTAAAGGTCAAATTAAATTTTGTATAGATCATGAGTTTCTCCTGATCTTCATTCCCATATAGTCATTTGCTATCTTCAATAAGTAAAAGCACAATACTTTCTAAATGAGAACTTGATGACTAAAAAGAGATACACATGGCAACTAATGTAGAATAAACTTATGCTGATGAACAATTCATACTCGACAAATTTTGGCATACAGTAGGAAACATAGCTGATTGAGTTAGTCCATCACTTGCATAAATCTTGATATTATGTAGGTTCAAAATTCTAGAGGAAAAAGAGAGTGGAATTAATCACATTTGAAATATTATTCAGCTTTTTGTGTAATCACGAATAAGCTTTTTCCCACCCAAGGATATTAACACAGTGAGATTTTGTAGCTATTAATTATGTAACAATATGGTTTTATAAGAATTAATATTAATCATTATCTAAGGAACATAAAGGAGATACCTAAGTATAATTAGAATTCAGCATATTATCAATGCTGTATACTTAATGTTACATCAAGTCAAGAAGTATTTATTAAGTTCCTGCTATAATGTAAGCACTCTCCTAAATTCTACTATTATAAAGGAAGGGGAAGAACAATATTTGTGCTCAAAAAGTTCACAGAGTATTGGGGCATATAACATACAAGTAACTATGTACCATCAAGATATAGACACAAACATATGTATGTGTTCATAAATATATATCTAAATAGATTTTGATATATTTCTATTTTTCTGGTTGTACATTCTGCCTCAAATCTCTCCCCACTCCAGTCTACTCTGTAGTCAACTATAAAAATGATCTCCCTAAAGCACAGGGCTGACTTTGTTATAGCTCATTCAATATTCTAATGTACTCTAATATTTATTATTTTCAAGATTAAATAATTTTCTTCTTGACTTTTAAAAGATTTTGGGTTTTTGGGACACACACCTATTTTCCACATATGCACATACAATATATGTACAAATGCATGTATACATGTGTGTATATGATTATGTATAGTGTATACATTTATGTATATGTGTATGTCTATTTATGTCCTGGAGAAGACACTAACAAGGATTACTGAGAAAACTATTTTGTAGTTAATGAATTTTTAACTGAGACTTGAAAGTGGCCAGAGAAGCCAAAAAGTAGAGTTTAGGAAGGCAAGAATTCTGGGCTTTGGGGTGACCAGAGAAAATTTAGCAGCTTGTAAAAAAAACCAGCAAGAATGTGAGTGGTACTGGTTTGTAGAGTGTGTGACGGGTTGGTAAGGTATAAGAAAATTAGCAATGTGGGAAGGTAGAAAGTTATGATGACCTTTAAAATCCAAAGAAAGGACTGTTTGATCTTGAAGATAATAGCTGATAGGGTGCCACTACACCATTGTATAGAGGAATGACAAAATCAGACCTGTGATTTAGAGAGCTGAGTGGAGAATGTATTGAAGTAGGGAAGGAATTGAAGCAGGGTGTATAACCAGAAAGGCTTCAAACTCCAAGAACATAGTGGTTAAATTTAGTAATTCAATTCAGAAACAACAAATTTGAAAAGTGATAGAAATATCTTCCAATAAAGAAGGACATTCAAATAATGCTACCTTATTCTGCACCCAGAAGGAAAACACAAAGGGATGGGAGTAATGTTTTCTAAATATCAATAGAGTGCAGAGGGCAGTCCAAGGTAATCTACCTTGCAATTCTAAACTTAACCATATAGGAAAAAGATGGACATTCAACAATATTGAAAAGTTTAAAACATTTTTAGCAAGAAAATTAAAATTGAAGAGATTATTTTCTTCTCAAATACTCTAAACAATAAATGTACAAGAGAAGTGAATAAATACAAGAGGCAAATACACCACCCCCAACTGCAACAATGACAATAGAGAGACCAGTGGGGCTCTTCTTTCTAAAACTATACAAGGCAATAGGGGTATAAGTGAAAATCTGATAGACACAATAGAGAAGACATAGAAGTGTTATATACAGGGTATGGTGACATCATGCCTACAAGTGAATCAATGGTTTATTATTTTTGGGGGGTGAAAGAACTACATTATAACTTGGGAAGGCATGTGAAAGAGGGGAAGAAAATAGGGAAGAAGATGTTATGTGCCAGCATCAAAATAAGGGCTAACAATGAGGGGAAGGGGATTTTAATGGTCTCAATAAGACAAGAGTCTATAATGGTGTGAATGAGAAGGAAGGTGGAAGATGAAAAGTGAGGGGAAAGAAATGAGGTCTTAATTTCATAGTGGGAAGGGGTTCCACTGATGAATGTTCATATGGTTGAAAAAAATATGTGCTATGAAAAGAATTAGAGGGCTTGAACTGTATGCTGTCTGGGACATTTGGTGCTTAAAACTATGGGAGGTATTGGAACCACTGGATGGCCATTGGGATCCTGGAAATGAGAGGGCATGGTCACAGGTAGGGGATTTTGAGGGAGATATAGATAAAAAAACAATGGTGAGCTGAATAATCAGAGACATGGTGGTGGGAAGGTTCCTATAATGGGGAAATATCCTCTTTGACACCTGCAGTAGTTGACATTGTGAATCAATTGGGTAAGTCCATCAAGACAGTGACAGAAAATGCTTAGATGGGAAAGCCTAGAATGAATGCCCTGCAACTTTGAATGCATGAAAAATACAGAGAAGATAGAGAGGCCAGAAAATTATAAGGATCATGAACCAAAATAAGAGTTTAGTATAGTTATAGAGGATAAATAAAGAAAAAAATAGGAGAGAGAGAAATTGAAATAAAAAAAATTAAAAAAAGTAATAAACAGGGCTCCCTGAAGGGGAGAAGGGGGAACAATCACAGTTCTAAAATGACATGGATAATAAATGACAAGCAAGGAACAGGGTAAGGGGAAGACAGTCAGTTATTTAGAGCCACCTTCAAAAAAGCTTAAAAAAAGATAATGGATAGAATATAATACTATTTTTACAACAGAAAAGAGAAAAATCATAACTTGGAAAAAACAATATTAGACACAGATGGAGGAAAATATACAATTAACCCATAACTTAAAATGTTAATGAATTAAATAATACCATAAAATGGAAAAAGAATGACAGATTGGTTAAGAAAGCCAAGCACTGCAATCTGCTGTTTACAAGAAACACATATAAAACAAAGACATACACAAAATAAAACTGAGGGGTTTGAAAAAAAAAATTAACTAGGCATTCCACAAACCCACAAAAGGGGTTTGCAATCATCATGACAAAGTAAAAACAAACATTCAGAAATTTAAAAAGGGATAAACAAAGAAACTATGTTTTTCTGAAAAACTAATAAACAAAATATCAATAATAAATGCTTTAAACGCCTTAGCAACCCAATTATGAAAGGAAACATTATCTGAGTTTCAAGAGACAACAGTAACAAAGTACTGAGAGGAGATTTTAATATCATTTTGTCAGTTTTTGTTATGTCTAGCAGAAAGGTAAATAAAAGGAAAAATATGGAATTGAATAAATTTCTACAGAAATTAGAGTTAACTGACTCATGTCATCTAAAAGTAAATGCAAAAGAATATACATATTTCTCAGTATCATGTACAACTTTTACAAATTTTGATTATGTACTATAGCATAGACATGGAGGGCAATTGGGGTTAACATCATATCAAAATTTCTGTAATGCAAGTAGAACAGTCTTTAGAGGGAAAATACTATCTTTACAAATATACATTTACAAAGTTAAAAAAGAGAAGTGTAGTGAACTAATTATGTATTAGAAATAGAAAACCAACCTAAAATAAGCAGAAAAGAGGAGATATTAAAAGTGGGGAGGGGAAATAGATAAATTGCTAATGAAAGACAACAGAAATCATAAAAATAAAAGCTGTTGTTTGAAAAGTCTAATACAATTGATAAATCCTTATTTAATCTGATTAAAATGAAGAAAACAGAAAATAAAATCAATAAATAGCAAATGAACAATGTAAAATCCCAGAAAAAACATAAATAAAAAGAATGATCAAAATATATCATGTACAACTCAATGCTAATAAAACCTAAAACAGAAAAGAAATAGGAAAATAACTTCAAAAATATGAAGTACTTAAACTCTCAGAAGACTTTATAGAGATGTTAAATAATCCAATCTGAGAAAAGGAACTAGACCTAGCTATCAAGGAACTAACAAAGAAAAAAGAATCTCCTATTCCTGATACATTCACAAGAATATTATATCAATCTTTTAAAGAACACAGTACCTACCTTTCACAAAATATTAAAAAACAACAACTAGAAAGCCCCTTATCCAAATCTCTTTATGAGATAAGTATAATTCTAATAATAAAAATTGGGAAAGATAAAGCACAAAAAGAAAATTACAAGCAAATCCCATTAATAAGCATTGACTTGATAATTTTCTTTTCTTTTCCTTTCTTTTGTCTTTATTGATTTTTTTTGTTTACTTTTAGTTTACAAGATTCAGTTGCACAATCCCTTGAGTTTCAAATTTTCTCCACCTCTTTCTCCTACCCCTCACCCCATGGCAGCAAGAAATTAAGTATAGGAGCTGCAAATACTTTTAGCTTAAGCATTAGTCATGTTATAAAGAAGGTTTGTCCTAGATGGAATGAACAATGGGAAAGAGGAAACAAAACCAAACAAGAAAAAGGAATAGAGAAGGTAGTTTGCTTCAGTCTGCATTCAAACTCTGTTCTTTCTAGTTCTTTCTCTAAATGTAGACATCTCTCTCCGTCATAAGTCTTTCAGAGTTGTCTTATAATCCTGCATTGCTGAGAAGCATCCAGTCTGTCAAAGTTGGTTGTTACACATATGTTGTGTCTATAATTGTGTACAAATTTCTCCTGGTTCTGTTCTTCTCACTAAGGATCAGTTCATATAAGCCTCTCCAGGTAAATATGAAGTCCATCTGCTCCTCATTTCTCATAGCACACTAGTATTCCATTAATTCATATACTGCAATTTGTTTAGCTGTTCCCTAATTGATGGGGATTCCCTTAATTTCCAATTCTTTGCCACCACAAAAAGAGCTGCTATAAATATTTTTGTACAAATGGGTCTTCCTTCCATTTCTATGATCTCTTGGGGATACAACCCTAGAAGTGGTATTGCTGGGTCAAAGGGTATGGAGTTATTTGTAGCCCTGTGGGCATAGTTCCAGATTGCTCTCCAGAATGGTTGATTCAGTTCAACTTGAATCAGTAAACAAAATCCTATTAAATATGTAGCAATTATTCAAAGAAATCATTCATTATAATCGAGTGGGATTTATACCAGGGATGCAAAAATGGTTCAATATTCAGAAGACAACACATTTAGTCACATTAAAATTGAATTCACTTGATGATTTATTTCAATAGATTAAAAAAAAACCCTTGATGACATAAAACATTATTTTATTATAAAAACCTGCAAAACATAGGCATAGAGTAATCTTTTTTTAATACTATAAGAAACATCTATTTACAACAAAGAGTAAGAATCACATGCAATGGGAATACAATAGAAACTTTTTTCCAACAAATATGAGAGTGAAGTGTGAACTTTGAAATGCTAGAAGTAGCAAATATAATTAAAGGAATAAATTAAAGTAAGGAAGAGGAAAAAAAAATTGTGCCTACTTGCTGATGATATGATGGTTCATCTCGAAAATCCTAGGGAACTAGAAAAGGTAACAATTTAAAAAATTAACAACTCCATCAAATTTGGAAGCTATAAGTCCTCAAAAATTAATGACATTTCTATACATTAGAAAAACATAAGAATGGTAATGAAAGGATCCCAGTCTAAATAACTAACAAAAGTATGAAGTGTCTAGGGATTAATATCCCAAGGTAAACAAAAGACTTGTATAAATTCAATTCCAAAGTGTTCCTTCAGTTACTCCACCACATCTCTCATCACCAAGTTCATAACTGCTTGTCTAGGCTTACTTTCTTCACATCCTAATCTTTAATTAACTAGTTCTTGAAGCTCTTATAACTTGCTAAACTCCAATCATGGTTCTTGACCACAATGAACAATTTTGTTCCTTTTCACATGCTACTGAAGCTACAAAACTATGCCAACTAGGTCCCTGAAAAACTTGTATTGTCTTACCTCAGTTGAGTGCTCATTTCTTTTTGGATAGCCTAATATTCTTCCCTGATTGATCCTTCATTGTAATCTACATAGTGATTGTTCCAAAACATCTCTTTTCTTTTTAAGCCTCCTGTATCTCCCTCTTCCTACATATAGGCAACAGAGGACTTTAACCTTTGTTTTATATGCTATAATTGCCTCACCCATTTCTCATTATCTTTTATTAACTCCAGCCTCTGGCAAAATGCTAGCCTTTTTACACTTTGTGCCTCTTTTCTTCTAACCTTAATTCCATTTTCTAACATTTTTTTTCCAACTTGGAGACCTCCATGTAGACTTTGGCTGTGAGATCTGCTGCATTAGTAATTCCTCCATACGTGAAATTAGATAACTTCCAAGATCACTTCTGACTGCCACATTTGGGGATATTATTGTTACATACCCCAAACCCCAGAAATGACTAGATGTATGTCTTCCCTACATTTCCTTTCCCACTTACTTATCAGTCCCCTATACTCTGGTTTCCAATGGTTAACTGAAAAATCAAGCCTCGGGTCAGGAAGATCTGAATTCAAATCTAGCCTCAGACATTTACATTTATGACCCTGGGCATTCCACTTAACCTCTCTTTGCCTCATGCTCATCTATAAAATGGTGTATATAAGCACACCTACTTCAAAGAGTTATGTGTAGATCAAACTAGATAATAATTTTAAAGAATTTAGCATAGTAACTGGACCTGCTTGTTTGATTGTCATTCATTCTAAAAGAGGACCAAAATGACATTGCTATATTAGAGTCGAATTTTAGTTTTTCTGACTGTGTTTCATGAGACTACATGAGTTTGGAGTGCTATAGCACAGGTCTGGTACAAATAGTCCATGGGAACATTTGTTCAATTTGTGTTTCTTTTTAGCTAATTCAACTCTGCTTTGCTCATAGAGCACAGTACCTTCTCTAATAAGGGCACACCATATTGGGTGATCCTGTGCCAGTATCTCAAATGTCACAAACCAGCTCTAAAGTTCTTAAGAGAGACCTTGAGAATGTCATTCTATCACTTTTTATGGTCATGAGTAATGGAAATGCAAATTTGGAAGATCTTCCCTGCCCCTAGGCTAAAGTGCACCTGAAGCCTTGGGTGGGAGGCTTGTTTTTCAGTAAATACTTCTAGATTGGCCAGTGAGTCAATAAGGTTGTTACATTTTCTGAGCCAGGAGAAGGCTATGTAAGCCCTGATGTGTAGCTTTGTTTTGGGACTCACTTTGAGAAGTGTTCTGTGATTTGATCTGAATTCTGGGAAGCTGTTGTTTTTGAGAGTCCCCCGGCTTTGAAAAACCCAGAATGTGGAAACCCAGATGTTGACTGGGTATGGATGTAATGGTTGGACAGTTTGGAAATTTGTCTACTTGATGTTTCTGTCTTGATAATTATGCCTGTATACTTTGAGGTTCAGGGTGCTGACCTTTTCTCCTGAACAAGGTAAACGATATATGTCTGACTGATTAAAGTAAGCTTGTTAACCCATTTTGAGTTGCTTTCCTTTAACAAAGCAGATCCAAGAACCTGTGGTAGCTGCAAACCCTGAGGACGCTTGGGGTGCTTGCTGCTACTGTCCACTGGTGAAGGACAGTGCTGTTGTTGCAAGGGTCTGGGAACCTTTCTGTTGGTTCAGAAGCCCTGAAGAAGGATTTTCTGGTTGTATGTTTACAGAAATCCTGGGAGAGGGTTTTGCTAATGTTTTCAGGGGTTCTAGGACTGTTCTACAGACAGAGGATGAATTGATGAAGGGACTGGCAATGTATCTTGTGGCCTTGCTGAGCCTTGTCTCCCCAGGAACTAAGATTGCTGAGAACTTGCCTTGTGTCAAGATGAAGAAAAGACCTCCATTTGGGTATTAAGTGCTGTGTTTAAACTTGATGTAACTCTGGGGTAGATTCAATTGAGATCCAGGGGTGGGGAACATTTGACCTTTTGGTGCTCTGTGATTGACAAATGAAGGTACTTTACTTATGTTTGGAAACTAATCTCCATTTGAGAAGAGGGGCTTTGTGGTGGACTAAATGAAGGTACAGCCTAGGGGTGGAGTAGTATTTAGACCAGGAACTTTGTAATTGATTGAATGATTGGAAGGTCCTGGGGTGGGGTAGTCCTTGGAGATTATTTAATCACACTTAGTAAATGCTGTATTTGGAATGATGTCATGTTTTTATCTTCTCTGTTCTTGGTTGGACACTGAATAAAATGGAGAGCGCCTATGCTGGTATTCTGAACCTTGGGAAGTTGCCTTTCCTTGGCATTACATTACACCACGCGAGTGCTTGCCCTGAGTTCTAAATAAAATAGTCTTTTTGGCAAGCATATGTTTGTAACTCAAACAAAATAACTAGCCCATAGGAGTTGTACTCTCTGTAGTAGGGTTTGAATAGATGGTAGTTTATTTCGAGAAAGGACCTCAGTGTCTAGTATCTTATCCTACCAGGTGATCTTCAGAATCTTCCTAAGACAATTCCAAAAGAAGCCATTCATTTTCCTGGCATGGCACTGTCAGACTGTCCAAATTTTGCAGGCATACAACAATGAAGTCAGTGTAATGGTTCTGTAGAGCTTCAGTCAGGTAGTCAGTCTAATACTTCTCTCCCACACTTTCTTACAGAGACTCCAAAATACTGAGCTAAATTTGACAGTGTGTATCAACCTTGCTATCAATGTGTATATCCCTCGGAAGTATACTAACAAGGTAAGTGAACTTAACAACAGTATTAAAAAGTTCTCCATTTGCTGTAACTGGTGGTTCTACATATGAATAGTGTGATACTTGTTGGTGGAGCAGCTGTATTTTCTTGTAATTAATTGTTAGGTCAAAATTAGCCCAAGCAGTAGAGAATCAATCCATACTTTGTTGCATCTCAGCTTCAGAGGCTGCATTGAGTGAACAATCAAAAGTAAAAAAAAAAAAATAGTAAAATACTATGAGTGAAGTCTTTTCACTGATGCATAAATTGGATTTCAGTGAGGAAGAGTTGCACAAGGTCATTAGAGCACTGTTTCTTCCAGAGTGATCACAACCCAGTTGTCTTTCCCTTTTCACCAATTAATTAGAATTATTTTATCATCACATCAAAGTTATTTTTTTACCCACACCTTCTGTCCATGTATATCTCTTCTAAATGTGATAATAAAGATACAGTTCTCAAGAATTACAAATATCTTCTTCCCATTTAGTAATGTAAACGATTTGCCAATATTGAATAATATATTTGTTTTCTTTCCTGTTTACCTTTTTATGCATCTTTCTTTTTGTTTTGCTTTTTGGAGGGGGGAAGGCAAGGCAGTTGGGGTTAAGTGACATTCCTAAGGTCATGGTTAGTAAATGTTAAGTGTCTGAGACCAAATTTCAACTTAAGTCTTCTTGACTTCAGGACTCATGCTCTTTTAACTGTGCCACATAACCGCCCCTTATGCCTCTCTTGAATCTTATATTTGAAGACCAAATTTTCCATTGAGCTCTAGTATTTTCATTAGGAAGTTCTGGAAGTCCCTTAAGTCATTGAATGTCTATCTCCTTGCCTGAAATATTATGCTCAATTTTGCTGTGTAGTTGATCCTTGGTTGTAACCCAGGTTCCTTTGCCTTATGGAATATCATATTCAAAGTCCTCTGATCTTTTAATATAGAAGCTGCAAGGTTGAGCATAATCCTGACTGTGGTTTCATGGTATTTGAATTGTTTCCTTCTGGCTGTTTGCAGTATGTTCTCCTTGACCTGATAATTCTGCAATTTGGTGGCGGTATTCTTTGGTATTTTCAATTTGGGGTTCATTGCATGAGGTGATCAGTGGATTCTTTCAATGACCATTTTACCCTGTGATTCTAGGACATCAGAGCAGTTTTCCTTGAAGATTTCTTGAAAGATGGTGTCCAGGCTCTTTTTTTGATTATGGCTTTAATTTAGACTAATAATTCTAAAATTATGGTTCCTGTATCTATTTTCAGGCTCAGTTATTTTTTCCAGTGAAGTATTTACATTTTTATCTATTTTTTTAGATTTTGTTTGACTGATTTTTGATGTCTCATGGATTCTTTAGCTTCCACTTGCCCAATTCTACTTTTTAACAAATTGTTTTCTTCAGTTACCTTTTGTATTTCCTTTTCCATTTGGCCAATTTTTTTGTCATTTTTTTTTGTTCACTTTACTTTTTTCCATTTTGTCAATTGTCATTTTAAAGGAATTGTTCAATTTTTCTTTTACCTCTCTAATTTTCCAGGTATATTATATATTATTCTTTACCAAAAATTTTATATTCCTAGAAAACTTCTACATAACTTATTCTTCAAAATTGTTACAGATTTTGAACCTTTCTCTACCTATCCTCAGCCTCTTAGAATTTCTTGCTTCCTTTAATGCTCAGGACATGTGCCATTTCCTATAGGAAGCTTAGCAGCTTTTCCTGGTGTGTGTGTGTGTGTGTGTGTGTGTGTGTGTGTGTGTGTGTATGCATATTCCTCCAGTAAAATACAAACACCGAGAAGGCAAGGATTAGTCTTATTTTTTTTTTCTTTCAGAGATAGTAGCATTCACATGTGCTAGAGTGAACTGGCTGGTTGAATAGTATAGTAGGAAGGGTACAAAGGATTTCAGGTATCAGTAAGAATTTAATTAAGACAAAGGGAATAGAAAAGGTTGATATTGTTGTGGGAGAAGAAAATTTCAGAATGTCGAGGTCTTAGACTTTGGAGGTAGTATAATTTCTAGTAATGGTAAGTTCCCTTTTTTAACATTGCTAATGAAAGTCACCACATTTGTGGGTAACTGGAATACCATGAAAAATCTAAGAGAAAACAGGAAGTTAGTAGGGTTACCAATATACGTAGTGAAGAAATTAATTAAAAGGGCTATATCAGGTCAAAAAGAGAATTAAGGTAGGTATTGAAGTCATTGAGGGATTTTTAAAAGTATCTGAGGGAATGATAGAAAACAAAAAATAACTGACTGTAATATACCTTAATGAAATGAACTCAAAAAGAAAAATGATCATTGAATCACGTCCGAGCATTGGCTTGGAAAAAGCAGTAGGGAGCAATGTGTATACAGAATTTACTTCCTATTTCTATGACACAGAGTGAATGGGAGAAGAAACAGGAGAGTAGATAATAGGTAATGAGTAATATTAGGTAGCTGGGGAATAAATAACAGTTAATAAGAAGGAGGAGGGCAAGTGATGAAGAAGCATCATAATCAGAAGATCATTTTCACTGGAACCCTAGATTCAGATGAAGATGTTGTGGAAGAGGTCAAAAATCTAGTGGAGTTTGCTATAACAGAAATGTTTGTCCAATTAAGAAAAAAGGCCCATTTTAATTGTACTTAGGACGATAAGGCCCACAAGAGGGGGTAGGAAAAACAGAGTATAGAATAAGATATAAATGAGGAAGAAATTTATACTTAGGGTAGAAATTGTAAATAAAAATTCTTTCAGGAAGCAGGAGGCAGAGAAAAACATGGTGATGGGTGACTCAGCAAAATGCTTATACAAACCTGACCCAAGTAGTGTGGAGCGCAAACTATAGTGATTTTAACCTCTGGAGATGTATACTGTAGATATCTAACAATGTGGTTTTCAGATTGGGGAAATATATTATACAGTTTAAACCTGTTTTCACTTGAATGAACAGCATGAAAGATTGGGGAAGAGCTTGAAGGTTTAAATTGTTCCTGCAGTCAATCATGGCTTTGGAATACTTATTAATTTCCAACTTTCCCAAATGAATGTACAAAACTCACAAATACATTATTATTAGACAGAATTTACTTATGCATAGTCCAAGTTCACTATGAGTTCTGCATAAATGGAAGATTTTTAAATTTGGTTGTTCATGTAAAATTTTCTAAACTAATTTTTAAAGTGCAAAATTCACAATCCATCAATTAATCCATCTATCAGTATCTCTTTTATTTAGCATTTACTTCACGCTGATATATCAAAGTGGATAGTCTTTTAACTCCTAGCAAAACTAGCCCACGGTTCCAAAAAGTTTACCTTATATAATGGAGGAAATGCCTTGCACGTAACTAGGTAAATACAACTTGCGTGTAGAATAAATTGAAGGTAACCTTATAGGGGAAGGATCTAGTGGGCAGAGTATGCCAGGAAAGTCAGGTACAGATAACTAAAAAAATACAAAACTGCAACACAAAATGTTTTAACTGAACTATAACTCGTTCTATGAAACGCTCCCTGCTATTATTTTACTTCAATTTTGTATTCTTGGATATTAACGTCATATAGAGCCAATTTCCCCTTTGCCATTCATTTCTGAAATAGTACTGAAAGGCAACCTTTATAAAGATTCTTGTCTCCAACCAGACAAAATATATTCCCTGAAGTGATGCACATTCCTCCTAATAGAAGTGATAGACAAGTTGCATATTTAATCATAGGTTTGACCACAAATAACTGAATCTCAAGCTCATGTATTGAAAATGGATTGGTGTACAGGCACTAATTGTTCCTCTCCTCTTCTTCTCCCTGTTTGGTATCAGGAGCCTCAGGGATTGAAATCGATCAGTGATTTTCCAGTAAAGTCCAGAAAAAAGAAACTGTAGCAAACAAAAATTCCATGAATACTTTCATTTCCAATATACATTTACCTTATAAAGTACTTCTAGGCATAGAATTTTAGAAAGAAAGATACCTTCAACGTGATTGGGTCTAGTTTCCTACTGAATCTATAATCAGTGTTACCTATTATATGCCTGAATACTTTGTTCAGGAATTTCAGTATTGAGTCGCTCACTACTTTTTAAGGCATTCTAGGAAACTTATGAGCAGCCTCTGTTTGATAGAAAGTACTTCTTTATATTGAGCTAAAATAAGCCTTCCTATAAATTCCCCTGATTTTCCAAGTTCTTTCCTCTAGAGCATTATAGAATATGTATACTACTTTTGTTATATATATAGACTTTCATATGTTTGAAGGAAATGCTGTTTCCACTAACTATCCCCACCCGCAGGCTAAATCTGCTAAATTCTTTCAGCCATTCCTGATATGGGAGTCCAACTTCCTCATTTTACAGATGAGGAAACTGAGACCTGGGGAGCTGGAGTTGTTATGTCAAGTGGGAATTTGACACTAATCTTTTTTTTTTTCCCCTTCGCATTGTGCATACTTTAGGTAGAACTTTCCTGACCATGCTTGGGTTGATCTCTCTTAAATTAAATTGAATAGAACTAAAAAGAATGTTCTATATATAGTTTAGAATATAATTAGTAGCTCTGGGACTACAATCATAGATAGATTGAAAGAATATTTTATCTGGAAAGAGTCTTACAGATAAAACTGAAATTTATATGACAACTAAAGTCACACAGTTAACAGACTTTATTAAGTCAGGACTAGAATACAGATTTTTCTGACTCCTTTAGACCCTGCTGAGTATTTTTCACCATGATATTTGTTAATTGATTTGTCTTCAAATGTATTTCTTTTTAGATAACCACACCACACTCCATGGACTTTTCAATTATTTATATATGAAGAACTGTCATCTCCTTACATAATCTCTTCTATGTAATTGTTATATTTCTTTAACATGAATGCAAAGTGTATATTGGTCTAACACCTCATTATCATCCCAGTAAACTAATAAGGAAACATGGTAATGAACATGGTAATAGTTGAAGAGTGTAAAGAACCAATAGATGTTAAGTGACTTAAGGATTCAGAGAAGGTTAGTACCAATAGACCAAAATAAAAGATTTTTTTTCTTTTTTGGATTTGGTGAGTAATTATACAAGCATGTCCCTTCATTTGGAGATATGTAACATTAAAAAAAAGCTCTAAAAATGATGATTATGATGATGATGATATGAATTATAATCTCCCCAAAGACAGGGATTAGACTCTTGTTTTTAGATTTATTACTTCAGAGCTTTGGAAAGTATTTGGCATATAGAGTTTAATAGGAGCTTGTTAACTGAATGATTGATTGTTGGTTTACAATAGCAAAACTTATTTGGGAAAAAATAGGAGAAATTATCATATAAACAAGCTTAGAGGGAAGGAAGAGAATAAGTATCTTTAAAGCACTTTCTATTTGCTAAGCAATTGATTTTCTTTTATTTGATCCTACCTTAAGTTCTTAAGTTTCCCTAATATTTACTCTTTTACTTATCTATGATAAATTTTATCTTCTTATATCACCTAAATACTTCACCTTACAATGAATATCTTGTGTTTAATTGGATTCCCAGCCATTAATTGCCTTTTATATACAAGATGCTGGGTCAGATGTTGTTCTCAGGGTCACAGAGTTACAGAATTTCAGATTTGAAAGTGACCTCACTAGACATCTAGTCTGAACCATACCACTACAGTATCACTGGCAACTGTCTTCTGATCTTTGCTTTCAGACATCCAGTGTGTGGAACATATTACCTCAGAATGAATCTATTTCACTCTTGAGAACATTTGATCATTCTAATTTTTAAAAAATTCCTTCTGTCAACCTTAATTTTTTTGTCTTTTTAAAAAACTTTCTTCTGTTGCATAGAGTACTGCAACCCTTTGGTTGTCAATTGCTATCACAAAAATTTATATATACAACATTTCATTAGCCTGACCTTGCTTTAGGAAGTGTGTAAATTGTTGCCTCTTTAAGCCTGTGGTTTAAGTAAAACATTTTGTGGGTCAGATTTGTAATCACTGCACATATAAGGAATTATATAAGGAGAGATGATTTGAAGAGAGAAAAGTAAGTTTTAGTTCTAGAAGATTCCCTAAATGCTCTGTAAATTTGACTTGTGTTCTGAAAATACTCTACTAAATTGTGTGTTCCTCTTAGGTGGAGCAGAACATCTGTTTGTCAGTCTCATAGCAACACTACAGGCTTGCTTTGAGGACAAAATATAGCAAGGGAACTGTTTACTGAAATACAAGTTTGTCTCTCAACACAACTGTTGTATCCCTGATGTGACAGTTTATTACCTATTCCCATATATAGATACGAAACAGAAGGTACTACCTACTGCCTTTGTCAATTCAGGACCAGCATAATAAAATTCCTTGTCCAAGGTCATCAGTTTGACTATCCCTGTACTAATGTTAAAAGTATTCCGAAGACAATTTTGTTCTCTCAAGTATTTAATTTGATCTAATTGAGCTTAGCTAACCTTTTATCTTTTTTTCAGAAAAACTTGGTAAACTTGTCCTAAAGGGAACTTTATAAATATTTATTGAATTAAATAGCTTGCTTGGGTATCAAATGAGTTTAGAAACAGAAGTGCTGTATTATAGATAATATATTGACATTTTTTGTAGGAGACTATTGACCAGTGATATTTAATGTATTTGAAATAATAATAGTAATAATAATAATAGCAACAAAATATAATACTCAAATGAATATGATCTCATCAATTCAAGAGTTCCTTTCAATGATACAGGTCACAAACCATCCTTGTCTGCTCATGTTGAGTGTCTTTTCGCTATGTCCTTCCTAAAGGTTATCACTGGAGGGTCCACTCAACAAGCACCATCTTTGATTGCTCTTGATATTATAGTAGTACCAGTAAAGAACTCTGTTTGCCCACTTTTCATCCATCATTATGGTTAGTCTATCTTTTCTATCACAGAATTTCCTGGTGACATTTTAGAGAGGAAAAGAGGGAGAAGAGATTGAAGAAAAAAAGCATTATTAAGTGCCTGTCATGTGCAGATACTATGCTAAATAATATACAAATAATATCTCATTTAGTTCTTTTTCCTTTTTTTCAAATGTTTTATTAACTTCTGATTTACATCATTCATTTCTGCAAGAATTTGAGTTATACATTTTCTCCCCATTTTCCCCCTACCCACTGCCCCAAAATAGCAGTCCCACAGCATATGCCCTCCTCCAATCTGCTCTCTCCTATATTTTCTCCCATACCCCTTTCGACTTTTCCAGTAGGGCATGGTGGATCTCTGTCCCAGTGCCTGTATATCTTATTTCCCAATTAAATGTAATATATATATATATATATATATATATGTGTGTGTGTGTGTGTGTGTGTGTGTGTGTGTGTGTGTGTATATATATATTTAAAAATTTCATTTTAAAATTTGAATTCCAGATGCATTCCCTTCCTCCCTTGTCACCTACCCTTACTGGAAAGGTAAGCATATTCTACATGTGTGGCTAATGCAAAACAATAACATAGTAGATATATTGTAAAAGACTGACTTTATTTCCCTTCCTCCTATCCCACTGCCCACTTATTCTATTCTTTACTTTGTTCCTGTACCTTTCCAAAAGTGGGTGATTGCAACTTCCCTCCTCCCCCAGCCTGCCCTCCCTTCCATCATCCCCCCTCTCATCCCCTTCCCCCCTACTCTCCTGTAGGGTGGGATACTTTTTAGTGTGTATTTCATTCCCTCCCTGAGCCAAATTCAATGCGAATAATGTTGACCCATTCCTTTTTTCCCTTCCTATTCTTCCCCTCCATTGTAACCATTTCCCTTGCCTCTTCTATATGAGATAGTTTACTCATTCTGTCTCTCCCCATCTCCTATCATTATAATCCCCTCTCACCTCTTAATTTTACCTTTTAAGGATCATCCCTTTATTTTAAATTGGTCCTGTGCCCTCTGTCTATGTATACCTGTAAACATGCCCACAAAACCTCATATATAGACATATATAATTTTATTCCCTTCAACTACTGAGAAAGGTTTCATAAGTTACAATTATTGGGTTTACATGTAGGAATGTAAATAGTTCAACTTTGATAAATTCCTTATGATTTCTTTTCCCTGTTTACCTTCTAAAGCTTCTCTTGCTCCTTGTCTCTGAATGTCAAATTTTCTGTTCAACTGTTTTTTTCAACAAGAATGCTTGAAAGTCCTCTATTCCACTGAATGAACATATTTTCCCCTGAAACATGATACTCCATTTTGCTGGGTAGGTGACTCTTGGTTTTAATCCCAGCTCCTTTGACCTCTGGAATATCATATTCCAAGACCTTCGATCCCTCAGTGTAGAAGCTGCCAGATCCTGAGTTTTCCTGATTGTGTTTCTACAATATTCAAATTGTTTCTTCCTGGCTGCTTGTAATATACTCCCCTTAATCTGGGAATTCCAGAACCTGGCTATAATATCCCTAGGATTTTTCTTTTGGGGATCTTTTTCAGGAAGGGATCAGTGGATTCTTTCAACCTCTATTTTGCCCTCTGGCTCTAAAACATCAGGGCAGTTTTCTTTGAGAACTTCCTGGAGGATGATTTCTAGCTTCTTACTTTAATCATGGCTTTCAGGTGGTCCAATATTTTTTAAATTGTCTTTCCTGGATCTACTTTCCAGGTTAGTGGTTTTTCCCATGAGATATTTCACATTGCCTTCTATCCTTTCATTTGCTTGGATCTGTTTAACAGCATCCTGATTTCTCATAAAGTCATTACCTTCCATTTGCTCCAATCTAATTCTGAAGCAATGATTCACCTCATTGAGCTTTTCAGATTCTTTTGCCATCTGGTAAGTTTGACTTTTTAAGGCATTCTTCTCCTCATAGCCTTTTTGAGCCTCTTTTGCCATTTGAGTTAGTCTGTTTTTTAGGGTATGATTGGCCTCAGTCAGGCTGTTGACTCTCATTTTGTAATTTTCTTGCATTGTTCTCATTTCTCTTCCCAGTTTTTCCCCCACTTCTCTTATCTGCTTCTTAAGGTCCTCTATGGCCTGTAACCAGCTCGTATTTTCCTTTGAAGCTTTTGGTGCATCACTCCTGACCTCTCTGTCTTCCTCCTGTTCCATGTTTTGCTCCTTTTTGTCCCCAAAATAGTAGTCTAATGTTGGAATCTTCTTTCTGCTTTGTTTCCTTTGCTTGGTCATGTTACCCCTCAGTCACTTGACGCCTGGGCTTTTGCCACAGTAGGACTCTGCCACCAGACATGGGAGCCCTCTCTGAGGCCTCCACATGCTCTGGCAAGCTGGACACACACCCCAGAACTTCCACCCTAGACTGCAATCCAGATCTAAGCAGGTTAAAGCAAGAGCGATCACTCCACAGATTGTTGCTTGGTCCCCCTACAGTCTGCAGGCCAGGAGCTGAAGCAGCCACATGGAACTGGCTGGCTGTGCCAGCATCTCATTGGCTTCTTGTCCTGGAGGGAAAAGCCTAGCACTCCCACTTACGGCGTCCCAGAGTCCAGACTGCACTGACCTCTTATTTCGTCCTTCGCATCTATGTGTTGATAAATCTGGAAACGGCCACAGCTGCTGCTGATCTGGTGTCCCTCCAGCCTATGGCTGGTCAGGCCCGCCCTGGGGCTAAAGTCTTGGTGTGGAGCTGGGCTTGGCTCTCAGAGCACTGCACTGGCTAATTCCTGCTGGCCTGCTGGGCTGTCCTCAGAGGGAGGTTAGCTTTTCTGTGTCATTTTGTGGGTTCTACAGCTCCAAAGTTTGTTTAGGATCCCCTTTTTACATGGATTGGGGAAGGTGGAAGCCGCAGCAGCGGGGAGGTCCAGCTTCTATTCCACCATCTTGACTCTCCCTCAAAGTCTCATTTAGTTCTTAACAAGAAGAAGATAATATTCATTATAATGGATATTTTATAATTGAAAAATGAGGCAGACAGAAATTAAGTGACTTGCTCAGGGTCACAGAGCTAGTAGATATCTGATGTTGGTTTTGAATGTAGGTCTTCTAGGTCCAATGCTTTATTCATTCATGGAATTGCCTTATGGAGTTCTGAAATTTGCATTCTGCTCTAACCCCTTATCTGTCTCTCAATAACCCTCTTTTTGATACTGGTTGAATTCATTGGAGGCAATTGTATCCCAAGTTTTGTTGATTTTGAGAAACACTTTTTAGAATTTCAGTATTGAAGCTATGGGCCTTTGCTTTTATAGAAATTTTGGGACTGGCAAAGAGTTTTGAAATTTCTTGAAAGTATTTGAGACTTTTCTCCTCATCTTATACAGCTCTCGGCCCAGCTAGTTATATTTATAGATAGATATAAGTATAGAGATAGATATATAGATACATCTATATATTTATCTAGTCTATCACAGATATGCACACTAATAGACAAGCATCATGTGGTGTTTAAAATGCATGATGAAATCTGGAAAATAGACATTCTTCATCCACCCTGCCTATATTGTTTGGATTGACATGCCAAATTCTTTTTAAAAAGCTACAAGGCATTGTTTTATTGTATTGAATCAAATTCCTTATTATAGATCACATCTAGAAGATTTTGTAATATTCTGGGATTTATAGCTATACAGCATAATGCTATGCATAAATAGGATTAACTGAAAGATTTTATCACTCACAATAAATCCCTCTTTGACCTGAATGAACTCTTAACTGAATTTTCTTTATCTCAGTTGCAAACATATTTGGTAAATATAGCTCTAAATTTTTATGCCTCACCTGATGATGATTATCAGAGAGTTATTGAATGATGCCTTCACTTAAGGGGCATAGTCAAATGTGAGAGTGTGAGAATGATGACCCACAAGCCACGTGGGAAGCTGTCTAGGCAGTCTGTTTATTTATCTGAGGGTAAGGGATTATATACTAATAGCAAAAGTAATTATATCTGGTATTCTGCTTCCTAGTACTTTATTCCATTGTGTGTACATATGATCACTTCTTGTGCTAATCACATCTTAGTAATCACACCCTGTTCCCTTGTCAATCAAGGAAAAATGGTTAGTCAATCACCTTGAGCAACAATGAGTCCTCATGAAGAGTGAGGCCTAAGGAAATCCTGATGCAGACTCTACCAGTGACTGAACTGGCTCAGTACTGCCCCTCTACATCTAAACAGTATTATTTCTGTTCTATTTTCCAAATAGTCTTCAATAATTTTGATACACGTATAGGAAACATTTTGTTGTAAAAAAAAGCTACAAGGCATTGTTTTATTCTACTGAATCAAATGTGTTTTTCTTCATAAACAAGCAATGATAAACATAATGGGTTCTGATATTTACTCTAACTTTTGATTAATTGTGAAATTGTTAAGATATGATATACTGTAGCAAATAGCTTATGACAGCCTGCCTGTTCCCTACTAATGTGATCACTGAGCATCCCCTCAGTCTGCACACAGATTATTTTCTTGAAGATTTTGTATAGATGAGGAAGTGAGTAAATACATTGGTATTTTGTGATATTTTCTCACGTCACTGTATTTTGGAACTAAGAGGACCATTTTTTAATAGCATTGATCTTTTCCCCTCCTTCTGGTTGCTTGTTACGGTGGTTACTCAATTATGTCACCTGCAGAAGATCTAGACAGATCTCTATACAGTTGGTCCAATCCAATTGCCTTAACATTTTTTTCTTGTTCCTTTTGTACATTTTTGCTAGGTACATTTTACTATGATGGTAGAATCAAACGGTAATACTTCCACTTGCCTTGATGTAGAAAAAAATTATATCATGATTTTTGCAGATATTGTCCATTTCTTTTGTTGTTTGGCTTTCAATTTTAATCCTTGAATGTCCTTGGGATGGCTTTGCTTAGTTGTATATTTGTTTATTTTTGCAGTTTTTTTTCTTGAATTTTAACTCAGATGGGCTCTGTTCCTGTGGTTGAGGCACCACTGTAACAAGTTTTAGGTTTTTCATATTGCTGTGTAAAGACTTAGTTTTAGGGGTTTATAAGTTTCAGTTCTTCCAAGGTGGTAGGATCTAAGGAAATGTGTGGTTGTCACTATTTTGCTGGCCAGTGCTCTCACCTGTGAGCAACCACCAGCTCTCTTCTATACTCTGGAAATATGACCAGGGTCCCTATTCCACTAGCCCTACTCCTCTCCCTGGGATTGTGACCCAGAACTGCATAGGATCAATGCAAGTGTCCTGCACCCAATTCCAGGAAAAAATCTTCTTTAATTTCTTTCTGACTAGTTGTCCAACCATCTTACCATATGTGGGCTGAGAGGTCTGGAAGTCACTGCTGCCAATTCAAGTCATCCCCTAGCCCTGCTGGCTGAATGCCTTGTGCAGGGGTGTAATAGTAATGGAACTGTGAATATTGCATTGCTGATACAAGGGGCCCAGGGCCTGGCTGCTGGCCTGCCTCAGGTGGCTTGCACTGGAATGCACTTTACTCTCATGCTGGTGAGACAGACCTTTCCTGTGGACCTTCTAGCCTTTTAAGTTGTCTAGGGCTGGCAAATTATTTCTACCTGGCTCTTGGTTCTACTTATTCCAGAATTCCTTTTGAGGCATGACTTTAATGTTGTTTGAAATAGAATTTAGGAGAGCTCAAATGATCTCTTGGCTTTATTCCACTATTCTGACTCCTATTCCTTTAGTTGAATATCTTGCCAAGCTTTCTTCAAGCTGTTTAAAGCATGACTGATTCTCTCTGCTTTTTAAGCCAATACTGTATGCATATACTTGCCTTTCATTCTTAATATGCTATAAAGATTTTTATTGTAGTCTAACCTAGTGTTTGGTAGCCATTTCTTTCTGTTTGTCCAGTAAGTCAGACTAAATTGTACTTTTTATAACAACGGCACACAATGATCATTATTATCTTGTTTTATTATTTTGACACATACTTATTGTAGAAAATTTCCCATCTCTTAGCCAATGTTTGCTTATTAATTTTGACTCAAGGTTCTTTTGGATACTATTGCATTTCCACAATCTCTACTGCAGTCAGCGCAGTTTGTGGGCTAGCGAGTCATGAGAATAACAAGACAGGGGTGTAATCAATAGTCTGTTTATTACAGGACCACTTCACACAGAGCCAAAGATACAAGGGGCTCATAGAGTTTATATGCCCTCCAACAGAAGGTCTACATGACCCAAAAGAATACAGAAAACGTACAAGGACTCTCCCTTGGTCTTATTTACTACTTACCCTTGCTTAAGGTTAGTTATCTATTAGGGCAATATCAAAGGACCATATCTGGAGGCATAAACAAAAAGATTACATGCCCTCCTGTTTATCTGCCCTGTAACCTTGCAGATAATTGTATAGGGGAGGGAAACATTCCTTTAACATGGCCAAGGAACCCCCTAAAATTCTCTACAAATCCCAACAACTTTTTTTTCTTTTTGCATATACACACACTAAAACACATACACACACCCTTTTATACATGTGTGTATTGGAATATAAGCTTTTTGAGGGTAGAAACTGTTTTACTTTTGCTTAGAATAGTGTAGCCTTAAGTACATGTTAATTGAGTGGTTGATTGCTCTGTCTTTATAGTAACTAGGAAAGGTGAGGGACAGGTATCAATATTTTCACTTGAAAGAAATAAAAAGGAAAACTTATGGAGGGGAAATAATTTTTCCTGAAAGATAGATGCCAGGTCAGTGTCTGATTTAAAATAAGAATTTACATTTCTAGAATCAAGGAAGACTTCTTTCAAAAGAGAGGTTAGTAGGAGAATTCCCTCATCAACTCACTCCTCTTTTAGAGAGTTTAGACTTTGTAGGTTTGTAATTGTTACTCCTTATGGACAATATGGAGCTGTGGGTTGGTACCTATATCTGTCAATGTAAGTATTTGAGTTTTAGATACTAGGGGTTAATTGTTGCCTTAGGTTTTTATGGATTGTGCTTAAGGGTCACTAAAGGAGAGTGATCCAGTAGTTCTTTGACCACAGAGAATATAGCTATCTGGGGAAATTCTAAAATTTTGCTATTAGGAGAGAAAAAGTACTTTCTTGCCTCTGCATTTTAAAGTTGGGCAGCCAGGTTTACTTTGTGGAAGATGAGTAAAATTAAAATGCCTGTTTATTCAGACTCCACAAATCACAGCAGCTGTTTGTGCCTGGCTCAGACTCCTTCTGTTTATGTGAAACACTTAAATTTTAAAGCAGCACTTTTGAAAAAGTAGCATCATTTGAACCATTGACCTTACCATATGTTATGTTAATTTTCCACTGTAGAACATAAGTAGAAGTGCTAGTTTGGGGAACACTAGAAAAATTATCATTAGTAGCACACTCTTTCCTTTTCTCAGTTGAGAACAGAAGGTGCATTTGAGGTGGTCATCAAAAGGTATTTCTGCTAGTTTTTTTTTTTAATTTTATAGGCTATTTTATGACTTTCATTTTATTACCTTCCCAAATTCCAGATGTCAATTCACTTTTATTTATATAACCCTCTTTATTATTATTATGTAACTAGTCACTATCTTGTGAATTGTGAATTTGATTTCCCCATATATGATAGTTAACATTTTCTCAAATTGAATTTTATGTTTCTCTGCTTTGATCAGATTTCTCCCTCTTTTATCACTTTATCTTCAGTTACATTATTTTTGTCCTTGTTGGGTTTTTGTGACCATCCAAATAGCATATTCTTGAAGTCTGTGGATACTTCTGTTATTCAGATATTAGAGAACCCATATGTTTATGAGGGCCTGTGACAGAATTGTCTTTTTCCACGAACTCTAAAGTTTTCAATGTTCCTAAATCAAGAGTGGAAGAGGCAAAAGTCATAATATTGGATTAGGTATGATATTTTCCCCCATTTCTGATATCTTAATTTAATTTAAATTATTTTTACTTTTGTAAATTTATTTTTAATTAATTAATTGATTGATTTTTAGTTTTCAGCATTCTCTTTTATAAGATTTTGAGTTCTTAATATGTCCACCCCAATTCACTCACCCATCCTCAAAACAGCATGCAATATGATATAGGCTATTTCCAAATTAGTCATGTTATGAAAGTAGAATCTGAATAAAATAGAAAAAAATATGAGAAAGAAAACCCAACAAGAACAACAAAAGAAATATAAAAGAGTATGTTCTGATCTGCATTCAGACTCCATAGTTCTTTCTCTGCATGTAGATAGCATTTTTCCTCATGAGTCTTTTGGAGTCGTCTAAGATCATTGCCTTGTCTTATAAAGTCAGTCATTGCACAGTGTTGCTGTTAGTGTGTACAGTGCTCTCCTAGTTCTGTGCATTTCATTCAGCATCAGTTCATGCAAGTGTTTCCAGGTATTTCTGAAGGCCTCCTGCTTACCATTTTTTCATGAAACAATAGTATTCCAATACATTAATGTATCACAATTTGTTCAGTTATTCCCCAATTGATGGATATTCCCATAGTTTCCAATTCTTGCCTGCCAAAAAAAAAAGTCACTAAAAACATTTTTGTGCATGTGGGTCCTTTTCCTTCTCTATAATTTCTTTGGGATATAGACCTAGTACTGGTATTGCTGGATCAAAGTGCACACACAGTTTTATAACCTTTTCGTCACAGTTCTCCAGAATAATTGAATCAGTTCATTACTTCACCAACAATGCATTAATGTTCCAATTTTCCCACATCTCCAACATTTATCATATTCCTGTTTTGTCATGATAACCAATTTGATAGCTGTGATGTGTTATCTTAGAGTTATTTTGATTTCTGTTTTTTCTAATCAAAAGTAATTCCAAGCATTTTTTTATATGACTATGGAAAACCATTAATTTCTGCATCTGAAAACTTCCTCTTCATATTTGTCCAATTTATCTATTAGGGAATGACTTGTATTCCTATAGATTTGACAGTTCTCAACGTAGTTTAGAAAGGAGGCCTTTACCAGAGAAATTGGCTGTAAAAATGTTTCCCCCTTTCTGCTTCCCTGATAATTGGCTTTGTTTTATGCAAAACCTTTTTAATTTACTCTCTTCAAAATTATTGATTTTATATTTCATAATGTTCTCTATATCTTGTTTGGTCATAAATGCTTCTTTTCTTCATAGATCTGACAGGTAAATTTTTCCTTGCTCTATTAATTTGCTGATAGTTTCACCCCTAATGTTTAAATTGTTTACCATTTTTACCTTATTTAAAAAACCTTTATATGCCCATTTCATTTTCTCCAAAGTTCTGTCATATCTAACTTTTCTAAAATTCTATTTACCTCCTTAGCTTCTTTCTTGTTTACTTTTGGTTAGATTTCTTTAAGTCTGAAAGGGAGAGGTTGTGGTCCCCCACTAGTATAGTTTTCATCTTTATTTCTTCCTGTAATTCCATTAACTTCCTTTCTAAGAATGTGGATGCTATCATACTTGGTGCATGTATGTTTAGTATTGATATTACTTCATTGTCTATGGTATCTTCTAGCACCATGTAATTTCCTTCTTTATCCTATCTTTATCCCTTCTAATTAAATTTGTTATTGCTTTTAATTTGAGATCTGAGATCCGGACCCTGCATTTTTTTTTTTACTTCAGCTGGCACATAATATATTCTGCTCCAGTCTTTTCCATTTAATCAATGTTTATCTCTCTGTTTCAAACGTGTTTGTTGTAAACAAATTCTAGGATTTTAATCTGCCATGTTATTTGATCCATTTTATGGGAGAGTTCATCCATTTCACAGTTATGAATACTGACTGTATCTTTTTCTATATCCCTCCCTCCCCCAATTTATAGTTTTCTCTCCCCTTTCCCCCTTGCCCTTCTCATGAATATTTTGCTTCTTGTTTCCATCTCTCTTTATCTTGTCTCCCTTCTATCAATCCCCTTTGCTTTTCTTTCCCCTTTTCTCTACTACTTCTCTTCTTCCTTCAATGCTGCCTTCTATACAAATCCTTCATTTTCTTTTCCTTTTCCCCTCAGTTTCCTATAGAATATGTATGTCATTCTCTCTCAGAGTCAAATGCAATGAGAAAAAGGTTCTATCAATGCCTGCATCCCTATCTTCTTTCTCTCTAACATAATAGAAATTTCTTCCTCTTCCTGTGATGTAATTTACCATATTTTGTCACCCTCTTTCCTATTCTCCTAGTGCAATCCCTTTTCTCACACCTTAATTAATTATCACATTAAATTCAACTTATTTCCACACCCTCTCTCTATGTATATTCTTTTAAACACCATAATAAAGATAAAGTTCTCAAGAGTTAGAAGTATCACCTTCCTATGTAGGTTAACCTTAAGTAACATTTTTTTCTTCTTCTAGATTACCTTTTTATGCTTCTCTTTAGTCTTGTATTTGAAGATCACATCTTCTAATCAGTTCTGGTTTTTTATTAGAAATGATTGGAAGTCCCTTATATCCTTTTCCCCTGAAATATTGTACTTAATTTTGCTGAATAAATTATTCTTTGTGATAATCCAAGCCCCTTTGCTTTCCAGATTATCATAGTAAAAGCCTTCTGGTGTTTTTATATCCTAATCCTGACTGTGGTTCCATGATAATTAAATTGTTTCTTTCTGACTGTTTGCAGTATTTTCTCTTGGATCTGATAATTCTGGAATTTGGCTAAAATACTCCTTGGAGTTTTCTTTCTGGGGTCTCTTTTCAGGAGGTGATTTGTGAATATTTGACGACTGTTTTACCTTCTGGCTCTAGCATATCAGGGCAGCTTCACTTGATAATTTACTGAAGGATACTCTCCAGGCTCTTTTTTTAATCAAGGCTTTCAGGTAGACCAATAATTCTTGAATTTTCTCTCCTGCATCTATTTTCCATGTCAGTTGCTTTGCCAATGAGGTATTTTATGTTTTCTTCTATTTTTTTCGTTCTTTTAATTTTGTTTGACATTCTCTTTTTTAATATATTTTTTTAATTTTTTAATTATTTTGTTTGTTTCCTTTTAGTTTACATGATTCAATTCCACAATTCCTTGAGTTTCACATTTTGTTCCCCTCCATCCTCTCTACCCCATGGCGGCATATAGTCAAGTATAGGATCTGTAAATACTTTCACATTATACATTAGTCAGGTTATAAAGGCAGATTGTATCAGCTGGAAAGAAAAATTATAAAGAGGACATAAAACCAAATAAGAGAAGGAAAAAGATCAGGTATTTTGCTTCCACCCGGATATAAACACAGTTCTTTCTAGTTCTTTCTCTGGATGCACATATTTCTCTCCATCATGAGTATTTTGGGATTGACTTATATCAATGCATTACTGAGAGGAGTCCACTCTATCAAAGTTGGTCATCACACGTACATTGTGTCTGTAATTGTGTACAAATTTCTCCTGGTTCTACTCTTCTCACTCAGCATCAGTTCTTTTAAGCCTCTCCAGGTAAATATGAAGACTGTCTGCTCCTCGTTTCTTATAGCATAATAGTATTCCATAACATGCATATACCACAACTTGTTCAGCCATTCCCCAATTGATGGGCACCCCCTTAATTTCCAATTCTTTGCCACCAAAAAAGAGCTGCTATAAACATTTTTGTACATACGGGTCTTTCTCCCACTTCTAAAATATCTTTGGGATATAACCCTAGGAATTGTATTGCTGGATCAAAGGGTATGAAAGTATATATAGCCCTTTGGGCATAATTCCAGATTACTATCCAGAAAGGCAGGATCAGTTTACAACTCCACCAGCAATGCATTAGTGTTTCAATCCTCTCCAGCATTTATCATTTTCCTGTTTTGTCATCTTAGCCAATCTGACTGGTGAGATGTGGTACCTCAGAGTGGTTTTGATTCACAATTCTCTAATCAATAGTGAATTAGAGCATTTTTTCATGTGCTTATAGATATCTTTAATTTCTTTCTCTGAAAACTGCCTGTTCAAATCCTTTGACCATTTATCAATTGGGAAATGACTTGTGTTCTTATAAATATGACTAAATTCTCTGTATATTTTAGAAATGAGGCCTTTGTCAGAGACATGGGTTGTAAAGATTCTTTCCCAATTTCCCACCTCCCTCTTAATCTTGGTTACATTGGCTTTGTTTGTACAGAAGCTTTTCGATTTCATGTAGTCAAAATTATCCATTTTACATTTTATAATTTTCTCTAATTCTTGTTTAGTCATAAAGACGTTCCATCTCCACAAGTCTGATAGGTAAATTATTACTTGTTTTAGAAGACTGTTTACAGTGTCAACCTTTATACCTAGATCATGAACACATTTAGACTTGATTTTGGTGTACGGTGTTAGATAATGGTCTATTCCCAGTTTCTGCCAAACTATATTCCAGTTTTCCCAGCAGTTTTTTGTCAAATAGTGAGTTCTTATCCCAAAAAACAGGTTCTGGGTGTTTATCAAACAATAGATTACTGTAGTAGTTGACTTCTGAATCTCATGTGCCTAATCTATAAAATTGATACACTCCTCTATTGCTCAGCCAGTACCAAGTAGTTTTGATGACTGCTGCTTTATAATACAGATTGAAATCTGGTATAGCTAGTCCACCTACCCTAGCATTTGTTTTCATTAATTCCCTTGATATTCTGGACCGTTTATTCTTCCAAATGAATTTTTTTACTATTTTTTTCTAGCTGTATGAAGTAGGTTTTTTGTAAATTAATTCGTATGGCACTAAATACATAATTTGATTTAGGTAAAATGGTCATTTTTATTATATTAGCTTGACTCAGATATGAGAAATTGATATTTTCCAATTAGTTAGGTATGACTTTATTTCTTTGAAAAGTGTTTTGTAGTTGTGATCATATAGGTCCTGGTTTTGTTTCACCATGTAGATTCTGAAATATTTTATAATGTCTATAGTAACTTTAAATGGGATTTCTCTTTCTATCTCTTGGTGTTGAATTTCATTGGAAATATATAGTAATGCTGAGGATTTATGTGGGTTTATTTTATATCCTGCAATCTTATCAAATTTATTTATTGTCTCAAGTAGTTTTTTACTTGATTCTCTAGGATTCTCTAAGTATATCATCATATCATCTGCAAAGATTTATAGCTTGGTCTCTTCTTTGCCTAATTTGATTCCTTTGATTTCTTTTTCTTCTCTAATTGCTACTGCTAACATTTCTAGTACCAGATTGAATAAGAGGGGTGATAGTGGACACCCTTATTTCACCCCAGATCTTATGGGATATGCTTCTAGCTTATCCCCATTACATATAATACTTGCTGATGGCTTAAAATAGATGCTACCTATTATTATAAGGAAGGCTTCATTTATTCCTATACTTACTAATGTTTTTAATACTAATGGATGTTGCATTTTGTCAAAAGCCTTTTCTGCATTTATTGAAATGATCATGTGGTTTTGCTAGTTTTATTGTTGATATGATCAATTATACTGATGGTTTTCCTAATATTAAACCATCCTTGCCTTCCTGGAATAAATCTTACCTGATCAAAGTGTATTATTCTTGAGATAAGTTGCTGTAGTCTTTTTGCTAGTATTTTATATAAATTTTTTGCATCTATATTCATTAGGGAAATTGGTCTATAATTTTCTTTCTCTGTTTTATCTCTTCCTGATTTAGGTATCAGTACCATATTTGTGTTATAAGAAGAATTTGGTAAGGCTCCTTCTTTACTAATTTTCCCAAATAGTTTGTAGATTATTGGAATCAATTGTTCTTTAAATGTTTGATAGAATTCATTAGTAAATCCATCTGGCCCTGGAGATTTTTTTCCTAGGGAGCTGACTGATGGCTTGCTCAATTTCTTTCTCTGAGATGGGATTATTTAAGCAATTTACTTCCTCTTCAGTTAATCTGGGCAGCTTGTATGTTTGCAAATATTCATCCATTTCCCTAAGATTGTCAAATTTATGTGCATACAATTGGGAAAAATAAGTCCTGATTAGTGTTTTGATTTCCTCTTCATTGAAGGTAGATTCACCCTTTTCATTTTTGATACTCATATTTTGGTTTTCTTTATTTTTTTCTATTATATTCACTAAGGGTCTATCAATTTTGTTGGTTTTTTCAGAAAACCAGATCTTGATTTTATTTATTAATTCAATAGTTTTCTTAATTTCAATTTTATTAATCTCTCCTTTGGTTTTCAGTATTTCTAATTAGTATTTAATTGGGGATTTTGAATTTGTTCTTTTCCTAGGTTTTTCAATTGCATGCCCAATTCGTTGACCTCCCTTTTCTCTAATTTAATCATGTATGCACTCAGGGATATAAAACTTCCCCTAAGAACTGCCTTTAATATACCCCACAAATTTTGGTATGTTGTCTCATTATTATCATTCTCTTGAATGAAATTACTGGTTGTTTATATAATTTCTTGTTTGACCTACTCATTCTTTAGGATTAAATTGTTTAATTTCCAATTAGTTTTTAGTCTATCTTTCCCTGGCAATTTACTGCATATAATTTTTATTTCATCATGATCCGAGAAGGATGCATTTAATACTTCTGCCTTACTGCATAGAATTGTGAGGTTTTTATGCCCTAGAATGTGGTCAGTTTTTGAGTATGTGCCATGAACCATTGAGGAGAAAGTATATTATTTTTTATTCCCATTCAGTTTTCTCCAGAAATCTTTCATACCTATCCTCTCTAAAGTCCTGTTCACTTCTTTAGCTTCTTTCTTGTTTATTTTGAGGTTGGATTTATCAAGGTAAGAGAGGGGGAGATTAATGTCTCCCACTAGTATAGTTTTGCTATCTATTTCTTTCTCTAATTCCTTTACCTTCTCCTCTAGGTATTTGGATGCTACACCACTTGGTGCATATATGTTAAGTAATGATATTGCTTCATTCTTGATGGTGCCTTTTAACAGGATATAGTTTCCTTCCTTATCTCTTTTAATTAGGTCAATTTTTGCTTTTGCTTTATCTGAGATAAGGATTGCAACCCCTCCTTTTTTTGCTTTAGCTGAGGAATGATATATTTTACTCCAACTTTTTACCTTTACCCTGTGTGTATCCTTCTTTTTCAGATGTGTTTCTTGTAAACAGCATATTGTAGGATTATGATTTCTAATCCATTCTTCAATCCATCTTGGTTTTATGGGAGAGTTTATTCCATTCACATTTACAGTAATGATTGTTATCTGTTTCTTTCCCTCCATACTATTGCCGCCCCTGTTAATGTTCATATTTTACCCCCCTTCTCCCTTTTCCCCCTTAATAGTTTTCGTTTCGAACACTGCCTCCCTCAGCATTCCCTTATCAACCCCCTCCCTTTTCTTACCCTTTCCACTTACTTCTTCCCTTCCTACAAACCACCCCCAACTCCCTTTTGTAGCCCTTTCCCCCTCCTACTGCCTGTAGGATATTTTTATACTTAATGAAGTATGTTATTTCTTCTTCGCACCAAGAGTGACAGGAACAAATCTCATGCCAAGCTCTTCTCCCTCCCCTCTTTTCCTCTAAAATGATACTTTGTGCATTTCTTCTCCATGGAGTGCTATGCTTAACTGGTTGTTATTCCCTCCTTGAACCAGAACCCATGAGGGAAAAACTCGTATGGTTCCCATCTCCCTCCCTTCTTTTCCTCTGCATACAGTTTTTACGCCTCTTTGTGTGGCATAATTTACCCTTTTCCATTTCATTCATTCCATTTCTTCCATTGCAGTCACTTTGTAGCCCTTAATAAGATTTTTTGAAATCGTCATTATGTGTATTTTATACTCATACCCTCTACTTGTCTATAACCAGTTTGCTCTTATCAAACCGCAGGGTGAGCGTGTGCATTTTCCTTCTTTAACTTTCTAAGTCACTGTTGCATCTTGTAATTGGAGGTTGAATTTTCAATTGAGTTCTGGCTTTTTTATCAAGAAGGTCTGGAATTCTGTTATATCATTGAATGACCATCTCTTTGCCTGGAAGAATATGCTCAGTCTCACTGGGTATGTGATCCTTGGTTGTAACCTGAGCTCTTTTGCCTTTTGGAAAATTGTATTCCACTGCCTCTCATCTTTAAGTGTAGAGGCTGCCAAATCCTGTGTGATCCTCACTGTGGACCCTAGATATTTGAATTGTTTCTTTCTGGCTGCTTGAAATATTTTCTCTTTTATCTATTAGTTCTGGAGTTTGGCTGCAACATTTTGAGGACTTTTCAGTTTGGGATCTCTTTCAGCAGGTTTCTGGTGGATTCTCTCGATTTCTATTTTACCCTCAGGTTCTAGTATCACACAGCAGTTTTCCTTAACGAGCTCTTGGAGAATGTTGTCCAGGCTCATTTTTTCATCCTGACTTTCTGGTAGGCCTATGATTCTCAGATCATCTCTCCTGGATCTGTTTTCCAGGTCAGTTATTTTTTCTTTGAGGTATTTTACCTCTTTTTCTAATTTTTCATTCCTGTTGTTTTGTTTGACTAATTCTTGGCTCATAGAGTTATTTGTTTCCATTTCCTTGATTCTAGTTTTTAGCAAATCATTTTCCTTGGTTAATTTTTGGAGCTCCTTTTCCATATCATACACTTTTCTTTTTGTGAGATGTTTTCCTTACTCTAATGTTTTTTTAATTCTGCTATTTTGGTTTTGAGAGAATTATTCATTTTGTCTTCTATCTCTCTTATTCATTGAACTATTTACATTCCTACATGAAAAAAATGATAATTGTAATTTATGAAACTTTTCTCGATATGAGAATAGTTGAAGGGCATATAAATGTGTATAGTATATATGTATAAATACATATATATGTCTATATAGTAGGGTATATGGGCGTATGAATACATATGTGATTGTGTATATATGTGTACAGGTATACATAGAGGAAACAGGACCAATTTAATAGGAAGGGATGATACTTAAAATGTAAAATTGAGAGTAAGAGAGGAATATAATGAGAGGAGATGGGGAGAGACAGAATGGGGGTAAATTATCTCATATAGAAGAGGTAAGGGAAAACTGTTATAATGGAGGGGAAGAACAGGAAGGCAAAAGAGAATGGGTCAAACTTATTCTTATTGAATTTGCCTTAGGGAGGGAATGACATACACACTAAATAGGGTATCTCACCTTACAGGAGAGAAAGGGGGAAGGGCATGAGAGGGAGGATTATGGAAGGGAGGACAGGCTGGAGGGGGAGGGTAGTTGTAAGCACCCACTTTTTAAAATGGACAGGATCAAAGTAGAGTATTGAACAAGTGGGGGACAGGATAGGATGGAGGAAAATATAGTCAGTCTTTCACAATATATCCACTATGTAAATGTTTTGTGTAGCTAAATGTGTACAACCTATATTGAATTGCCTATCTTCCTAGTAAGGGTGGATTATGAGGGAGGAATGCAAAGAATCTGCAATTCAGTGTTTTAAAATCCAATGTTAAATATATATAGAGCACCAGCCCTGGAGTCAGGAGGACCTGAGTTCAAATCCGGCCTTGGGCACTTAACACTTACCTAGCTGTGTGACCTTAGGCAAGTCACTTAACCCCAATTGCCCTCCAAAAGGCAAAAACAACAACAACAACAAAAGAAATGAATGATGTGAACTAAAAATAAACATAAAATTTAATTAAAAAAACCATAATTTAATGCAATACTATTCACCAAATAGAAGGTTATCAGTATATACAGGGTGGGGACAATGTTTTAAATATTAATAATTTATTGAATTTTCCATTCATTATTATTTGTTTTTATTTAGATTAATGGTTGCATTTGCAATGGAAATGGAGGCAGATGTAGTAAGTGGTGTGGTATTTCAATGTAAATTCCCTCACAGGCAAATCAAGGTGGAGGAAAAATGCAAGGCAATAACTAGGTAAGGAAAATGTATTTCCTTGTTCATATCCTCACTGCCTCTACCCAGTCCCAGGAATCTCCCTCTTTTACTGTAACTTATAAAATTATATTAATTAATTTATTTTTAGTTTTCAACATTCACTTCCATCACTTTTACATTTTCTTCACTGCCCTCACCTCACCACTCCTCAAGATATCATGCAATCTTATATAGGATCTACCTATACATTCCAATTAAATATATTTTCACTTTAGTCACATTGTATAGAAGAATTAGAACAAAAGGTAGGAACCATGAGAAAGAAAAAACAGAACAAAAAATGAGAGCAAATAGTGTACCTCAATCTGCATTCAGTCTGCATAATGCTGTCTCTGGATGTGGATAGCATTTTCCATTATGAGTTTTTGGAATTGTTTATGTCCTTGCTTTACTGAGAAGAGCTAAGTCTATCAAAGTCAGTCATCACACACTGTGGCTGTTACTGTTTACAATGTTTTCCTGGTTCTGTTAACTTCACTCAACATCAGTTCATATAGGTCTTTCCAGGTTTTTCTGAAGTCCACATGTTCATCATTTCTTTTAGCAAAACAGTATTCTTTACATCCATATACCACAACTTCGTCAACCATTCCCCAATTGATGGGCATCCCTTCACTTTCCAGTTTTTAAGCCATCACAAAAAAGAGCTGCTATATTTATGTACATGTGGGTCCATTTCCCATTTTTTAAAATTTCTTTGGGGCATTGTCCTAGAAGTGGTATCACTGGATCAAAGGGTATGTACATTTTTATAGCCCTTTGGGAATATTTCTAAATTGACTTCCAGAATGGTTAGATCAGCTCACAACTCCACCAACAATGAATCAGGCTTCCAATTTTCCCAGACCTTCTCCAACATTTATAATATTCAATATAATAGATTTAATGTGGTACCTCAGAGATGTTTTGATTTGCATTTCTCTAATCAATAGTGATATAGAGCATTTTTTCAAATAACTATATCTGGCTTTAATTTCTTCCTCAGAAAACTGCCTGTTCATATATCATTTGACCATTTATTAACTGAAGAATGACTTATGCTTGTATAAATTTGATTAAGTTCTCTATATCTTTTAGAAATGAGTATTTTATTAGAGACAAAAGTTGTAAAAAAATCTTTCCCAGATTTCTCCTTCCCTTCTAATCTTGGTTGCATTGACATTGTGCAAAAAACTTTTGAATTTAATGTAATCAAAATTATCCATTTTGCATTTCATAATGTTCTCTATCTCTTTTTTGGTCTTAAATTCCTCCATTCTCTATAAATCTGACAGATAAACTATTACTTGCTCCCTAATTTTCTTATATTATCGGTCTCTATAACTAAATTGTGTATCCACTTGACTTTATTTTGGTATAATGGTTTAAGATTTGTTCTATGTCCAATTTCTGACATGCTATTTTCTAGTTTTCCCAGCAGTTTTTGTCATATAGTGAGATCATTTCCCAGAAGCTGGGGTCTTTGGGTTTATCAAATAGTACATTACTGTAGTCATTGAATACTATGTCTTGTGTACCTAATCTGTTCCAGTGATGCATCACTCTATTTCGTGGCCAGCATGAAGTAGTTTTGATGATTATTGCTTTATAATACAATTTAACATCTGTTATCGCAAGGCAACCTTCTCTAGAATTTATTTTCATTAATTCTCATTAATTCTATTAATTTCACTAATATTATGGATATTTTGTTCTTCCAGATGTATTTGTCATTATATTTTTTATCTCTGTAAAATAATTTTTGGTAGTTTGATTAATATGGTACTGAATAAGGGAATTAATTTAGGCAGAACTATCATTTTTATTATATTAGCTTGGCTTACCCATGAACAACTGATGTTTTTCGAATTATTTAGTTCTGACTTTGTGTGAAAAGTATTTTGTAATTGTGTTCATATAGTTCCTGGGTTTATTTGGGAAGATAGACTCCTGAATAGTTCTCATTGGATCTTTTGCTGTTGGGCTTTGTTAGTAATATATACACATGCCAATGATTTATGTGGGTTTATTTTATATCCTGCAACTTTGTTGAAATTGTTTATTATTTCAAGTAGTTTCTTAAACTTGATGCTCTAGGACTCTCTAAGTCTTTTATCATATCACTTGCAAACAGTGATAACTTAGTTTCTTCTTTGCCTATTCTAATTCCTTCAATTTCTTTTTCTTCTCTCATAGCAAAATCTAATGTTTCTAGTATAATGTTCAATAATAGCAGTGATAATGGACATCCTTGTGTTACCCCCAATATATTGGAAATGCATTTCACTTATCCCCATTTCATATAAAGCTTGCTGATGGTTTTAGGTAGATACTACTTAGCATTTTATGGAAGGCTCCATTTATTCCTCTGCTCTCTAATGTTTTTTAATAGGATTGGTTGTGTCTTTTGTCAAAAGCTTTTTCTGCAGCAATTGAGATAATAATGTGGTTTCTGTTAGTTTTGTTGTTGATATGATCAATTATGTAGAGGATTTTCCTATTATTTAAGCATCCCTACATGCCTGGTAAAAATACTACCTGTTAAAAGTGTATTATCATCATGATCATGATAAGTTATGATCATCTATTTCTCATATTTTATTTAAATTTTTTGCATTTATATTCATTATGGAAAATGGTCTATTCATTTTCTATCTTTGTTTTGACTCGTCCTGTATCAGTACCATATCTGTAACATAAAAGGTATTTGATAAGACTCCTTCTTTTCCAATTTTTCATAAAAAGCCTATGCAGTATTGTAATTAATTGTTCTTTAAATGTTTGATAGAATTCATCTGACCTGGTGATTCTTCCCTAGCAACTTCATTGATTTCTTATTTAATTTTTTTCCAAAATGGGGTTAAGCATTTTACTTCCTCTTTTGTTAATCCGAGCAATTTATGTTCTTGTAAAATTCATCCATTTCACTATCATTGCCAAATTTATTGGCAGACTGTTGGGTAAAATAGTTTTAATTATCGTTTTAATTTCCATTTCATTTGTAGTGAATTCACCATTTTCATATATCATATTGGCAATTTGGTGCTCTGTTTTTAGATCAAATTAACCAAAGGTTTATCTTTTTTATTGCTTTTTCATAAAATCAACTCTATTATTTATTAGTTCAATACCTTCTTTTGTTTCAATTTTATTAATTTGTCTTTTGGTTTTCAATATTTCTTATCTGATGTTTAATTGAGGATTTTAATTTGTTCTTTTTCTAGCTTTTTCAGTTGCATACCAAATTCATTGATTTTCTTATTCTCTATTTTATTCATGAAAGTATTCAGAGATATAAAATTTCCCCTAACACCTGCTTTCTCTGTATCCCATCAGTTTTTGTATGTTGTATCACTGCTGCCATTTTCTTGAATAAATTAATTGATTTTGTCAATGATTTGTTGTTTGCCTGACTCATTCTTTAAGATTGGATTGTTTAGTTTCCAATTAATTTTTAGTCTATCTTTCCATGGCCCTTTATTACATATCATTTTTATTGCATCATGGTCTTAAAAGGATGCATTTAATATTTCTGCCTTCCTACATTGGATTATTTTTTATACCCTAGTACATGGTAACTTCTTGTGTATGTGCCATGTACTGCTGAGATAAAGGTATGTTCCTTTCTATCCCCATTCAGTTTTCTCCAGAGGTATATCCTATATGTCTTTTCTAAAATTCTATTCACCTGCTTAACTTCTTTCTTGTTTATTTTGAGTTTGGATTTATCAAGTTCAGAGAGGGGGAGGTTAAGGTCCCCCATTACTACAGTTTGCTGTCTATTTCTTCCTGTACTTCCCTTAACTTCTCCTTTAAGAATTTGGATGCCATATTACTTATTGCAAATAAGTTTAGTAATTATATTACTTCATTGTCTTTGGTGCCTTTTAGCAGGACAGTGTTTTCTCTGTTTTTTTTCTTTTAATTATAACTATTTTTGCTTTTGTTTTGTCTGAATTCAAGATTGGTAACCCTGCTTTTTAATTTTTTTTTACTTCAGCTAAAGCATAATATATTCTACTGCAGCTCTTTACCTTTGCCATATATCTCCCTGTTTCAAATGTATTTCTTATAAAGAACATATTGTAGGTTTTTGAATTTTAATCAATTCTACTTTCTGCTTCTGTTTTATGGGAGATTTCATTCCATTCACATTCACAGTTATTATTAATAATTATGTTTTTCTGTCCATCCTATTTTCCCCATTTATGCTTTTCTCGATCTTCCCTCCCTTTCCCTCCTCACCAGTACCTTGCTTTTGAACACCACCTCTCTCAATCTTACCTCCATTCTATCAGCTGCTCTCCCCTTCCTTTCCCTTTTTCCTTATTGCTTCTTCCCTCCCCTCTAACTACTTCTCCTTTTTTCTTTGCCCATTCCCTTGCTAATATTTTATTCCCTCCTTGAAGCAAATTCAATGACTAAAGTTTAAACAGAGCTTATTTCCCTCCCCTCTTTTCTCCTACTGTAATATATTTTTGTACCTCTTCATGTGATGTGACTTACCTTTTTTTCTGCCTCCCCCTTTCCTATTCTCTCATTACAATACATTTTCACCCCTTAAGTAGGTTTTTTATCACCAAATCAGTTAATTTGTACCCATGCCCTCTGTCTATGCATATCCTTTTTTAAATGTCATGATAAATATATAATTCTGAAGATTTACAAGTATCATCTTCCCATGCAGGGATGTAAAAAGTTTGCCCTTATGGAATAACATGGTGTTTGCTGCTATTATTTTTTTTCTTGTTTGCCTTTTTTATGTCCCTCTTGAGTCTTGTATGTGAAGATCAGATTTTTCATTTAGCTCTGAATTCTTTTCATCAGCAAGGTCAATGTGTCCCCCATTTCACCAAATTTGCATTTCCTTGCCTGAAAGATTATGCTCAATTTTCTGTGGAAGTGATCCTTGGTTGCAATCCAAGTTCCTTTGTCTTATGGAATATCCTATTCTAAGCCCTCTGATCTTTTAATGGAGATGCTGCAAGATCCTGTATGATGCTTACTGTAGTTCCATGATATAAGAGTTGTTTCTTTCTGGCCACTTGCAATATTTTCTCCTTGACCTGATGATTTCTGGAATCTGGTTACAATTTTCCCTAGCATTTTCAATTTGTGATCTCTTTAAGGAAGTGATTGGTAGATTCTTCCAATGATTATTTTACCCTCTGGTTCTAGAACCTCAGGGCAATTTAACTTGATGATTTCTTAGAGGATGCTCTCCAGGCACTTTTTGATCATGACTTTCCAGTACACCAAAAATTCTTATACAATCTCTCCTGGATGTATTTTCCTGGTCAGTTCTTTTTCCAATGAGATATTTCACATTATCTATTTTTTTTTCTTTCTTTAGATTTTGTTTGACTGATTCTTGATGCCTCATGGGGTCATTAACTACTACTTGACAAATTCTGATTTTTAACAAATTGTTTTCTTGAGTTAGCTTTTGTACCTTCTTTTTCATTCAGTCCATTTTATTTTTAAGGAATTGTTTTCTTTAGTGAATACTTTTTTTTTTTGCATTTTGTCGATTGTATTTTTAAAGGAATTGTTCAATTTTTCTTCTACCCCTCTAAATTGAGTCATAAAATCCTACTTGAGCTCTTTGAAGAACACTTTTTGGTATCGAGACCAGACCAAATTCCCCTTTGAGGTTTATGTTTTGAGCTTTCCAGTCCCCCTCTCCCCCCAGTAAGAGTCTGGAGTCTTTGTTTTTCTATGTTGTTTTTTGCTCATGGCATTTGTCTTTTTCCTGACTTTTAAAGTTGATCTCTGCTTCTGGGGCACAGGGATCTCTGTCCCACACTTCCAGTGCTGGGGGTTAGGAGCCTGGATTCTGGCTTTGTGTGTTGGGGCCTCAGGTTATGGCAGCTGGAATCTGCATCATGCCCTAATCTATCTGGTGCTCAACTGGAGCTAGTGTTGGTGGGTTGTGCGTGCAGAGACCAGGTGGTATTGTTCTGCATTTCCCTGAGGTTACACTGAAACTTGCTGAGGTGTGTGTGTGTGTGTGTGTGTGTGTGTGTGTGTGTGTGTGTGTGTG
>NW_027186372.1:19705406-19707978 GCF_028583685.1 Petaurus breviceps papuanus
TGTGTGTGTGTGTGTGTGTGTGTGTGTGTGTGTGTGTGTGTGTGTGTTTGTGAGGAATGATCTAGCTGCTGGAGTTCTCCTCCTCCCTGAGGACTTTGCTAGAATATGGGTAGGCCCAACCCCTGGTTGATGCCCATGTTGCAAGTAGTGGTTGTTTATGCTGGTGTCTACTGAGTTGCCCTGATTAAACAAAGGCATGCAATGGAGGAGATTTTTTTTTTTTTTTTTAGCAATCGGGGTTAAGTAACTTGCTTGTTACATGGCCAGTTATTTCTGGGTGTGATGCTAAGTATCTGAGCCCAGATTTGATCCCCAGGTCATCCTGACACTGGAGCCAGTGCTATTACTCGCTGAGCCACCTGGCCGCCCCTAATGGAGGAGATTTTATACTTTTCTGTGACTATGTGCATCCCTCTCTCCATCCCACCTGGGGCTGACTAACCTCAATTAATTGTTTCTTATACGATCTAGTCACAACACCCCTTTCTGAGTTCTACTATTTCAGCTAGGTGTTATCTGGTTATCTGATTGAAATGGTTCATACCAAGTTGAAAAAGAGGCTCATCTTTCCCATGAAGGGAGGGGGGGAGAAGGGAGGTCCTGGTCTTGAGACTTGCTTACTCCGCCACTCTGTAGCTCAGGATCTACTGCTGGTTTGCTGAGGTGGGATTGCTCCTGGCTTGCCAAGATGACTCCTATTTTGTACTGGTGCCTTTCACCCACAGAAAGAGGAACTTTTCCTTTTAAGCCCTCATGCCTTATGAGCTAAAACACAAAGCAAAACTGCTACCCCTGTCTTTCTCCTCCCTCCACTGTTTCAGGTTATTTTCCTGAGGCAATATTTTTCTGGGTTTTACAAGGTAAGTAAAGGAAGATGAGAGTGATTTACTATTTACTTGGCCATCTTGGCTCCCCAAAATGCGTTTTTTAATAAGATCTCTTTGAAATATCATGGTAAAGAAAAACCTGTCTTTCAACTTTGTATGAACCATTTCAATCAGATAACCAGATAGCACCTAGCTGAAATAGTAGAATTCACAAAGTGTTATGACTTGAATATATAAGAAACAAGGAATTAGGGTTAGTCAGCCCCAGGTGGGACAGAGAGAGGGATGCACATAGTCAGAGAAAAGTATAAGGCACTGGGTCTATTATAGGACAGAGGTACAAGAAATTTGAAAAAATAGGTGGTAAGATGGCAAAAACAAAACTTATCAACATCTTTTTCTAGTATCCTGAGGGAAATATATTCACTTATAATTGAAACATGATATTAGATTTTGCTTAGAAGATTATAGACTTCAGTTTTCTTCAGTGTACTCGCTTCTAATCTTCTTCAGTCAATCTTATTAATCTTACCTAGAAAAATAGGGGGAAACTGAAAGAAAGAAAAATAATAGATATCACAATTTCCTCTCTCTGCATGCAATAAGGTACGGTATTTGAAGAATTAACCTTTTACAGCAATCTGTAGACTATATTGAATTCATTTCCATATTTTCATTAAATATCAACTATGTGGGAAAAAACTGGAATAGACACAAGCGGCATACAATATAGTTTCTCTCTCTGACAGAACGCATAATCTAGTTGAGACATATGACATACACACACATAACTGTAGTATAAAATAGTATACATAATTAATGAATGACAGAGGTGAAAAAGGGGAAGGGAACAAACATTTACTAAGGACCCCCTGCATGCTAAGTCCTGTGTTGAGTGCTTCACAGATGTCTAATTTGATCATTACAATACCCTGATGAGGGAGATGCTCTTATGGTTTCCACTTTAAAACAGAGGAAACTGAGCCAGACAAAGTACCTGAGGTCACATTATAACTCAATTTTTCATGATTCCAGGTCCAACACTCTATTCCTTGTGCCACCTAGCTGCCTCAGATTATATATGATCTGGGACTGTATTGTTCTTTATGACTGGGTAATTAGAGAAGTTGTAGTTAGACAGACATAGTATTTGAGCTGGGGTGTAGGAAGAGATAGATAAGGGAGAAAGTATGAAGGGTACTACCTGGAGTTAAGAAGGCCTGAGCCCAAATTAAGCCTCAAAAATAATAGCTATCAGGGCAACTAGGTGGTGCAGTGAAGTCAGTCAGCCCTGAAGTCAGGAGAACCTGAGTTCAAATGCAGCCTCAGACACTTAACACACTTACTAGATATGTGACCTTGGGCAAGTCACATAATTCCAATTGCCTTGCCTTCCCCCCTCCAAAAAGATAATAGCTATGTGACCCTTGCAAGTCCCTTAACTGTGTCTGTGTCAGTATCCTCAACTTTAAAATGGGCACAATAGTAACTACCTCACAGGGTTATGAGGATCATATGAGATAATATTTAGCACCTAGGCCAATGCCTGAACATAATAGACCAGAATTAATTGTCCTTTTTTTCCTTCCTTCCTTCCTTCCTTCCTTCCTTCCTTCCTTCCTTCCTTCCTTCCTTCCTTCCTTCCTTCCTTCCTTCCTTCCTTCCTTCCTTCTTTCCTTCCTCCCTTCCTTCCTTCCTCCCTTCCTTCCTCCCTTCCTTCCTTCCTTCCTTCCTTCCTTCCTTCC
>NW_027186372.1:19708078-19814425 GCF_028583685.1 Petaurus breviceps papuanus
TCCTTCCTTCCTTCCTTCCTTCCTTCCTTCCTTCCTTCCTACCTTCCTTCCTTATAAATGTGTTATTTAGTTATCTTAGTATTCTTTTTATTTTTTGAGTTCCAAATCCCCTCATTTCCTCCTTCCCATCCACCACTCACTGAGAAAGCAAAAAAAAATATTATATCAATTATACATGTGAAATGATGCAAACGATTTTCATATTAGCCATAAAATAACAAAAAAAGCAAAAAAAAGTGAGAAAATTATATTTCAATTTGCACCCTGAGTTCATCAGTTTTCTCTCTCTCAAGGTTGAAAGCATTTTTTCATCATGTGTCTTTTGGAATTCTGTTGGATCATTGCATTGATCAGAATAGACAAATCTTTCGTAGTTGATCATCATTGCAACCTTGGTGTGACTATGCACAGTGGCCTCCTGGTTCTTCTCCCTTTGTCTCAGTTTATACATGTCTGGCCCTGTTAGTTTGGTTTTATGAAGCCATGCTCCTCATCATTTCTTATAGCATGATAGCTCTCCATCACAATCATACGATAAAATGTATTCAGCCATTTTTCAATCGATAAGCATTCCTACAATTTCCAATTCTTTCTGAGCACACAAAGAGCTGCTATAAATATTTTTGTAAACATACGTTCTTTTCCTTTCACTTCTCTGGGATACTGATCCAGTGAAGTTATTTCTAGTTCAGAGGGTATACACAGTTTTATAGCCTTTTGATATAGTTCCAAATTGTTTTCCAGATTGACTGGACTAGTTCACAACTCCACCAACAGTTTATTAGTGTATCTCCCCCACTGCTCCTTTCCACCATACGTCATTTTAGATAGGTGTGAAATGGTACCTCATAGTTATTTTAATTTGGTTTTATCTAATAAAAAATTATTTAAATCATTTTTTCATGTAACTATAGATAGGTTTTCTTTCTTCTGAAAATTACCCATTCATATGCTTTGAGCATTTATCAATTGAGGAATGGCTCTTATTTCTATAAAATTTATTTAGTTTTCTGCATATTTCTTCCCACTTCCCTATTGGGTAAGGTAGATTTTTATCTGCAATAGAATTTTACACACAGAGAGAGCTTGTATAGACTTCTAACCACATTCCTAATGATAAAGTTCTTAGGAATTATATGTTTCATCTTCTGATACAGGAATGTGAAAAGTTTAATGTTATTGAGTCCCTTAAATTCTTTTTTTTTCATATTGACTAAGATTCTATCAATTTTGTTGTTTTTTTGATAAAACCAGCTCTTAGTTTCATTTATTAATTCAATAGTTTTCTTAATTTCAAGTTTATTAATCTCTACTTTTGTTTTTATTATTACTAATTCAGTATTTAATTGGGTATTTTCAATTTGTTCTTTTTCTAGCTTTTTCAATTGCTAGCTCAATTCATTGATTTCCCTTTTCTCTAATTTATTCATGTATGCACTCAGGGATATAAAACTTCCCCTAAGAACTGCCTTTGCTACATCACACAAATCTTGGTATGTTGTCTCATTATTGTCATTCTCTTGAATAAAGTTACTGATTGTTTCTATAATTTCTTGTTTCACCCGCTCATTCTTTAGGATTAAATTTTTTAGTTTCTAATTAGTTTTTAGTCTATTTTTCCATGGTTCTACCCCTGCTTTTTTAGTTTAGCTGAAGCATAATATATTCTACTCTAGCCTTTTACTTTTACCCTGCACATATCCTCTTCTTTCAAATGTGTTTCTCATAGACAGCCTATTGTAGTATTATGGTTTTTAATCCATTCTGTTAACTGCCTCCTTTTTATGGGAGAGTTCATCCCATTCATATTCACAGTAATGATTACTATCTGTCTCTTTCCTTCCCTCCTATTCCCTCCCCTGTTTATGTTTTTGTTTCTTCCTTCTCTTTTCCCCTCCTTAAGGGATTTACTTTTGAACACTGCCTCCCTCAGTATTCCCTCCCTGTGACTCCCCCCTTCTTTAACTACCCTTTCCTCTTACTACTAATTCCTTCCCTTCTAACCCATCCTTCTTATCCCCCCTTACCCCTCCTACTGCCTACAGGGCACAATGGATTTTTATACTTATTAGAGTATGTTATTCACTCTTTGAGCCCAAATCAATGAGAATAAATTTCATATAGTGCTCCTCTTCCTCCCTCCTTTCCCTCTATTATAATGAGCTTTTGTATCTTTTCATGTTAGAATCTTAAACTTAATTGATTATGTTGATCCCTCTTTGATCTAGAAACAATGAGAATAATGTACAAATGATGTTCATCTCCCTCTGTCCTTCCCCTCTACTATAGTATATCTTTATGACTCTTTGTATGGCACAGTTTACCTTTTTCTGCCACATCTTTCCTCTTATCTCATTACCGTCCCTTTAAACCCCTTAATAAGTTTTTTTTTTTATCATCAGATTAGTTCATTTATACCCACACCCTCTATCTATGTATATCCTTTTAAAAGGTCATGATAATCCTATAAATTTCAATATTGACAGGTATCAGCTTCTCATATAGGGATATAAATGTTTTTGTTCTTATTGCATCCCAAGTTATGTTTATGTGTGCATGTGTGTGAGTGAGTGTGTGTTTTCCTTGTTTACCTTTTTATTTCTTTCTTGAGTCTTGTAACTGGAGAAAAAAAATTTCCATTGAGTTCTGGCTTTTTCATCAAGGAAATCTGGAAGTCCCCTATTTCATTAAATGATCATTTACTTGCCTGAAAGATTATGCTCAGTTTTTCTGAGTAGTTGATACTTGTTTGCAGTCTTAGCTCCTTTGCCTTTATGAAATATCAAATTCCAATCCCTCTGAACTTTTAATGTAGAAACTGCTAGGTCCTGTGTAATCCTGATTGTAGTTCCAAAATATTTGACTTGTTTCTTTTTGGCTGCTTGCCATATTTTCTCCTTAACCCAGTAATTCTGGGATTTGGCTACTATATTTCTTGGAGTTTTCAATTTGGGATCTCTTTCAGGAGGAGTCCTGTGAATTCTTTTGATAACTATTTTACCTTCTGATTCTAGAACTTCAGGATAGTTTTCTTTGACAATCTCTTGAAGGATTTTTTCCAGGGTGCTTTTTTCATCATAGCTTTCTGGTAGACCAATAATTCTTAGGTTATCTCTCCTGGATCTATTCTCCAGGTCAGTTGTTTTTCCAGTGAGATATTTAACATTTTCTTCTTATTTTTCAATCTTTATGTTTTGCTTGATTGACTCTTGGTGTATCATAGAGTCCTGAGCTTCAATTTGACTGATTCTAATATTTAATGAATTATTTTCTTTGGTTAGTTTTTGAAGCTTCTTTTTTAGGGAGGTATTTTCTCCAGTTAGGTCACTTTCTTTTTCCTTTTTAAGGATTTGTTTTCTTCTGTGAAACTCTTTTCCAATTTGGTCACTGTAGATTTAAATTTATCTTCTACCTCTCTAATTTGGATTTTAAAATCTTTCTTGAGCTCCTCCAAGAATGCTTTTTGGGCTTGAGACCAGTTCATATTTCTTTCTGTGGTCTCTGGTGTGAATATAGAGTCCATGTTGTCCTCTGTATTTGTTTGGTCTTGCTCTCTATAATAAGTTCTGATCAATTTTCTTGTCTTTTCCTTCTCAGCTTCCTTCCTTCCCATTGTAATTTTCTATTTCCTAATTTACCAGGCTGGGAGCTAAGGGCATGGTTGCTGACTTTGTGTGCTGTAGCCTCTGGGTGTCTAGACTGAGGCCAAGGCCAGGATCCTCAGTGTTTCCCTTGAGTTACCCTGAGGCTCACAGAGTAACCTGTGGGGGAGGGGTGGTCTTGCTGCTTCAGATTTCCGCCTCTATGCCCCTTGGCTACAGTTCAGGCAAGCTCGGCAGGTGAGTGCTGTGGTCTACCTGGGCTTCTGTTGTTAGCTCTTGCTGACTCCAACCCCTAGGCTTTGGGAGCTTTTCCTGGTCAGGTGAGGTTGAGCTTGTTGGGACACATCCCACCCTTCACTTCAGATTCCTTAATGCCTCAGTTACACCCTTTTTTCTTGTCTCCTAAGCTTGAGGCTATTTCCACTAATTCAGGATTTTACTCCAGCTGAAACTTTTATCTCTGGGTTTTCTAGGTCAGGGAGGGAGAATCAGAGCAGCTAAAATTTACCTTGCCATCCTGGCCATTGGCAAATCAGGCAGGTTATTTTTAAACTTCCAGGCTGTGGGCTGCTAGCCCCAGGAGAAGCTTCTGTATGTGCTCTGGACCCTGTGTTTTCTCTTACCCAGCTCATATGGATCATCCTGTCCTGTGGTGAGACGCTGGCAAGAAGGCTGTGAATTGCCCTTGGGGTAGGTGATTCTGCAAGTTAGGGCTCCTTCTCACTTAGCTGTAATCCCCTCTCAAATCTGGACTGGTGCAGCCCAGGAGTGCTCTGTGCTACCCCTGTCCAGACCCATGTGGGCCCTTTCTTAGGCTGGATTCTGCTACACTCTGTCTCCCAGTGGATCCTGATACCCTAAAATCTGTTCAGATTCACTTTTTAAAGTTTAATGATAGGGTTCTCAGAGGAACTTATAGAAGTTACTGCTTAAATTATGCCATCTTGACTCCACCCTCCTTAAATCCTTTAATGTTTACCCTTTTATGCTTCCCTTATGTCTTTTTTTGAATTTTAAATATCCTATTCAGCTTTAGTCTTTTCATCATGTGTGCTAGAAAGTCATCTATTTAATTAAATATCCATTTTCTTCCAGAGGATCATACTCAGTTTTGCAGGATAACTTATTCTTGGTTGTAATCCCAACTTCTTGCCTTTTGGAATATTATATTTCAATCCCCCTGCTCCATTAACATGGAAGCTGCTAGATCTTGTGTGATCTTCACTGTCACTCCATGACATTTTAATTGTTACTTTCTGTCTGCTTGCAATGTTTTCCCCTTGGAGCTGTGGAATTTGCAATATTCCTGGGAGTTTTCATGTTGGGACCTTTCTGCAGGTAATCAAATCCTTAATAAAATGATGTATTCTTTCAATTCCTATTTTACTAACACTATCTAAGATATTGAGAGCAGTTTTCCTTGACAATTTCTTGAAATATAACATTTAGGCACTTTTTAATCATGACGTTCAGGTAGTCCAATAAATCTTAAATTATCTCTCCTCAAAAATATTTCCTGGTTAGTTGTATTTTCTGATGAAATAGTTCATGTTTTCTTCTATTTTTTTTCATCCTTTAGATTTTGCTTCAGCTTCTACTTGCCCAATTCTGATTTTTAAGGAATTATTTTCTTCTGTGTGCATTTGTACTTCATTTTCTATTTGAATAAGTCTACTTTTTAAGATGTGTTTTTTTTTTCTTCATTGATTTTTGTGCTTTTTTTTTCATCAGGCCAATTCTGTTTTTAAGATGTTTTTATTTTCTGTAGCTTTGGTGCCTCTTTTACCAAGATGTTACTTCTCTTTTCATATATATTTTTTGCTTTACTCTCCTTAATGTTTCTTCCTCTACCATTCTTATTTTTCCCCCCTTATCCAGGAATTCTTGCTGGTCTTGGGTTAACTTAGCAGTTTTTGAGTCCTTACTTTTATGTTCTTGTTATGCATTTTTATCTTAGTCTTCCCTGTTACCATATTAACTTTTTATGGTCATTTTTTTGTTGTTTGCTCATTTTAAAAAATATTTACTTAATTTTAGTTTACAACATTCAATTCCATAGTCCCTTGAGATCTAATTATTTCCCTCCCCTCTCCTCCCTTATACTCCCCACCCCGCCATGGTGGCATATAATCAGGTTCTACAAATACCTCCACATTACTCATTAGTCAAGTTGTAAAGAAAAAAAATTTAACTAATGGAGTGAACAATGAGAAAGAAGGAGTGAAGCAAAACAAAACACAAAAGAGAAAGAACAAGTAGTTTGCTACAATCTGCATTCAGACTGTAGATCTTTCCCTGGATGTGGATATACCTTTCCATCATGAGTCTTGTGGAGTTGTCTTCTAAGCTTGCATTGATGAGAGGAGCCCACTCTATCAAAGTTAGTCATCACAGATATGATGAGTCTGTAATTGTATAAAAAGTTTTCCTGGTTCTGCTCTCCTCACTCTGCATCAGTTTATATAATTCTCTCAAGGTTACTATTAAGTACATCTGCTCCTTATTTCTTATAACACAATAGTATTGTTTAGCACAACAACTTGTTTAGACATTCCCCAATTGATGGGCATCCCCTTGATATTCAATTCTTTTTCACCACAAAAAGAACTGCTATAAATCTTTTGTTACCTATGGGTCCCTTTCCTATTTCTATGGTCTCTTTGGGATACAGTCTTAGGAGTATTATTGCTAGGTCAAAGGGTATGCACTTTTTTTTATAGCCCTTTGAGCATAACTCTATATTGTTCTCCATAATGGTTGGATCAGTTCACAACTCTACCAACAATGTGCTAGTGTTCCAATTTTACACATTCTCTTCAGCATTTATGATTTTCCTGTTTTGTTATCTTAGATTGCTTATTTTTTTTGGAACCTATTTCTTGACTTCGAAGTTAATGCTCACCTGGGGATGGGGAGGAAAAATCCTAAAATTCAGGAATTTTTCATTTGCTTTTTTCAGAGTTACTTCTGGGGTTCTGAAAGTTTTTGGTGCATCCAAGGTGACGTGATCCAGGGAGTGATGTGACCACTGGTCGCTTGGTCTGTATTCTAGTCTTTACTCAGGAAGGGCCCCTGCCCTTCTGCAACTGTAAGCCTTAGTGCTCCTCTCAGCCAAGAAACTGTGGTCAGCTTCCCAGCTCTCCTGAAGCCACTAGCAGTAGTTCTCCTTTATGAACTGGAAGTGAGACCAGGACTTCTGTTCCTCTGTGATGAACCAGAAGCACTTTTCTGCCCTAGAACTGTGACCCAGAACACCTTATGAGCAATAGAATTGCAATCGGTTTCAGCTTCACCCAGCACCAAAAAAGAGGATCCCTTACAATTTTTTCTTACCACTTATCTGATCTTCTACCCCTCTCTGGGCTAAGACTTCTCAAACCTGTTTCTCCTTCTGTAATCACAGTTTCAGCTGCTTCTGAAGTCCTCCCCTTGTATACCTGCTGCACTCTGAGCCACTTTCCGTCCTGATATCACAGACCTCTCCTTCTGACCTCCTAAGTTGTGTTAGGCTGGAAAATGTCTCCCTCTCACCTTTTATTGCCTTTGCCACAGCAAGATTTCATTTTAGGAGATATTTTAAACGTTGATGATTGATATTAAGAGAGTTTACCTGGGTTACTAATTGTACTCTGCCATCTTCACTCTGCTTTGTCTTTTCTTTTTTCCTTCCAAAAATGGAATATATATTTGCATTAGAATAAAATGATGGGGTTAAAATAGAAAATAGTAGAGCCAATGGCAATATAAACAACAGGAAGAAATGTACAAAGGAATTTAAGACATTTAATTTGAAGTGCCAGTGGCATATCTAAGTAAAGATGCCTAAAAATAGGCATTTGAAGATATATGGATTATGATAGAATATGGATGGGAAAGAGAAAACTGTCAAGGGGAATGTAGAGAGAAGGCAAGAAGGCTTTGGATCAAACTTTCTCCCCCACCTAAACAGATTAGGAAGAATATGAGTACTGTTTCAATGAAGGAAATGAATAAGTTAGTGAGAACTAGGTGAGTGTATTTTCTTAGAAGTTTAAGAGGATTATCTTCAAGAAAGAGATATTTGGCAATTTCAAATGTTGCAAATATATCAAGGAGAATGAAAGAAATGTAAATATATACTCATGCATGCATGTATATATACCTATATATGTATGTACACAGATATACAAATATAGGTATATACCTATGCATACATATACATATATATGCATATACACACATATACATGTTTGCTGAATAAAAGATCACTGTTGAATTCTGAGAGATAAGTTCCATCAGAAAATATATACATATATATATATACACATACATACATATATATATATTTATATTTATACATGCAATTTATATAACCTTGGGATAAAAAGAAATTAGGTAGGGAGCAAGAAGAGGCAGTTTGTGTACATGACTTTCTTGAGAATTTTACCTATGAAGGAGAAAAGAGACATGGAATCGTATGTGAATGGGACAGAAAAATGCTGTGGATTTTTTTTTTAATGGAGGGTACATGTATCTGTTCCTGTGCAAATGGGAAATTGTTAATAGAAACTTGTATGTGTGTGTGTGTGTGTGTGTGTGTGTGTGTGTGTATGAGAGAGAGAGACAGAGACACAGAGAGAGAGACAGAGAGAGAGAGAATCATTATTGGAATAGGCTGTGGTGGAAATTGGAAGCCATGGGATGAGGTTAACAAAAAATATATTAATTTGGTATACTGTAAGTGAGATGGAAAAGTCAAGGATAATCTCATGGTTTCACTCAAGAAAAAAAAAAAGGGTGAATAGTAGTATCACTGATAGAAAAAAAGATACATACCAAAGAAAGAGCAATCTTTAATAGAAACAATGAGGTTTTTTATGGAAGTGTGTTGTGTTTGTTTGAAATGGCAATCCTATTTGTACAAAATGTTTAAATAATCTTTGTGGGAAATAAAGTCCAATCAAATGTAGCTGAAAGAGAGGCACCCAGGTAGCACAGCGAGTAAGAGCACCGGCTCCAGTGTCAGGATAACCTGAAGATAAAATCCCGGACTCAGACACTTGGCACCCATCCGGAAACACCTGGCCATGTAACCTTGAGCAAATTACTTAACCCCAATTGCTTAGGGGTGACCAGGTGGCTCAGTGAGTAAGAACACTGGCTCCAGTGTTGGGATGACCTGGAGATCGAATCCTGGGCTCAGACACTTAGCACCACATCCAGAAATAACTGGCCATGTAACCTTGAGCAAGTTACTTAACCCTGATTGCTTAAAAGTAAAAAAAAAATGTAGCTGAAAGTGAGTATTGCTATGTAGTTTTGCTCCAGGGAGGTAATACAGTATAAAAAATTTAGCCTTTCCTTCATTTTTAATAGGATTTTATTTTTTCCTCAATTGTATGTCAAGACAATTTTTTAGCATTCATTTTTGCAAGATATTCATTTCCACATTTTTCTCCCTCCTTCCATCCCTCACCTCAACTCTCCCAAAAATGGTTGGAAATTTGATATGGGTTACACATCTGCCATCATGTAAACATATTTCCATTTTAGTAAAAGTTGTGATAGAAGAAACAGTCAAAAGAAAAAAAACTAATATTAAAAAAAAACAACAACAATAAAGTAAATGACCAAAAATATTTAAATTTGCATTCAGAGTCCATCAGTTTCTCATCTGGATATGGATAGCATTTTCCCTTGGGAGTCCTTTGTACTTGTCCTGGATGATTAGATCACTGAGAAGAAATGTTATTCATAATTGCTTATAACACAATGTTGCTGATACTGTGTACAATATTTTCCTGGTACTGCTCATTTTACTTTGTATCAGTTACTACAAGTTTTTCTGATAGCTGCTTATTCATCATTTCTTGTTGACAAGAGTATTCCATTACATTAATATACCACAGCTTGGTCAGTCATTCCACAATTAGTAGGCATCCACTTGATTTCCAATATATTGCTGCCACAAAAAAGGCTGCTATAAATATTTTTGCATATTTTTGTCCTTTTCCCTTTTTTTGTCATCTCATTGAGATACAGACCTACTAGTGTTATTGCTGGATCAAAGGGTATACACAATTAGCCCTTTAGGCATAATTCCAAATTGCTCTCCAGAATGGTTGGATCAGTTCACTACTCCACCAACATTGCATCAATGTCCTAATTTTCTCACATCTTCTCTGATATTTCTTATTTCCCTTTTTATTTTGTCATATTAACCAATGTGGTATGCAATGCAAGGTGGTACCTCAGAGTTGTTTTAATCTGCATTTAACTAATCAAAAGTGACTTAGAGCACCTCTTCCCATACCTAAAGATAGCTTTGAAATCTTCATCCAAAGACAGGCTGTTCAAGAGCAGACTTCAGGAGAGTGAAGCACCAGCAACTGTGGCAGTTTCTAAACTTTTCAAACCATAAATACCAAAGACAAAGTGAAAGGTTTGGAGTGGATATTACAACATATTATTGGGCACAGCACATGGTGGAGAGTAGACAGCATGGCACCTGGTGGAGACCAGAACGAAAAGTGGCAAGTTGATCCATCAACTTCACGGGCCATTCCCAGGCCTATCACTGCAGGGCTGGGATCTGTAGGAGCTGGGTAAGAGACAAATGCAGGGCCCATGACAGTGGAGGCAGCTACTCCTGGGACTATCAACCCACAGCCTGGAAATTTAGTAAGCATCTACTTCAATTTCTAGGGACCAGGATGGCAAACTGAACCACAGCTTCTGCAATTGCCCCCTCTAAACCTGGAAACACAGAAATTAAATTTTGAAATAGTGAAGGCTTGGGAGTTCTAGAGGAAGGGTTTAGCTAAGGCTCTGCCTCAAAATAGGTGAAAGACAGATTGCAAAGACAAAAACTCTAGAATCTTATTATTGGAAGAGGGAGGAACCAAATTCAGAAGCATTGATTCCACTCCCACAGCTGAAGCCTCAACAGGGAATTTGAACTGGTCTCAAGCCCAGAAAGTATTCTTGAAGAGCTCAAGAAGGACTTTAAAAACCAAATTTAAGATATAGAAGATAAAATGACTAATTATTTCAAAATCAAAATTGTGAAAATAGAAAAATATTTCGATGAAAAAAGCAGCTCCTTAAAAAGAAAAATGTGTATAATGGAAAGAGGCTCAAATCTAAGTGGGAAAAATAAATCCCTAAAAATGAAATCTGAACATATAGAAAATAACATTCAAAAGCAAACTGAAGAAAATAATTCACTATAAATTAGAATCAACCAAATTGAAGCTAATGACTCCACGAGGCACCAAGAATCAGTCAAACAAAATATCAAGAATGAAAAATTAGTAAAAGAGGTAAAATAATGGAAAAATAACTGACCTGGAAAAACAGATCCTTGAGAGATAAAATAAGAATTATTGGTCTACTGGAAAATCCTGATGAAAAAAGCTCTTGGACAACATCTTCCAAGAGCTCAAGAAGGAAAATTGGCCTGAGATCCTATAACCAGAGAGTAAAATAGAAATTGAGAGAATCCACTGGACACCTACTGAAAGAGTTCCCGATTTGAAAACTCCATGAAATATTGTAGCCAAATTCCAGAAATATCAGGTAAAGGAGAAAATACTGCAAGCAGCCTTAAAGAAACAATTCAGATATCATGGAACTACAGTGAAGATAGCACAGGATCTGGCAGCTTCTACATTGAAAGATAGGAGTGACTGGACTATGATATTTTGCAAGGCAAAAGAGCTCAGGTTACAACCAAGGATCAGCTATCCAGGACAACTGAGCATAATCTTTCAGGCAAGGAGATAGTCATTCAATGATATAAGGGACTTTCAGAACTTCCTGATGAAAAAAGCCAGAGGTCAGTGAAAAATCAATATCCAATTACAAGCCTTGAGAGAGACATAGAAAGGTAAATAGGGAAACACACACACACAAATACACACACATAACTTGTTATTTCATAAGAGCAAATGGTTTACATCCATATATGGGAAGCTGATACCTGTTAATATTGAGAACTGTATAATTATCTAGACGTTTAAAAGGGTTATCGATAAAAAGAAGGGGTGGGTACAAGTTAAATAAAATGATGGTCAAATCCCTTATTAAGGGGTGCAAAGGGACCAGAATGGAAGAAAAGTGAAGAACAAAGCAAAAAAGGGTAAATTATGCCACAGAAAGAGGCATGAAACATATTATAAAAGAGGGAAAGAAGGGAGGAATATAAACATTATATGAACTTTGCCCTCATTGGTCCTGGTGTAAGGAGTGAATAACATAATCCATTAAGTATAGGGATCTTTTGGGAAGAGACATAGAACCTATCATAATAGAGGGAAAGAGGGGAGGGAGAGGAGGATTGCATGACATCTATTCCTGTCAATCCTGGTTCAAGGAAGAATTAATATACTACATCAAGTATTAAAATCTATCATACTCTACAGGCAGTAGGAGGGGGGAAGGGCTAAAAAAGCATGTTTGGTTAGAAGAAAGGGAAGTAGTAAGGGGGAAGGGGAGGAAAAGGGAGGAGGACTGATAAGAAGGGAATAGTGAGGGAGGCAGTGGTTAAAAGGAAAATTTTAAGCAGGGGAAGAGAGAAGGGAAGAAAAATAAAAGCATAAACAGGGTAGGGAATAGGATGGAGGGGAAGACACAGATAGTAATCATAACTGTGAATGTGAATGGGATGAACTTTCCCATAAAATGGAGGTGGATAGCAGAATGGATTAAAAACCATAATCCTACTATATGTTGTTTTCAAGAAACACATTTGAAACAAGGGGATACACACAGGGTAAAGGTAAAAGGCTGGATTGAGTACAATAGAGACAGCAGGCAATGACTATAGTAACCTACTGTTTGATAAACACAAAGACCCCAGTTTTGGGGAAAAGAAATCACTATTTGACAAAAACTACAGGAAAAACTGGAATACAGTATGGCAGAAACTGAGCATAGACTATTATACTGTATACCATATACCAAAGTCAAGTCTAAATGGGTGCAGAATGTAGGTATAAATGCTGATACTGTAAGCAGTCTGGGAAAGAAAGGAATAGTTTCCCTGTCAGATTTATGGAGAAGGGAGGATTCTATGATCAAACAAGTGTTAGAGAGCATTATAAAATGCAAAATGGATAATTTAGATTACATTAAATTGAAAACTTTCTGTACAAAGGAAGCCAATGTAACTAAGATTAAGAGGAAATTGGGAAACTGGGAAAGAATTTTTACAACCAATATCTCTGATAAAGGCCTAATTTCTAAAATATACAGAGAATTCAATCAAATCTAAAGAATACAAGTCATTCCCCAATTGATAAATGGTCAAAGGATACGAACAGGCAATTTTCAATGATAGAAATTGAAGATATGTATAAGCATATGGAAAATGCTCTAAATCACTATTTATCAGAGAAATGTAAATCAAAACAAGTCTGAGGTACCACATCTCACCAGTAAGATTGGCTAAGATGACAAAAAAGGAAAATGACAAATGCTGGAGAAGATGTGGAATAATTGGAACACTAATGCATTTTTGGTGAAGTTGGGAAATAATTCAACCATTCTGGTGTGCAACCTGCAACTATACCCAAAGGGCTATAAATATTTGCATACCCTTTGATTCATCAATACCACTTCTATGGTTTTATCCCAAAGAGATCATAGAAGTGGGAGGAAGACATGTATTTACAAAAAAAATATTTATAGCAGCTTTTTTTTTTGGCAAAGAATTGAAATTAAGGGGATGTCCATCAATTGGGGAATAGGTAAACAAGTTGTGGTATATGAATTTAATGGAATGTTATTGTGCTGTAAGAAATGAGGAGCAGATGGACTTCATATTAACCAGGAGAGACTTATACAAACTGATGCTGAGTGAGAAGAGCAGAACCAGGAGAAATTTGTATACAATTATAGCATAACATACGTGTGAAGACCAACTTTGATAGACTGGAGTCTTCTCAGCAATGCAAGGTTATAAGTCAACCCCAAAAGACGCATGATGGAGAGAGATGTCTACATTCAGAGAAATAACTAGAAAGAACAGAGTTTGAATGCAGATTGCAGCAAACTACCTGCTCTCTGTCTTTTTCTTGTTTGGTTTTGTTTCCTCTTTCCCATTGTTCATTCCATGGGTTACAATCCTTCTTTACAACCTGACTAACGTCCAGTGTGAAAGTGTTTACATATGCAATACTTGATTGCATGTCCCCTTGGGAGTGGGAGGAAGGAGAAGAAGGGGTAGAAAATTTGAAACTCAACGGATTGTGGAACTGAATCCTGTAAACTAAAAGTAAACCAATAAATCAATAAAGACAAAAAAATAAAAAAAATAAATGACATTGACAGAACTCCCTTAATAGGGATATTAATTAAAGAATCTCTTTAATATTAAAAAAAATTAAAACAGCCTGTTCATATCCTTTGATGATTTATCAGTTGTGGAGTGGCTTTTATTCCTATAAATTTGCCCCAGTTCTTTATATATATGACAGATGGGGCCTTTATCAGAGAAACTTGCTATAAAGATTGTTTCCCAGCTTTCTGATTTCCTTCTATTCCTGGTTGCATTGGTTTTGTTTGCATAAAATATTTTTAATTTAACATAATCAAAATTATCTATCCTACCTTTACAATGCTCTCAGTCCCTTGTTTGGTCATGATTTCTTCCCCTCCACATAGATCTGACAGGTACACAATTCCTCACTCTTGTAGTTTGCTTTTGTTGTCACCCTTTATGTCTAAAACGTATCCATTGTTATGTTTCTTGGTAGCGAGTATAAGATGTTGGTCTGTGCTTAGGTTTTGTCCTGTTATTTTCAAGTTTTCCTAGAAGTTTTTTTTCAAATAGTGACTTCTTATCCCAGAAACTGGGGTCTTTGAAATATTAGGTTACTGTGGTCATTGACAGCTGTATCTTGTGTACTTAATATCTTTCACTGACCTACCACTCTATTTTTAGCCAGTACTAGAGAGTTTTGATGATTACTACTTAATAAAATAGTTTGAGATTTAGTATTGCTAGTCCACCATTATTTGTATTTTTTTATTCATTACTTTTATATTCTTGACCTTTTTTTCCTCCAGAAAATTTCATTATTATTTTTCTGACTTTTTCAAACAGTGTTTGGTAATTTGACTAGTATGGCACTGAATAGGTAAAGTAGTTTAGGCAGAATTTTCATTTTTTAATATTGATTTGACTTATCCATGAATAATGGACATTTTTTCTAGTTGTTTAGATCTCACTTTATTTGTTCGAAAAGTGTTTGTTAATTATTTTCATATAGTCCCTGGGCTTCTCTTGGCAGGTCGATTCCAAGTATCTTTTGTTGTTTATAGTTACTTTAAATGGAATTTCTCTTTCTATCTATTGGTGTTGGGCTTTGTTGGTCATCTAAAGAAATGCTGATGATTTATGTGAGTTTATCTTATATCTTGCAACTTTGCTAAAGTTATTAATTATTTTTAGTTGATTCTCTGGATTTCTCTAAGTATACCCTCATGATCCTCAAAGAATCATAGTTTTCTTTCCTCATTACCTATTCTAACTAGTTTAATTTTTTTTCACTTCTTGGTGTAGTATTTCTAGTACTGTATTGAATAATAGTGGTAATAATGGGTATCCTTACTTCACCCCTTATCTTACTAGGAAGGCTTCTAACTTATTGCCATTGCAGATAATGATTTCTGGTGGTTTTAGTTAGATACTGCTTGTCATTTCAAAGAAAAGTCATTTATACCTATGCTTTCTAGTGTTTTTTGATAGGAATGGGTGCAGTATATTCTCAAAATCTTTTTCAGCATCTATTGAAATAATATTATATTTCTGTTGGTGTTGTTATTGATATGGTCAATTATGATAATAGTTTTCTAATACTGAAAAACCCCTGCACTCCTTGTATAAATCTCACCCGGTCATAGTGTATAATCCTTGTGATATATTGCTGTAATACATTGCTAGTAATTTGTTCAAAATTTTTTTTGTTGATATTCATCAGTGAAATTTGTCTGTAATTTTCTTTCTGTTTTTTTTTAAGCTTTTCCTGGTTTAAGTATCAGTACCATATTTATATCATTAAAGGAGTTTGGTAAGACTTCACCTATTTTTTGAAATAGTTTATGTTGTATTGGAATTAATTTTGCCTTAAATATTTGGTAGAATTCACTAGTAAATATATCTGGTTCTGGTGATTTTTCCCTAAGGAGTTCACTAATGGTTTGTTCATTTTTTTTTTCTAAGATATGATTATTTGGGCATTCTATTTTCTGACCTGTTAATTTAGATAATTTGTATTTTTGTAATTTTTCATTGATTTCACAGACTTTCATTATATTGGCATACAATTGGGCAAATTATAATTGCTTTATTTTTTTCTTTATTCATGATGATTTTTACCCTTTTAATTTTTGATACAGGATATTTGGGTTTCTTTCTGTTTAAAAAAATGAAATTAACAAATGGATTATCTGTCTTACAATTTATCTTTTTTTCCTTTACTTTTGGAGGGGAAGGAAGGGCAGTTGGGGTTAAGTGACTTGCCCAAGGTCACATGGCTAGTGTGTTAAGTGTCTGAGATCAGATTTGAACTCAGGTCCTCCTGACTCCAGGGCTGGTGCTTTTTTTTTAAATTTCAATTTATTTATTTATTTTTAGTTTGCAACATTCATTTCCATAAGATTTTGAGTTACAAATTTTTCTCCCTGTCTTTCTCCTATGTCCCACCCCTAGAAAGCAAGCCTAGTGAATACCCCTTCCCCCAATCTGTTTTCTCTTAGATCCTCCCCATACACCCCCTAACTTTCTAGTAGGGCAAGATGGATTTCTATACCCCAATGTCTTATATCCCAGTTGCATTTTAAAAACAATTTTTTACATTTGTTTTTAAAACTTTAATTTCCAGATTCTTTCCCTTCTTCCCTCCTCACCCACCCCCACTTTGAAGACAAGCAATTCAATATAGTTTGTACATATGTAGTCACCCAAAACATTTCCGTAGAAGTTATATTGTGAAAGACTAACTATATTTCCTTCCATCCTCTCCTGCCCCTCACTTAATCTATTGTCTCCTTTGACCCTGTCATTTTTCAAAAGTGTTTGCCTCTGACTACCCTCTCCCCCTCTGCCATCCCTTGTATCGTCTCTCCTCTTGTCACCTTCCCTCCTAGTTTCCTATAGGGTAAGATATTGAGTGTGCATGTTTTTCCCTCCTTAAGCTAAATTCAGTAAGAGAAAGGTTGACCTTTTACCTTCCTGTTCTTCCCCTCCATTGTAACAGTTTTCTCTTGCCTCTTTTATATGAGATAATTTACTCTATTTCATTACTCCCTTTTTCCTTCTCTTAATATACTACTCTCTCACATCTTAATTTTATTTTTTGGATATCATCCCTTTATATTCAACTTATCCTATGCCCTTTATCTATGTATACATGTACACACATAAACACAGACTCGCATGTATATTTATACACACATACACTCTCCTATACGTACATACATACATGTATGTTTGTGTGTATACTTATATATTCCTATTCCCTTCAACTGACCTCATATAGAGGAAAGTCTCATTAGGTATAATTGTTGTTTTTCCATGTAGGAATGTAAATAGTTTAATTTTAATAAATTCCTTATGATTTCTTTTTCCTTTTTACCTTCTCATGCTTCTCTTACTTCTTGTACTAGAAAGTCAAATTTTCTGTTCAGATCTTTTTTTTCATCAAGCATGCTTGAAAACCCTTTATTTCATTTGAATGGCCATATTTTCCCCTGAAACATTATACTCAGTTTTGCTGGGTAGGTTATTCTTGTTTTAATCCTAGTTGCTTTGACCTACATAATATCACATTATAAACCCTTTGATCCCTTAATGTAAAAGCTGCTAGATCTTGCATTATCCTGATTATGTTTCCACAATACTAAAATTGCTTCTTCCTGACAGCTTGCAATATTTTCTCCTTGACCTGGGAACTTTGAAATTTGGCTGTATTCCTAGGAGTTTTTTTTCAGGGGGGGATTTTTTTCAAGGGGTGATCAATGAATTCTTTCGATTTCTATTTTGCCCCGTGGTTCTAGAATATCAGGGCAATTTTGCTTGATAATTTCTTAGAAGATGGTATCTGGACTCTTTTTTTGATCATGGCTTTCAGGTAGTCCAATAATTTTTAAATGATCTCTCCTGGATCTATTTTCCAGGACAGTGATTTTTTCAATGAGATATTTTACATTGCCTTCTATTTTTTTTCATTTATTTGGATCTGATTAATAGTATCTTGCTTTCTCATAAAGTCATTAGCTTCCATTTGCTTCAACCTAATTTTGAACAAATTATTTTCTTCAGTGAGTTTTTGAAATTCCTTTTCCATCTAAACAATTCAGCTTTTTAAGGCATTCTTCTCCTTGTTGGCTTTTTGGGTCTCATTTACCATTTTAGTTAGTCCATTTTTTAAGGTGTTATTTTCTTCAGTATTTTTGTTTTTTGGTCTTCTTTTGCAGGCTGTTGATTTGCTTTTCATGATTTTCTGGCATCATTCTCATTTCTTTTCCCAATTTTTCCTTTACTTCTCTTACTTGATTTTCAAAATCCTTCTTGAGCTACCCCATGGCCTGCCAACAGTTCATATTTTACTTGGAAGCTTTTGATGCAGGAGTTTTGACTTTGTTGTCTTCTTCTGGTTCCATGTTTTGATCCTTTTTGTCCCCCCAAAATTATTCAATGTCTGATTATGCTTCCTCTCCTTCTTCATCTTGCCAGTCAATTACTTGACTTTTGACTTCTTTGCCATGATAGAACTCTGCTTCCAGAGTGGAGAGAGCTGTTTCCCAAATTTCAAATTCCCAAATGTTTTCAGTTTTTGTCAGAGCTTATGTCAGTGTTATGAGGAGGGTACCTTCTCTACAGCCACCAAAAGTTCTGGCACACTGGACACAAACTGCAGGACCACCACCCAAGACTGTGATCCATATCCAAGGATGTCAAAGCAAGAGTGATTACCCTCTGAATGGTCGCTTTTTCCCCCTATGATCTATGGAGGCAGCCACATGGCAGCAGCTGCAACCACTGTACTTCTGCCACCTCTTGTTCCAGGGTCAGGTGCCAGAACATGCTCTTCTGTCACCCAGTTTCAACAGAGTTCTCCACTGCCCTTTGTCTTTGACATTTATGGGTTGAGAAGTCTGGAAACTACCACAGCTGCTGGTGGTTTCCTCTCCAGAAGCCCTCTTTGGCCAGTCTGGTCATGGCTGCCCCAGGTCTGGCACATGGATCATGCAGGACTGGGATCAGCTCCCAATCTGGTGCGATAGACTGTTCTCGTTGGCCTGCCAGGCTGCCTTCAGTGGGAGATTTGTTTCCTTCTGTCACTTTGTGGGTTCTATAGCTCTAAAATTTGTTTAGAGTAATTTTTTTACAGGTATTAGAGGTTGGAGCAGGGGCTCAAGCAAGCTTCTTCTTTTACTCTGCCATCTTGGCTCTGCCCCTCCTCTCTGCTATTTCACTAGTTTTTTTTTTTTTCATGAAAACAGTTCCCAGATTTTTTTTTATTAGCTCAATAGTTGCTATTTTTAATTTTAAATTTTATTAATCTCACCTTTGATTTTCAGGATTTACAATTTGTTGCTCAATTGGGAATTTTAAATTTGTTATTTTTCTAGGTTTCTTTTTACTTGAATGCCCAATTCATGGATCTCTTCTTTTTCAATATTGTTAATGTAAGAATTAGACAAATAAATTTTCCCTTAAGTACTGCTTTGACTGGATATCATAACTTTTGTTTTCTTGTCTCATTGTTGTCATTCTCTTCAATAACATTATTGATTATTTCTCTGATTTCTTCTTTTACCCACATATTCCTTAGGATTAGTTAGTTTCCACTTAATTTTAATCTATCATTTTACTGAACTTCACAGAATGCACTATTTATTGCAATTTGATCTGAAAAGAATACAATTAATATTCTTCCTTTCTACATTTGATCTTGAGGATTTTATGACCTAATGCATAATCAATTTTTGTGTAGGTACCATATGCTGTTTAGAAAAGGTATATTCCTTTCTGTTCTCATTCAGGTTCTCCAAAGGTATGTCTTATTTAACTTTTCTAATACTCTATTTATATTCTTACTTCCTTTCTCATTTACTTTTTTATTGCATTTATCAAGTTTGGAATGGGGACAAGTATTTTATTCTTGTACCCATTGTACTCTTTCTCATCCTAAATTTTTTTATATCTTTCCCTCAGAATTGCCTTATACCTTTACCCTCAATCAATGTATATTCCTTCTAAATGATTCTATTGCTGATACACATTTTAAGAATTTTAAGTATAATCTTCCCATGTAGAGATGTAAATAGTTTAGTTCTACTGAATCCATTATTTTTTTTTCTTTTTTCTTTTTTCCTATTTATGCTTCTCTTCATTCTTAATATTGGAGGCCAGATTTTGTTGTTGTTTTTCAATTCTGGTCTTATAAAAGCTTGAAATAGTTCTATTTCATTGAATGACTATTTTTCCCTTGATGTATTAGGCTTAATTTTGCTGAATAAGTGAATTTTGGTTGTAGTCCTAGCTCCTTTGCCTTCCAAAATATCATATTTCATGACCTATGAACTTTCAACATTTTAGTTGCCTAATTGTAACTCTTCAATATTGAATTGTTTCTTTCTAGCCACTTTTAGTATTTTTTTCCCTTGATTTGATAGTTCTGAAATTTTGTCATAATGTTTCTTGGAATTTTTATTTTTGGATCTCTTTCATGAGGTGATTATTAAATTCTTTTATTGTCCATGTTGTCCTCTGATTTCAGCAATTTTCCTTGATAATTTCTTGAAAGATGCTGTGCAGGTCATACTTTCAATTATGGCTTTAAGGTAGTCTGGTGTTTCTGATATTATTTTTCCTGGATCTGTTTTCCAAATCAGTTGTTTTTCTGATGAGGTATTTTACATTTTCTTCCCTTTTTTCATTCTTTTGAATTTGATTGATATTTGATGTCTCATAGAGCTAGTTTCCACTTGCCCAATTCTAACTTTCAAGGTACTGTTTTTCTCAATTAGCTTTTGCACTTCTTCCAGCTGGACAATTGCAATCCTCATAATCCTCAAATAGTTGCTTTCCTCAGTGAATCCCAGGATCTCTCTTTCCACCTGGAAAACTCTACTTCTTAAGTAGTTGTTCCAAGCTTCTGATCCTTTTCTCATAATTCTCCTCACTCTCATTTCTCCCAAACTTTTTTCACATTTTTCACATTTTCCTACATGATTTCCAAGCTCCCTCTTGAACCCCTTCATGAGTTCAGTATGGGCTGAGAACACCTCATGGTTCTCTGCAGCCCACAGGCTCTTTGACATTACTGTCTTCCTCTAAGACCTTATCCACATTCTCCCTATCACCATAGTAACCCTCTAGGATCAGATTCCTTTTCTGTTTTCTGCTCATATTTTTCATCCCTCTTACTTTCCTCCAAATTTAAGCTCTCTTCCAATGGTGTAAGGAGCACTGTCTCAGGCTTCTTGTGCCAGGTGCTACATGCACTGGCTGTTTTCCTGGTGCTGCACTGATGTGGCTCTTTGACCCATGGGGGACCCTTGTGTTTGGAGGTGGTCTGGGGTGGTGGGCTGGAAGTTGGTATAATGGTAATGTAATTTTGAATGTGAAGATCCCTTTGTGTTGGCAAAAGTAGCAGGTGGAGCCTTGAATTCCTTGGAGCAGAAATGGTGAAGGAGCTGACTTGAACCAAACCCTGTGAATGCCAGTGCGGAGCAGGAGCTCCCCAGAGAGCTGGTCAAGGAACTGGGAGCTGTCTGCCAGTGAAACCAGGTAGAATCAGGGACCATGGGAAGGGATCCAGGGAATCTGAGAAGAGGCCCCAAGTCAAAATGAAGAAAAGACCTCTCCTTGGGTACTGAGTAATTATGGAATTATAGTGTACTAGTGACCTAAGGGGTGGAGGATTTTTTGTATGATTCTTAGTAAAACTTTACTGAATAAATGACTGATTGTACTTAGAGTACTTTGACTATTGTTACTGATAAGTGACTGATTGAGTTAATCAAGACTTTGCCCTAAGAGTGGAAGACTTTGAGACTGCTGATAAGTGACTAATTGAGTTAATCAAAATTTTGCACGAGTGGAAGACTTTGACTGTGTACTTTGATACTACTTATAAATGACTGATTGAATTAACTTAAGAGTGACTATTTTGTGACTGATTGAATTAACTTGAGTGACTATTTTACTTTGATACTATGTTGTGAATATTATATTGTGATTTTCTGTGATAAGTTGAAATATGGTGAATGCTGTATTTTGAATTATGCTATTCCTTGATTTTCCATGGATGTTTTGCTTTTGTTATGGAATAGAGTGATCACTATACTAAGTAATCAGAACCTTAAAAAAAGCTGTTCACAGTAGCAGTTCTTCTGGAAAGCTTCTGTGCATGGCATTACAGTTGGCTGGTTCTGATTGAGAACATAGGGATCTGTCAGCTTGCATGGTGCTGAGCTGGGCTCCTAGTATGGTGTGTTGTGTGTCCTGGGGTCTGGTGGGGATGTTTCTGTGTTTGCTGGGGATACATTGAAGCACATAGAGTTTTGATGACTGGAGGTTACCTGTTTGCCAAGGGCTACCCTGAAGCATTGGAATCTGGCCGCTGGATTTGCCACTTTGGTCGAGGCTATGCTGAAGCACATGGTGCTTGTCAGAGCTGGAGTCTGCCTATACATCTGGCTATGCTGAGAAACAGAGATTGTCCTGGTACACCTCACTGAATCTCGGATCTACCACTTATTTGCTGAGGTGGGGCTTGCTGGGACACTTCCTGTCCTGGACTGCTACCCTTTTACCTGAGTGAGAATCACCTTTCTTGCTAACCTTCTAAGTTCCTTGAACTCAAAGATTATTTCATCCCATCTTTTTTGCTCGTTTTCCTGTTTCAGAATTTTTTTTATGTCTCTATTTTATGGCTATTTGGAGGTGAATATGGGAGAGTTACAGAAATTTACTGCTTACTGTAGGATCTTGACTCCTGAAAGCCTAGTCATAGCTTTTCTTTTATAAAATGGTCAATTGTAGAGTAGAAATCAATAAAGTTTAAATCCATTTGTAAAACCTATCACAGTATTTTTTTTTAAACTTCATTATAAGCTGTTCTTCTCTAAAAGGCAGCACCATTATATTTAGAAGATGCTGACAAGTGTCAAATCAATTTGCTATCTTCATTTTGGCTATATGGAGAAACTACCTTCTGAATAACAATAACCAGTCCTTGAAATGTTTTGAAACTCTACTTAATGTAGATTATGTGATATTCTTCCAAAACATGTAATAACTTAATTGGTAGCACCAGGAGTAATAAGGTAGGTATTTATATCTCCCTACCATGCTGGTTGTGATGTAAAATTTCCCAGGAAAATTGTAATTAAAATGGAAAATTTCAATTCTTTTTCATTTCACCATATGCTTATAGAACCAACTTTCAAATTACATCGTTGAAGGTTTGTGTTCATATTATTCTGTAATATGTCCTATATGCATCTGAGTATTTCATGTCAATAAAATTGAATAAAATATTCTTGAATTTTTCCAAATCACACTGTAAGTAGGTCATACTGATTAGAACAGATTGCATAATTGGAGGAAAATCCAATTACCTATGATATTAAGTGGCATGAAAAACTGTTGAAGTGGCTATATGAATTAATGTATGTACTTGCAAAAACAGGTTGAACTAAAAAAATAAAACTCAGGTAATAACTTGGTCTTTTTGGCTACTGATGAAACATAACTAAAGAAATACAGCCATCAGCCTTACAGTTCAGTTTGAAGTCTATTTCATTTTATAAAAACAGATTTTCACAACCAGAATATAAACTAGAAATTTTCCTTTCATCCTCTTTGTCTCTGTCTCTCAGCTTATTTATTTTTTTTAATTTAACTAAAACACAGAACATAAAGTGTAAAAAAATCTTAGTAATAGAAACAAAATACTTTAAAAATCCTCCACATCCCTTGACATTTTATTTTATACCAGTCACTAAATATGCCACATATATTTAACTAAAGAAAAACACCACATACTTTCTGATTTGTTTTGCATATGATTTAACAAAATATTTTGTTTTATTTTTCATTATTCTTTGCAACTGTAAGTCACAGCACCTAGGAAAAGTGGGGGATTTCTTCTATTCTATTAAGAAAATTTCTAGGGGTGCTCAGGTGGCTCAGCAAATGAGAGCACCTACCCCAGTGTTGGGATGACCTGGGGATTGAACCCGGGCTCAGACACTTAGCACCACACACAGAAATAACTGGCCATGTAACCTTGAGCAAGTTACTTAACCCCAATTGCTTAAAAAAAAAGAAAGAAAATTTCTATACCCTTCAGTGAGATGTAATGAATATCATTTTCACTTAATTTCTTCAATTATCATCTCTTGAGATGATTCTGTCTGTCATTAGATTTCAACATTTGATAACATACATAGAAAAACAGCTATAACAAATAGATTAGTATATCACATAACAGAAAAGGTCATTGTGTTAGGTGAAGAAAACCTGATCTAAGAACTTTTTTTTGGTGAGAAAAGAATTACTAAAGTTAGGAAATGAAAGGAAATTCAGGAGACGTCCAGTTTATACAGTATAATTTTACTTAACCAGAAACCATGTGTGTCATGAAATAAGAGGGCTTCAAGTCAAATTAATACCTACAGTTGATGACAGACAGATTTTAAAATAGAAGCTAAAAAATCTTTTATCTGGATCAAAGATCAATTGATTCAGATTTTGGATTTAGTCTTAGTTTTCACATTTTATCAAACTGTACCAAATAATTCAGAGTGACTGGAGATGATGTTGCTATTTCTTGTTCTATTTTGTTTTGCTTTTAATTTAGTTATTTTGTTTTTTAGCATTCATTTTTATGATATTTTAAATTTTAAAACTTTATCCCCCCTTTTGCTCCCCAAGACAACATGCAATCTCATACAGGGTATACATGTACAATCAAATTAAATTTATTTTCACATTATTCACATTGTGAAAAAGGGGGGGGGAAAGAACAAAAGAGAAAAACCTTGAGAAAGAAAAAAAAGAGAAAATAGTATGCTTTGATCTGCATTTGGACTCCATAGCTCTTTTTCCTGATGTGGACAACATTTTCCATCATGAATCTTTTGGAATTGTCTTAGATCATTGCACTGATGAAAAAACGAAGGTCTCTGAAAGTTGGTCATTGCACAATGTTTCTGTCATTCTTGTTCTATTACCATGTTCTCCTGTTTCTGCTCAGTTAACTTAGAATCAGTTCATGAAAGTCTTTCCAGGTTTTTTCTGAAATCCATCTGCTCACCATTTCTTATTGAACAATAGTATTCTATTATATTCATATGCTACAGCTTGTTCAGCCATTCCCAAACTGATGGACATCCCTTCAATTTCCAGTTCTTTGACACCACAAAAAGTCGCTATAAACACTTTTGTTAATGTGGATTCTTTTGTCATTTGTATAATTTCTTTGGGATATAGCCCTAGAAGTGGTATTGCTAAATCTAAGGGAATTCACATTTTTATAGTACTTTGGGCATAGTACCAAATTGCTCTCCAGAATGGTTGGATCAGTTCACAACTCCACCAAAAATTCATGAGGGTTCCAATATTCCCACATCTTCTCTAGCACTTATTATTTTCCTGTTTTGTCATGATAACCCCTCTTCAGCTTTGTTTTGTGTGTGGTCTTCTCTCACTACATCGTAAGCACTTTGAGGGAAAGAACTGCATTTCTTCTTATTATTTGTATCCTTAGCCCTTAGCACAACTGTATTTCACTATCATTGATTAGTGATATTACTTATTAGTGATAGTGATTGGTTAGTGATATCAACCATATAGATTAGTGATAAGAACATAATCCTGGAGAGATGGGCTGAACATTTCCATAGCATTTTCAACATAATATTATAAACTAATATTGAAGACAGTGACTATATACCTCACATTCAAGTCAATCCCTCTATAGCCACACTTCCAACTGAAGAAGACATTTTGAAAACCATTATATTCCTTTCATGTGAAAAAGAACCTAGTGCTATTCTATTTTTAGTTTTCAACATTCACTTTTATATGATTTTGAGTTCCAGTTTTTTCTACCTTTCTCCTTTTCCCCTTTTCCAAGAAGGCATGCAATCTGATGTAGGCTGTACATATACAATCATATTAAACATATTTCCATTTTAGTTTTGTTATAAAAGAAAAATCAGAACAAAGGGCAAAAACCATAAGAAAGAAAAAAAAAGAGGAAATAGTGTGCTTTAATCTGCATTCAGACTTCATAGTTTGTTCTCTGGATATGGATAGGTTATTCTATCTTGAGTCTTTTGGAATGTCTTTTTTATTATATTATTGTTGAGAAGAGATAAGGCTATCACATTTGGTCTTCACACAGCATTGTTCTTACTGTGTACAATATTCTCCTCATTCTTCTCACTAGAGTCACCATCACTTCATGTAAGTCTTTCCAGGCTTTTCTAAATCTGCCTGCTCATCATTTCTAATAACACAATAGTATTCCATTACATTCATATACCACAACTTGTTCAGTCATTCTTCAATTGATGGACATCCCCTCAATTTCCAATTCTTTGTGACCACAAAAAGAGATGCTACAATATTTTTTCATATGTAGGTCTTTTTCCATTTTTTAGAATTTCTTTGGGTTATCAACCTACTAGTGGTATTGCTGGATCAAAGAGTATGCACAGTTTTATAGCCCTTTGGGCATAGTTCCAAATTGCTCTCTGGAATGGTTAGATCAGTTCATGGATGGTGCTATTTCTTATACCTTGTTTTATTTTTCTAACTCTAGCTCCAGAATCTAGGAATCAATGGAGAAACTGGTGACACCTTAAAAAATGCAGAAATGGCTTTGCAAGTCATCTAGTATTATGGAGTTTTAGTCTTTTAGAAGACCAAGAGATACTTTAAATAGTGTTTCATTGTCTCTTTCAGAAGACGAATAAATTATTTAAGTGATGTTTCATTGTTCTTTGCAACTGAATTGTAGGAATGTATTCAGAATCCTATTCGTTCTCATTTGAGAATTATTGACAATTTTGAGACATGGTTGAGTGTATGTTGGCTTTGATATTTTCTGAGATAGTTACTTATGAAATTAGTAGCTGAAATAAAATAAATATTTGCAAAAAAAACTCTTTAGGATGTAAAAACTTGCTTATAAAAATCACTACATGAAACTAAATTCCATTCCAGCTTGTCATATAAAAATCTAACAAAATACATTGCTGAGATATGTGAACCCCCTAAAGTAGTTTTAGCTGCTTTAGTCATTCTAATATTTGGGCACTTGGAGAGAACTGGAATCGCCACTTGTGGCCAGACAAAAGCAAGTTTGATTTCTTTCAACTCAAAAATGGCAAGTTGTGGGGACCATGGAAAATTATTTCCATCATGAATCTGAAAGATTTTATATAAAACATTCAATAATTTGTCTTTACTTTCTGATATCCTTCATCATCTTCTTTTATGTGACAGTGTAACCAGTTTGATTTTTCTAATTACAAATGCAAAGTTGGTTCAATATTTGGAAAACTATAAACTTAACATTACACAATAATATTAAGAAAAACCATACTTTTATGCATACACACGCATTTCTGAAAAAAAATGGAGTATACAATACATTTCTGTTGGGAGGGGAAATAAGAGTGAGCAGAATGAAGATGGTGATATACAGGTAGCAACCAAGTTGGGCTCTCTTAACATTCCCCTCCATACAGCTTTAAAATAACTCCTCAAATCTAATTTTGGAGCAACAGAGGCAACCAAAGGTCAAAGGGAGACATTTTTTTCCCTGACTAAGGCAACTTAAGAAGTGGACAGGAGAGGTTTGTGACAATAGTTGAGAGCCTGGTCAGAGTGCAGCAGAAGCAACACCAGAAGTGCACCTAGAAGACAATTGCAACAGTGGGGATGCTCAGGCCAGAACTGTTAAAGGGGTCAGACAAATGATCAGAAACATATTTGCTTGCATTGGGTGCAACTATCACTAATTGACAACTTTATTATCTATACCCAGTTCTGGGTGGTAGTACCATGGTTAAGAGGAATACTAACACTTGTAGATACATGGGAGCAGAATAAAGACTAGAGGGCTGACCTAGAGAGCATGATCACACCTCTCCTTAGATCACACCTCCTTGAAAGCACCCAAAACTGGCAGATCCCCAGAAATATCTCTTTAAAAAGCAACACCCCAAAAAGCTAAATTTTGGGACACTGCATCCTCATCCCCAAGATGAGCAGAGCCTATTCTTAACATAAAATTCAAAGTCAAGATAGAGGCTGCAAAAATGAGCAAACAACAGACAAAGAACTTGACTATTAAAAGATACTACAGTGGCAGGGAAGACCAGGACATAAACTAAGAACAAACAATAAGATGATAAGTTACAATAAAAGTCTCAAAAGAAAATACTAATTTGACACTATCCCAACAATAATTCTTGAGTTAAAGAAAGAGACAAAAGGAACAGAGGAAAACCTGAGGAAAAATGAGAATTATGCAAGAAACTTAGAAAAGAGAATTAACAGCTTGGTAAGAGAGGCGCCAAAAATATTGAAAAAAATAGTACCTATAAATACAAAGTTGACCTAATGATAAAAAAGGAACTAAAATTCTCTGAAGAAAGGAACTCCTTTTTTTCTTTTTTAATTTGTTTGTTTTACTTTCAGTTTACAATTTTCAGTTTCTCAGTTCTTTGGGTTTCAAATTTTATTCCCCTCCCTCACCTACCCCGCATCCCCATGGTGGCATACAATCATGTATAGGATCTACAGATACTTTTTCATTAGACATTGGTCACTTTGAAAAGAAGGATTGTAATGGATGGAATGAACAATAGGAAAGAAAGAAGAAACCAAACCAAACACGAAAGAGAAAAAGAACATGTAATTTGCTTCAATGTCCATTCAAACTCGGTTCTTTCTGGTTCTTTCTCTGCATGTAGTTCTCTCTCTCCATAATGATTCTTTTGGAGTTTACTTGTAGCACTGCATTTCTGGTAAGAGTCCAGTCTATCAAAGTTGGTCATCAAATATATGTTGTATCTGTAAGTAGTGTACAAATTTTTTCTGGTTCTGCTATTCTAAAACAACATCAGTTCATACAAGCCTTTCCAGGTAGATATGAAGTCCATCTGCTCTTCATTTCTTATGGTGCAATAGTATACCATTACATTTATATACCATAACTTGTTCAGCCATTACCCAATTGATGGGCATCACCTTAATTTCCAATTCTTTGCCACCACAAAAGGAGCTGCTGTAAATATTTTTGCATATATGGCTCTTCCTACTAAGCAGTGTGATCTCTGGGATACAACCCTAGAAGCAGTATTGCTGGGTCAGAGGATATGAAATTACTTATAATAACCCTTTGGGCATAGTTCCAGATTGTTCTCCAGAATGGTTGGCTCAGTTCACCACTCAACCGGCACTGCATTAATGTTTCAATTTTTCCACATCCTCTCCAGCATCTATCATTTTCCTGTTTTGTTATCTTAGCCAATCTGACCAGTGACATGTGGCACCTCAGAGTGGTTATGATTTGCATTTCTCAGTCAATAGTGATTTAGAGCATTTTTTCATATACTTTTAGATATCTTTAATTTCTTCCTCTGAGAACTGTCTTTTCATATCCTTTGACCATTTATCAATTGGGGAATGCCTAGTATTCTTGTAGATTTGACTCAATTCTTTGTATATTTTAGAAATGAGGCCTTCATCAGAGATATTGGTTGTAAAAATTATTTCCCAATTTCCCATTTCCCTCATAATTTTGGTCAAATTGGCTTTGTTTGTACAGAGGCTTCTCAGTTTCATGTAAACAATGTTATCAATTTTGCATTTTATAATGATCTCTAATTCTTGTTTTGGTCATGAAAACTTCCCCTCTGCATAAATCTAGCAAGCAAACTATTTCTTGCTTTCCCAGATTGCTTACAGTATCATCCTTTATACCTAGATAATGCAACCATTTAGACTTAATTTTTATATACGGTGTTAGATAATGGTCTATGTCCATTTTCTGCCATATCATATTCCAGACTTCCCAGTAGTTTTTGTCAAATAGTGAGTTGTTATCCCCCCAAAATGGCATGTTTGGGTTTATCAAAAATTAGATTATTATAGTCATTGACTGCTGAGTGTTGTGTACCCAATCTGTTCCATTGATCCACTGCTCTATTCCTCAGCCAGTACTAAATAGTTTTGATGACTGCTGCTTTATAATACAGATTAAAATCTGGTATAGCTAGGCCACCTTCCCTAGCATTTCTTTTCATTAATTCTTTTGGTATTCTGGGCCTTTTGTTCTTCCAAATGAGTTTTGTTACTAATTTTTCTAGGACTATAAAGCAATATTTGGTAAATTGTTCTGTATGCCACTAAATAAGTAATTTAACTCAGGTAAAATTGATATTTTTATTATATTAGCTCGACCCAACCATGAGCAATTGATGTTTTTCCCCTTAGTTAGATCTGACTTTATTTGTGAAAAGTCTTTTGTAATTGAATTCATATAAGTCGTGGTTTGTTTTGGCACTTGGCCAAATATTGTATAATATCTACAGTAACTTTAAATGGGATTTCTCTTTCTAACTCTTCATGTTGGATTTCATTAGAAATATACAGGAATGCTGAAGATTTATGTGGGTTTATTTTATATCCTGCTACTTTGCCAAATTTATTTATTGTCTCAAGTAATTTTTTACTTGATTATTTAGGATTCTCTAAGTGTATTATATCATTTGCAAAGAGTGATAACTTGGTCTCTTCTTTGCCTAATTTGGTTCCTTTGATTTCTTTTTCTTCTCTAATTGCTACTGCTAACATTTCTAGTACCAGGTTGAATAAGAGGGGTGATAGTGGACACCCTTGTTTCACCTCTGATCTTATTGGAAATGCTTCTAGCTTATCCCCATTACATATAACACTTGCTGATGACTTGAAATAGATGCTACTTATTATTTTAAGGAAAGCTCCATTAATTCCTATAATTTCTAGTGTTTTTAATACGAATGGATGTTGTACTTTATCAAAAGACTTTTCTGCATCTATTGAAATAATCATGTGGTTTCTGCTAGTTTTATTGTTGATATGATCAATTAAACTGATGGTTTTCCTAATATTAAACCATCCATGCATTCCTGGAATAAATGCTACAATATCAAAGTGTATTATGGTTGTGATAAGTTGCTGTAGTATTTTTGCTAATATTTTATTTAAAATGTTTGCAAATATATTCATGATGGAAATTGATCTATAATTTTCTTTTTCCATTTTATCTCTTCCTGATTTAGGTATCAATACCAAGTTTGTGTCATAAAATTAATTTGAGTAGGATTCCTTCTTCACTAATTTTCCCAAATAGTTTGCAGAGTATTGGAATCAATTGTCCTTTAAATGTTTGACAGAATTTGCTAGTAAATCCATTTAGCTGTGGAAATTTTTTCCTAGGGAGTTCACTGATGGTTTGTTTAATTTCTTTCTCTGAGATGGGGTTATTTAAGTAATTTACTGCCTCTTCAGTAAATCTGGGCAACTTATATTTTTGTAAATATTCATCCATTTCACTAAGATTTTCAAATATATATGCATATAATTTTGAAAAATAATTCCTAATTATTGTTTTAATTTCCTCTTCATTGGGAGGTAGATTCACCCTTTTCATTTTTGATAGTCATAATTTGGTTTTCTTTTTTCTTTTTTTTATCATATTGGCTAAGGGTCTATCAATTTTATTTTTCATAGAACCAGCTCTTAGTTTTATTTATTAATTCAACAGTTTTCTTAATTTCAATTTTATTAATCTGTCCTTTGGTTTTTATTGTTTTTAATTTAGTATTTAATTACAGATTCTCAATTTGTTCTTTTTCTAGCGTTTTCAATTGCATGAACAATTTGTTGACCTGCACTCAGGGATATAAAGCTTCCCCTAAGAATCACCTTTGCTGCATCACACAGATTTTGGTATGTTGTCTCATTATTGTCATTCTCTTGAATGAAGTTGCTGATTGTTTCTATAATTTCTTCTTTGATCCACTCATTCTTTAGGATTAAATTGTTTAGTTTCACATTAGCTTTTAGTCTGTATTTCCATGGCCCTTTATTGCATGTGATTTTTATTGCATCATGATCTGCGAATGATGCATTTAATATTTCTGCCTTTTTGCATTGAATTGTGAGGTTATTATGAACTAGTACATGGTCAATTTTTGTTAAAGTGCCATTTACCACTGAGAAGAAGGTATACACCTTTTTATCCCCATTCACTTTCTCCAGAGATCTATCATACCTATCCTCTCTAAAATTCTATTCACCTCCACAACTTCTTTCATGTTTATTTTAAGGCTGGATTATTCAAGTTCATAGAGGGACAGATTAAAGTCCCCCACTTGTACAGTTTTGCTGTCTATTTCTTCCTCTATTTTCCTTACCTTCTTCTGTAGGCATTTGGATGCTATACCACATGGTTCATATATGCTAAGTAATGATATTGCTTCATTCTTGATGGTGCCTTTTAGTAGGATATAGTCTCCTTCCTTATCTCTTTTAATTAGATCAAGTTTTGCTTTTGTTTTATCTGAGAGGATTGCTACCCCTGCTTTTTTGTTCACTTTACCTAAGGCATGATATATTTTACTCCAGCCTTTTTACCTTTACCCTGTGTGTATCCTTCTGTTTCAGATGTATTTCTTGTAAATATCATATTGTAGGATTATGGTTTTTAATCCATTCTGCTATCTGCCTCCATTTTATGGGAGAGTTCATTCTATTCACGTTCACAATTATGATTACTCTTTCTTTCCCTCCATCCTCTTTTGTCCCCTGTTTATGCTTATATTTTTCTCCCCTTCTCCCTTCCCCTCCTTAAGAGTTTTCCCTTTGACCACCACCTCCCTCAGTGTTCCTTCTTATCAGCCCCCCTCTATTTCCCTCCCCTTCCCCCTTATTTCTTCCATCCCTTCTAACCAACCCCCCTTTTCAGAGCTCTTCTCTCCTGCTACTGCCTATACGATATTTTTATACTTAATGTAGTATGATATTTCTTCTTCAAACCAACAGTGACAGGAGAAAATCTGATGCAAAGCTCCTCCCCCTCCCCTCTTTCCCTCTATTATATGTTTTGTGTCTCTTCTTGATAGAGTCCTCTGCTTGACTGGTTGTGTTATTCCCTCCTTACACCAGAACCAATGAGGGAAACAGTCATATAATACCATGTCCCTCTCTTCTTTCCCTCTGCTATAATGTTTTCATGACTCTTTGTGTGTCATAATTTACCCTTTTCCACTTCGTTATTTCTTCTTCCATTGCAGTCCCATTGTAGCCCTTAATACGGTTTTTTTAAATCATAATTTTGTGTAATTTATACTCATACCCTCTATTTGTCTATAAACAGTTTGCTCTTATTCAATAACAGGGTGTGTGTGTGTGTTTTCCTTGGTTATTTTTCTATGTCTCTCTTGCATCTCATAATTGGAGATTGAAATTTCCATTGAGCCCTGGCTTTTTCATCAGGAAGGTCCGAAAATCTGTCATATTGAATGACAATCTCCTTGCATGGAAGAATATGTTCAGTTTTGCTGGTTAGGTGATCCTTGTTTGTAACCCCAGCTCTTCTGCTTTGGGAAAAATTTTATTCCACTTCATCTGATCTCTCAGTGTAGAGGCTGCCAAATCCTATGTGATCCTCACTGTTCTTCCTCAGCATTTGAATTGTTTCTTTCTGTCCACTTTAAATATTTTCTCATTTACCCCCTAGTTCTGGCCAAACCATTTCGATGACTTTTCAATTTGGGATCTCTTTTAGAGGTGTCCGGTGGATTCTCTCGATTTCTATTTCACCCTCAGGTTCTAATATCTCAGGGCAGTTTTCCTTGATGAGCTCTTGGAGTATGTTGTCCAGCCTCATTTTTTTTAATCATGATTTTCTGGTAGGCCCATGATTCTCAGATTATATCTCCTAGATCTGTTTTCTAGGTCAGTTATTTTTCCATTGAGATATTTTACCTCTTTTTTCTAATTTTTCATTCTTGATGTTTTGTTTGAGTAATTCTTGGTTACTCATAGAGTTATTGACCTCAATTTTATTGATTTCAGTTTTTAACGAATTATTTTCTTTGGTTAGTTTTTGGAGCTCCTTTTCCATATCACACATTTTTCTTTTTAAGGTGTGGTTTTCTTCATTGTAATACTTTTTCTAATTTTGAAATTTTGATTTTAAAAGAATTATTCAATGTATCTTCTATCTCTCTCATTTGGTTTTCAAAGTTCCTTTTGAGCTCATGTAGGAATGCTTTCTGTGCTTGAGACCAGTTCCCTGTTGAGGCTTCAGCTCTGGGTGTGGAGTCAACACACTTTCCCTGTGAATCTGTTTCCTCCCTCTCAAGATAGTACCGTAGGACTCTAGAGTCTTTGCAGTCTGCTTTCTACCCATTTTGAAGCAGGGCCCTAGCCACACCCTTTCTCTAGGTTTCCCAACCCTTTACTGTTTAAGGTTTTGCCCTGGGGCAATAATTACTGTTTTCAGGGTGAGCAGGGGGGATTGGGCAGCTGGGGTTCACTCCTGCTGTCCTGGTCCCTGGAGGTCCAGATAGGGGCTTTTAAAATTTTTGGGTTGTAGGTTGGTAGTCCAAGGAGTAGTTGCTGCCCCTGGAAGGGGCCCTGCATTTGATTCTTACCCTGGTCTGTCCAGTCCCAGTCTTTCATTGATAGCCCTGGCAATGGCCCTTGCGGGTGGACTTGCTGTCATGTTGATCAGTCCTCATCCAGGCCTGTCTATGTGTGCTGTGGTGTCCAGGCCTGCCTCTGTGTGTGGGCCTGCCTCTTTGCATGGCATCCAGGCCTGCCTTTGGGTACTGTAGAGTGTGGCCCTGCCTCTGTGTGCTGCGGCGTCAGTGTCTGGGCCTGCCTCTGCACACTGTGGCATCAGTGTCCAGGCCTGCTTCCAAGAATGGAACTCCTTAAAAATGTAGGCTAAATGGAAAAGGTAGTAAAAAACATTACTAAAGTAAAATAATTTCTTAAAAACATAATTGTTCAAGTGGACGCTAATGACTCCATAAGAATTCAAGAAACAATAAAACAAAATCAAAATAATGACAAAAGAAGCAAATGTAAACTATCACATAAGAAAAACAACTCACCTTTAAAATATATTGAAAACAGATAATTTAAGAATTATTGGGCTACCTGAAAAGTCTGACCAAAAAGAAAAAAAAGAGAGAATGTAGATGGCATATTTCAAGAAATTATCGAGGAAAACTACCCACAATATCTTAGATCCAGAAGATAAAATAGAAATTGAATGAATTTACTGATAGGAATATTGTTGTGAAATTCCAGAGCTCCAAGGTCAAATTGAAAATACTTCAAGCAGGCAGAAAGAAAAAATCAATACAAATCTCATGGAACCAGAGTCAGGATCCCATAAGATTTAGTAGTTTCCATGTTAAAGTAACAGAATTCTTGTAAAATGCTATTTCAAAAGGCAAAGAAACTAGCATTAAAACCAAGAATAAGTTACTCTGGAAAAGATGAGTATATGAGGGGGCTGCTTATTTAATAAAATAGAGGACTTTCAAGCATGCTTGATGAAAAGACCAGTGCTGAAGAGAAAATTTGAAATTCAAAGACAAGATGAAAGAGAACCATAAAAAGGTAAACATGAAAGAGAAATCATAAAGGACTCAAAAAGAATAAACTGGTTAGCTATATTGAAAGATTATTATATAATTTATAAAAACCTTATCATTAGTAAGGGCATTTAGATTTAGTCTATAGTATAGAGCTCATATCAGATTGCAAGCCCTTGTGGATGGAGAAAGAAAAAAATTTAAAACCTATGAAAGTGAATGTTGAAAACTAAAAAAATAATTTAATTTAAAAAACAAAGAGTCTATATAAACAGAGGGTATGAGTATGAGTTCATTCTGCTTGAGTGATCTCCAAAAAAAAAAAAATAAAAAGAAATGAAGGGGGACAGCTAGGTGGTGCAGTGAAGAGAGCACTGGCCCTGGAGTCAGGTGGACCTGAATTCAAATCCGGCCTCAGACATAACACTTAACTAGCCGTATGACCTTGGGCAAGTCACTTAACCCCAATTGCTTTCCAAAGAGCAAAAAAAAAAAAAAAGATAACATTCTCAGGGTGGTCAGGTGGTCAGCCCTGAAGTCAGGAGACACACAGTAGGTTCTGGCCTGAGATACTTACCACCCACACAAAATAACTGGCTGTGTAACCTTGAGCAAGTTACTTAACCCCAATTGCTTTAAAAAAAAAAAAAAGAAATGAAGGGGTAAGAAACAGGGATACACTGAGAGAAGGGGGAAGGGAGAGGTAGAATCAAGAAAATTTTCTCACATAAAGGAGGTATGCAAGAATGATCAGGGGAAAATGTAGAGAGAGTTGATGGACAATAGTCGAACCTCACTCTCATCAGAGTTGGTTCAAAGGGGAAGTAATAGACACACATGTGGAATGGGTCAACAATCTGCTGCATATAAATGTGATGGAATACTATTGTGCTATAAGAAATGATAAGGGAGGTTCCGGAAAACAACAACAATAACAAAAAACAGGGCAATTTGTATGTGAATTGAAGAAAAATGCAGTGAAAAGAACCATTATTCACATTAATAGATAATCAAGTGTAAATTAGTTGGCTAATCTGATCAATACAATGATTTAAGAAGGGACTCATATTGAAGAAAAATGGTCTATAACCTGAGAAAGAACTGATGAACTCTGGGCTCAAATTGAAATATAATTTTCTCACTTTCTTTGTTTTCCTTGGGTTTTTGTTGATGTGTTTAATATAGAAATATATTTTACATGATTTCACATCATTGTTCTTGCTTTTTTAGTGGGTGCAGGACGTATTGGAGGGAGCAAGGGAGGAACATAATCTACAATTAAAAATTTAAAAAGAAAAAAGTTTAAAATAAACAAATAATATTTTAACAAATATAAAAAGTACTAGAGAGTTTAGAAATGTATGGCACTTTACTCATTATCATAAGTGGCAACTATGTAAAACTTAGTGCCAGAATTATATGTAATTGGCATATAATGGAGCCCTTTTCAATAAGATCATAGGTAAAATAATTGTGTTTATAATTATTATTTTTGAAAGTGTTAGATATCCTATTTATATCAATAAGAGAGGAAAGTAGGAAACTGAAAAAATATGTTCAGCCAATTTGTGAGAATAAAAGCAATTCTTAAATTTGTTAATGATCACAAGATATGAACAGTCGGTTTTCAATGGAAAACAAACAAACAAACTATCATTAATAATGTTAAAAAATGTTCCAAATTGGGGGCAGCTAGGTGGCACCGTGAATAGAACACCAGTCCTGGAGTCAGGAGGACCTGAGTTCAAATGTGGCCTCAGACACTTAACACTTACTAGCCGTGTGACCTTGGGCAAGTCACTTAACCCCAATTGCCCTGTCTTTCCCCCTCCAAAAATACAAAAAAAATGTTCCAAATGACCAATAATTAGTGAAATGCAAATTAAGGCCATGCTGAAGTTCCAGCTTTCAGCCAGAAAATTAACAAAGTTGGTAAAATTTAGAAAATTATGTTGGAGAAGCGTTGGGGAAATAGGAAGATTAATGCACCATTGCCAAAGTCCAGAATTTGTTTATCTTATGGAAAGCAATTTGGAACTATCCACAAGCATTTCCTAATCCACAAATCCCTTTTGATTTAGTTTTCCCACTAGTAGGCTTATACCCTAAGGAGATCAAATGAATAGGAAAAAATAACTTGTATGTTCACAATTATTTCCAGCACCTCATTTTGTAAGTTCTGTGAATTGGAAACTAATAAGGGAGAAGTGGGAGTGTATCAATTGCTGATCAATTTATGGGAAATGAATATAAAGGAAGACTATTGTGAGGGAAAAAAATGATCAAATGGGCAATTTCAGAGAAAACAATTCAAAGCATTGAAAGTATAAACAGGAGGATAATCTGTATAACAGCAACACAGTAATGAAAGATAATTTTGAAACCTAAGTATATTTATCAATGTGATGACCAACAATAACTCCAGAGGACTAATGATGAATTCTGTTTTCTCTGTCCTGATATAGATGATAGAAACATAGAAGAAGATACGCAGTTCTTGATATAAAAATGCAGGAATTTACTTTGCTTAACTATGGATATTTGTTACAAGAGTTTCCTACTCCTATTTACTTCACAATATAAGGGGTGAAATAAAAGGAGGAAACAAAGGGTGCAGAGCCAAGATGGTGGAGTAGAAAGAGGACTTCCATGTGGCTCTAACTTCCACCTCCTCCAAACTTTTAAAAAATTACTAGAAACAAACTTTAGAGCTACAGAACCCACAAGGTGACAGAGAAAAAAAAGAACATCTTCCACTGAAGGAAGTCTGGCAGGCCAGCAGGGTGCATCAAAACATGCTGGGAGAGGTGCTCAGTCCTGACTAAGCCACGGTTTTAGCCTCAGGGTGAGCCCAACCAGCAGCAGCACCTGAAACAAATGTGACCAGACTAAATCACAAGCAGCTGTAGGAGTTTCCAGACTTCTCAATCCCCAAATGCCAAAGGCAAAGTAAAAGAGCAGTGTAGAACTTTGTTCAGAACAGGGGGTGTTCGGTCCAGCTGCTGCCCCTAGAGTGAGAAGCACAGGAGGTGCGGTGGTTGCAGCTGCTAATGCGTGGCTGCTTCCAGTGCTCCTGGTCTGCAGATTGTAGGGGGACAAAGCAACCATTAAGAGGGTAATCACTTTTGCTTTGACCTCCTTGGATCTGAATTGCAGTCTTTGGTGGTGGTCCTGGCATGTGTGACCAGTGAGCCAGAGCATATGGGGGCTGTAGAGAGGGTGCCCATTTAATAGCCCTGGTAGCTGCAAAACCCCCAGCAATTTGGGACCTAGCTCTTTCCATTCTGGAAGCAGAGTTCTAGAGTGGAAAAGAGCTGAGCAAGTAATGAAAGCACAAACAGATGATAGAATCCTTTTTGGTGGACAAAAAGGATCTTGGCATGGAGTGGAAGGAAGACATCAAAGTCATAAGTACTGCATCAAAAGCCTCCAAGAAAAACATGAACTGGTTACAGGCCATGAGGAGCTCAAGAAGGATTTTGAAAATCAAGTAAGAGAAGTGGAGGAAAAATTGGGAAGAGAAATGAGAATGATGCCAAAAAATTTATGAAAAGCATGTCAATAACTTGTTAAAGGAGACCCAAAAATGCACTGAAGAAAATAACATCTTAAAAAATAGACTAACTCAAATGTCAAACAACAACAAGCCTCTTAAAAAAAAAAAAAGCTGAATTTGCCAATAGAAGCTGATGACTTTATGAGAAATCAGGATACTATTAAACAGATCCAAACAAATGAAATAAAATAGAAGGTAATGTAAAATGTCTCATTGGAAAAAACACTGAATTGGAAAATAGATCTAGGAGAGATTATTTAAAAATTATTCATCTACCTGAGAGCCATGATCAAAAAAAGAGTTTATACACTATCTTTCAAGAAATTATCAAGCAAAATTACCCTGATATTCTAGAAGTAGAGGGCAAAATAGAAATTGAAAAAATTCACTGATTACCTCTTGAAAAAGATCCCAAAAATAAAACTCCTAGGAATGTTATAGCCAAATTCCAGAAATCCCAGGTCAAGAAGAAAATACTGCAAGCAGTCAGAAAGAAACAATTTGAGTATTGTGGAAACACAATCAGAATAACACAAGGCCTAGCAACTTCTACATTAAGGGATCGAAGGGCTTGGAATATGATATTCAGGAGGTCAAAGGAGCTAGGACTAAAACCAAGACTCACCTACCCAGCAAACTGAGTATAATGATACAGGGAAAAAATGTGGTCATTCAATGTAATAGAGTGCTTTCATACATTCTTGATGAAAATAACTTAGCTGAACAGAAAATTTGACTTTCTAATGCAAGAAGCAAGAGAAACATGAGAAGGTAAACAGGAAAAAAAATCATAAGGAACATATTAAAGTTTAGTTCTGTTTTCATTCCTACATGGAAAAATGATAATTGTAACTCATAAGACTTTTCTCAGTATGAGGATAGCTGAAGGGAATATATGTGTGTGTGTATATATATATATATATATATATATATATATATGTACACAAACATATATGCATGAATAGGAGTATGTATGTGTATATAAATATATATGTGAGTGTGGGCATTTGTATGTTCCTGTATACATAGAGGGCACAGTATGAGTTGAATATGAAGGGATGATATCTAAAAAATAAAATGACAAGGTGAAAGAGGAATTTATTGAGAGTAGAAGGGAGTTATAGATTAGCATAAATTATCTCATATAATGGAGGCAAGAGAAAACTGTTACAGTAGAGGGGAAGAGCAGGAAGGTGAAAGTGAATGGCATAACCTGATTCTCATTGAATTTGACATAAGGAAGGAATGACATACACACTCAATTGGATATCTTACCCTACAGGATAATAAGGGGGTAGGAGATAATAGGAGATAGGATAGAAGGGAGGCCAGATTAGGGGAGAGGGTCGTTAGAAGCAAACATTTTTGAAAAGGGAATGGGTCAAAGGAGAAAATATTATAATTGGGGGGCAGGATAGGATGGAAGGAAATATAATTAGTCTTTCACAATATAACTTCTATGGAAATGATTTGGATAACTACACATGAACAATCTATATTGAACTGCTTATCTTCCCAGAGGAGGTGGGTGAGTAGAGAAGGGAAAAAAAAATATGCAACTCAAAGTTTTAAAAACAAGTGTTTAAAAATTTGTTTTTTACATGCAACTGGGAAATAAGATATACAGGTACTGGGGTGTAGAAACGCATTGTGCGTTACTAGAAACTAAGGATATTGAAGGGGGAAGATATGAGAGAACAGATTGCAGGAAGTATTCAGTAGGCTTGCTATTTTGGAGTGGGGGGGGTGGGGGAAAGATGGGGAGAGAAATATTGTAACTCAAAATGTTGTGGAAATGAATGTTGAAAACTAAAAATAAATAAAGAAAAAAATGAAATAAAAGAAGGAAATACATTCTCATTAATAAAAAGATGCATTGTTTTTTATATAAGATTCATCCTTATATTTAGTGATTTTATGTCTACATACAAAATGACTGAAGTGGAATCTGTACAATTCAATTTAGCAAGTACTGATAAATACTTTTAATATGTAAAATATTGTCCTAGGCACTTATTATAGAAAAACTAAAATGAAATAGCCACTGTCTTCAAGAAACTTAAAGTTTGGAATTCTATTTCTATTTAAACTGAGATTTTGTAACTATATAACTGTCCTATCCTGCCATGTGAATAAGGCTTGTATGAATAAATGCTATATTTCTATTCCCTCTATCTAGAAGTCTGCATATATTGGCTGTTTAATCAATATGAATTAAAATGGTAAATTCCGAGGTCTCCCACTGAATCAGGGGTCATCTCCACTTGTCTTGATCTATATCTTTCCACTTTACCCAGATAGCTACAGAGAAAAGAGTGAAGGGTGGTGATTTACACAGCCCTACCTCACTTAAATCTAATTTACTTGCAGGCCATAAGATCACCTTCCTGATGTCATGGTCTTCTTCAAGAATGAAGGACAAACAAAAATCAATATGAATGAAAATATATATCATGAAGATTTTTCTATTTACTTTCTCTTAATCAAAATGCAACTGGTAAAAAAGTCAAAGGAAATTTGGAGCAGGAGGTCTAGGATAGATTCTATTTGGAACAAAAGATTAGTGATAATGAAATGGATACATGAATGGTTGGTAGGTGGGAACTTTTAAAATCTCTTTTTTTTTTTAAACAAACTGTATAAATTTTATTGTAGTCTCATCCCCTTTCAAACATCCCCACTGGGTACAGGAGGAAAGAGCAGTTGGACAAGTGGAACCCTCAGAGTTAAGGGGAATCTCACTCTAAAACAAGATGATGAACTACCACGGAGTGACAGTGACATAGGTTTTCCCCCTGCCTCTGCGCTGCCCACCTCAATACCCTGGGGGCTGAGACTGTGATTTGAGAGGGAAAGGAGATACTGGGGAGAAAGCGTGGATTGGCGTTCCTCCCAAGGAGTTCAATGGCCATGATGACGTGGAAGCTGGAGAGGAAGAGGCTGAGAAGACCCAGTGTGGGGGGAGCCACAACTGAGAAAGCCTGAGCAGTGTACTCCACCGGCAGCATTCTAAAGGCTGTGGTGGAGCAGTTGGGTGGTGAGCCCCCAGCAGCATCTGGACGTTATCCCATCAAAGGTTTTTCCTTCAGATACACTTGGTGCCCTTGGCCCTACAGCAGAAGCCATTGGGGCAGCAGTGGTGGCCATCAGCACAACACTCACCCTTGTATAGCGGGCAGCATGCCCAGCCCCCCATGTTGTTCCAGCAGCAGGTCTGGTTGCTGTGGCAATAGCACCTGCTCTCACACTTCACATCTCCCTTGTCCGTCCCCAAAGTTAGAGGAACAAAGGGGGGGGGGCGGGGGGAGGGCTGGACTGAGCTTTGTTTTTAGCAGGACCTGGCCTTCACGTTGCAGGTGTAGCCTGATGGGCAGCAGTGCTCTCGATCCTCACAGCACATAGGGTGGGACAGCTGGCAGCAGGCCCAGCCCCCTCAAAGGCTGGGACAGCAGGTCTGTCCATCTGGGCACCTGGTGTGCTGGTCACAATCCACAGAGGTGGAGACCAAATTTGGGTGAGCTGTCATCTTCTGCAGCCAGGGCACTACATGATGCTCAGTCTGACACTCCCCCTGTGGGTCACAGATGTAGCCGTGGGGGCAGCAGTGCTTGTGACCAGGACAAGCACACAGCTTGTGGGACAGGGCAGCAGCCCCATGCCCCTGTTTCCAGGAGGCAGCAGGTAGTGTTGGGAGGGAAACTGGTGGTGTTGTAAAAGGGGACATTGCCCACAGCATCAGGGGAAGACATGGTGCTCCCCAGCAACGGGGTATATGTTTACACTGGCTGGCCTCTGTGTCACATATATAGAAATGGGGGCAGCAGTGGATGTGGTCTTCGCAGCACACAGCCTCGGGAACCTGGCAATATCCCCAGCTTCTGGACTGCAGGTGGCAGCAGGTGTTGCCATCTGGGCAGCTCATTTCTCCATCACACTTTACCTCCTGCACTGTTTCTGCAGGAAGCTTGGTAACAAAGTCAGTGGTATCTCCCTTTTTGGAGAGGAATTTACTCATTTGCAAGCTGCACACAGTGCCTTCAGGGCAACAGTGCAGGTGGTCTGGGCAACAGACAGCATTTGGCAGTGGGCAGCAGCCATATGATACACTAGGCAGCTTGCAGCAGGTGGTGCCCTCTGAGCACTGAGAACAGGCATCTAGGCAAATCACTTTGGTAACCATCATCACTTCCTTTTCTTGCTGAATCTTTTTAGCAGGGGTTTTCTGTGCCGATGGGTAGGTGCCACCACTAGATGTGAGGCAGCGGGCATGAGCCACATCACAGGAGGTGCCTTGGGGGCAGCAGTGAACTTTGTCTTCACAGCAAGAAGCCTGGGGCATGAGGCAACAGCCCCAGGTGCCATCTGGCATCAGGCATCAGGTAGATTCATTGGGGAACTTGTACTGGCTGTCTGTGCATTTCACTGCCCTGGAGCTGGCACCTCCTTGTACCTTAAAGCAGGAATGACCATCCAGGCTGCAGTGGAAGCCCCAAGGACAGCAGTGGTGCCCATTACCACATACCACTGTCTCTGCATAGGGGCAGCAGCTGTAGTTCGCCAAAGGGGTGAAGAGGCAGGAGAAGCCAATGGCGCAATGGGAATCCCCCTGGCACAGGACGCCCAGGTGTACATTCTTTGCTACAGGTATGGATGGCTGTGAATCCCGAAATGAATCACAGCAATGGTAGTCAGGTCTTTCTGGTTGCCTGCAACATGCCTTAGAACACACTTGCCCATCAGGACATCACATTCCAGCCACCAGCCCTATCACCAGGGACAGCCAGCTTAGCAGCTTCCACATTGTCCACCTACTCAGGGGGAGTCGGGGATTGGGGACGGTGGGATGGTCCCGCTTACCTGCGTGCACCCCTCACTTCCCACAGCCACAAACTGCCAAAATCTCTTGATAGGACATCATTTTCCTTTCGTGTTTTACTTATTTATCAAACTGGTTGGGGTCCAAATGAATACTAAATTTAAGACCCAGATGACATCCTGTTTATTTACTGTGTTTATCTTTTTTTTTTTCTTTTGCGAATAAATTTGTGTCTTTGTTAGGTTTCCAAATATTTCCTAAGGCATTTTTTTCTTGGTTTTTATTCTCCTTTTATTAGTCAATGTAATTTATTTCTACTTTCATTTGATGGAGTCTGTGGGATCTTTGTCAAGGAAAACCTAACCCATAAACAACCATTTGTAGGCACTCTTTTCCTTTACCTAAAGAAGTTGCTGAATATGTTTTCTTTACTTTTATATTATGAGCAAACTTTAAACTAAGAACAGATGACAGAGAGACAGAGAGAGAGACACAGAGAGACAGACAGACAGAGAGAGAGAGAGAGACAGAGACAGAGACAGAGACAGAGACAGAGAGACAGTGTGTGTGTATGTGTGTGTGCCATGAAATCCTGAAAAAAGCAGTTGCTCACTCATATTTTTAAATACTTTAACAAATTAAACTCTAAATTTCGATAGGTCAAAGGAATGGTAACCTTTGTAATAATCATAACCTCTTCCAGGTTGTAAGGACAATTCTATTAAGCATTCCCCAGCATAGTAATATGCCACTTTGGCCTCGATTTTAACATCTACAGATTAAATTAAGAGAAACAAATTAAACTGCATAAATTCCCTCATATGTTCTTTTTTCACTTTCACACCAAAGCTAAAAGAACTCAGACTTGACTCAGCATGGAAAATCACTGAGACAGGTTTGTATTTCAGGAGGGTCTCGTGCGATCTGTTTTTCCTTTCAGGGGTGTGTTTTTTGGGGGGGGGGGGTATGGACATTACTTTGATGCAATATCAGTGTTTTATTCAATTTGACTTCTTTTTGGCATTTTGCTCTTCTAAGTTCATATAGTTATAGCAGGAGAGGCAGCATGACATTATGAACAGAGAAGTGGCCTCATTGTCAGGAAAAACTAAATTTTAGTCATTCTTATAGACATTGGCTTCCTAGTACCAGGCAAGTTATTTAACATCTCAATACATTCAATCAGCACTTGAATACGAAGTTGCAGAGTTACCAACCTATATTGGGTGAAGGTATTCCTCACCCAGTTGTTCTCTATACCAATTAAATTACAGGTCTAATCCTCATATCTAATATTCTTGTAGGATTCAGGAAGGATGTGAGGGGAAGAGGAAAAGAGAAAGAAGGAATCAGGTAGATGCCATTACAATGATGCAAGCAGAAATGCCAAAACAGGGGGGTAGCAGTAAAAATGAGAAAGAACAAAATCTGCTGGAAAATAGCTTGGAAATATGCTACAATCATCACCAAAGCATAATACATTTCCTTTGAGCTCTCTATAGCAGAAGTAGGTAGATACAATTTTCAGACATTCAATAGGAGAGGTAGTTTTTGTATCTAGAGTCCTGTACTCCAATAATAATAAAGTTTGGCACAACAATAAAACAGGTTATATTAACTGGAAAGAACTGTGGATTTAGGTACAGGACATCTTTGCTTACACCATGGCTCTGACCCTTATAATTGGCATGACATTTGACAAATGAGTTTCCATTACTGGGCCTCAGGTTTTTTGCTTGTATTGTTTTTGTTTTGATTTATTTGTAATCTATAAAATGAGAAAGAGAGTTGCTCTAAGATAAGAAAGTATAGATTTGGAGGTAAAACAGATCTCAAGTTATATACCCTCAATTTATAGATGAGGAAGCTAGGGATTACCAGAGGCTCAGTTATTTGTCCAAGGTCAAATTACTAGTAAGTATAAGAAGTGGGGTTTGGATTACTGACTCTGAGTACAGTACTCTATCCACTATGCTATGCATTTTTTCAAAGAGATGACATTTCCTGTAAGGTCCCTTAGAGTCAATCCTATATATCATAATAATTTTTTAGACTGTCTGTAGTAGACTGACAATTGCAAAAGACTATTGTTCGAGCCATGATTTCCCTTGGTCTGTTTACTGTTACCTAACTAAATGACATAATCAGTAGATTTCATTTTATATTTTCTTTTGTTTTTGAAAAATATGAAAGGACTCAAATGGATGAAAATATCTAGCAAACATGGTGAAGTCAAATCTTTTATCTTTAATCTCATAATTTCAACTTTTGACATTGTAGGAAGAAGATGATTGATACATATAGTGAAACCTAGTAGGAAATTGAAAAAATCAGTAATATAAGTGATCTTCTAATTCAAGTATACTGTATACACACACACACACACACATACACATACATATTTGCATATAAGTTCTCTTGTTGGGTCTCAAATCAAGTATTTCAAATATCATTTCCTGATTTTTGTTCTGAGTGAATACTTGCCTTCTATTTTCACTGACCTAACTCTAATTTTCCTACTTTCATAGAATTTTGGGAGGAGATGATTCTTAATCGAAGTGTTGGGGAAGTTGATAGAGTTGAAGGCTATAACAAGGTACATAATATTTGCCTAAACTTCATGTAAAAATCTTTGAAAGGATTATGGCATAATCCTTAATTACACTCTAATCTTCAATTGAATGATTCTGTTGCATAAATGTGGTCAGTATGTGCAGAGTAGTTATTTCATCAACCAAGATCTTCACTAAATATCATTGGTAGTCTGTTCAGCTTTTGTTGTCCCATAAGTGTGTCTTTCTGAATGAAATGGACAAAACACACAAAATGATCTTGACAGAAGATAAAGAGATTCTTGACAGTATTTTAAATGTTTCTTAGCAGCTGCTTGATTTATAACCCAGAGTTATAACATCTCCTAAAATGTCAATTCCTTATTTTCCAATTTTGTATGTTGTCCTAGTAAACTAAACAACAGTCAAAGGTTGATATGCCAGAAATTTGATAAGTATCAGTGTGGTATAGAAATCAATTTTGTGTCTTTTGTTTTTTCATTGTTTGGTTTCCTTTCTTTGAGTCAGATGTCTCCTCCTGAATGCAAAGAAAAGAGGAATATCATTCTACCATAAAAAGTCCTAGTCTGTTTTTTATCTGATTGCATAGAGTGTCCTTTCATTATCAGGCTTTTTCACATTCTGTCAGCATGACTTCTGGGGAATAACTTCTATTCCAAGTATAATCCTTTCCCCTACCTTTGACAGTGATACAGAAGTCATTTCATGTGCCTTTATTTTTTTTTACATATGCACAATATGATTCTATTCTTTGAATCTTGAAAATCCTTGGAACTATTTCAAGGATAATAGTTTCAAATAAACAAGTTAGTATGGTAGGCAATGCCAGGAAGAGAGTGGAAATGGAAAAGAATGTTGGTAAGGTGGTGGTTGAGGGGTATTAGAGACAGTCTGGTATATTGTTAACTAGGGGAAGAGCAAAATGTTATAATTAAGTTATCTATAGAGCCTTCTTGTATTACCAATCATGGCAGTGCACCTGAGGACTGCTGCTCTGAATAATTTTAAGAGTCTAATTGCATAGTATAATGAACTCATTATGCATTCAGCAATAAACTATACTTTGTGCAATAAAGCATAACATTCATTGCAACATCCTTAAGTAAAACATAGCACTTCTACATCTACGTATCTGTCTATATCTATCTATCTATCTCTTTCCATCCATCCATCATCTATCTATCCATCTATCTATCTATCTATCTATCTATCTATCTATCTATCTATCTATCTATCTATCTATCTATCTATCTATCTATCTATCTTGACACTCAGTATATCATATGGTGCATAGATATATCACTGTGTTCAGTAACATTCCCCGAAATACTTGTTTACAAAATTAGGAGGTCCCAGCCTACGGTCTTTCCTAGGCAATGCATTACACAGTATTTATCACTGCATCCCCAAAATCACGGAGTCCCAAGCCAGGGTCTCCCCTAGCACAACACATCCTTAAGAGGTAGCAGAAAATGCAAACATCATCCATTTGTAGCTCACAATAAGTCACAATCTCCTCAATCAATTTGGACACTACAGAGTGTCCAAATAAAGTCCTCTCTCATCTCTACTTGAGGCTGGTTTCCAAACCCCATGGCTCTTCCTCTGTGGGCCAACTGCTTCCAACACTCACCTGGATTCACATGTAGGCAGCTCTCCATTCCTGCTCCATATCTCAGCTAATGCAGACTGCTCCACAATAAGCTCCTGCGTGACAGCAGTCTCTGGGGGTTCCTGCCTCTAGTTTCTAGTTCTAGGAAAACAAAGCTTAACAGTGCTACAATATTTATACACTTTACCAGCACTATCATCTCAATTCATTTTAATAACTCTTAAAAATGACTTAAGGTAAGCCTCCTTCCCGTGGTGGGATCTCTGCTCTTCAGTTCAATTCACTCATAAAGACCAATGGACAGAGCTTTTGCCTGAGAAATTAATACAGTTCAACAGACAGAGAACCAACATCACAAACATTCTTTCTTTTAGGTCTCCTCACAAGTAAGTTCCCCTAGCTGCTCATACTTGCTTCTCTCTCTCAGCTCTGCTACTCTTTCTACTCTCTCCTCTCCCTCTAAGCAATACAATATATACTGTTTCCAATCAAAAACTCCTCATTCAATCAAAGGCTCTTGATTCAATAAAAGACTCAATCCAATCAAAGGAAAGGCTCAATGAAAGGCAATTGTTTGACTAAACCTAAATATAGAAAAACAGCAAAAAATCCTACTTTGCTTGCTGCTACACTCCTCCAGCTCAAAAACCTCAAATATGTGCACAACAGAAACAGAACTCTCCCATTATGACATTCAGAGATATTGTGTTCTTATATCCTTGAATATACTCAGGGAATAAAAAAAATATTGCTGACCTTTATGTGATTTTTATGGATCACCATTCAAATTCACTTTTACATTTATTTTATTCATATTTAATTGTAGCAATATCATGAATACACACCTTAAGTATAAAAAATTTGTGACCAGCTCAGTCCAAAAAAATAAATCTGAACTCACAAAATCTGACATCTAATCTGGGAATATGTCATAAAATTACCCACCAAACTTCCTTCATGAGTAGACATACAACAAAATGAATATTTAATAATAGATCGAATAACAATTAACTTTAAAGCTCAGCCACTTCTAAGTAAGTCATGCACCAAATCTTAAATTACTGCATTTCTTGAAGCTACCATGTCTACCTTATTCCTGAAGGGGTGGGGGTCAGTGGAAGAGGAGGGTCTTTGGTAGCTTTTAATGTAGTGTGCAACATCAGACAAATAAAATTGAGACCACTTCTTTGAAACTCAAAATAGCACTGAATTGACTTCCACAAACACTTATCAAATATCATAATTATATATTAAGCATACTCAATGTTCAAGGCTCTACAACTGGAATTGTGGATACAAAGGTATAGATGCCACAGATCTCATTCTTAAGGAAGTCACTGTTTAATGGGGGTAGGGTGTGGTAGGTTATTGCAAGAATAACTAGAAAAAAGTGTAATTAGTAAGTGCAAATAAGTCCAAAAATAAATTTGATGAGAACTATTAAGAAAATCCAATATAGGGGCCAGAGTCAAGACGGCAGAATAGAAGCCGGACCTCCCCACAGCTCCGGCTTCCACATTCCCCAATCCATGTAAAAAGGGAACTCTAAACAAACTTTGGAGCTGCAGAATGCACAAAATGACACAGAGAAGGTAACCTCCCTCTGAGGACAGCCCAGCAGGCCGGCAGGAATTAGCCAGCTTAGGGCTCTGGGAGGCAAGTCCAGCCTCATGCCGAGGCTTTAGGCCCAGGGCGGGCCTGACCAGATGCCAGCCAGAGGGACTTCAGATCAGCAGCAGCTGTGTCCGTTTCCAGATTTATCAACACATAGAAGTGAAGGACAAAGTGAGAGGTCAGTGCAGTCTAGACTTTGGGACCCAGTAAGTGGGAGTGCATGGCTTTTGCCCCCAGGGCAAGAAGCGACTGAGATGCTGGCACAGCCAGCCAGCGCCACATGACAGCTTCAGCTCCTGGCCTGCAGAGTACGGGGGGACCAAGCACCAGTCTGAGGGGTAATTGCTCTTGCTTTAACCTTCTTGGATCTGGATTGCAGTCTAGGGTGGAGGGCCTGTGTTGTGTGTCCAGTTTGCCAGAGCATGTGGAGACCTCAGAGAGGGCACCCATTTAATACCTCTAGCAGCTGAGATAATTCCAGCACTTGGGACAAAACTCCCCTGTCTGGTGGCAGAGTCCTATTGTGACAAAAAGCTCATGGGTCAAGTGACTGAGGGGTGACATGACCAGGAAAAGGAAAGAAAGCAAACGGAAGATTCCAACATTAGACTCCTATTTTGGGGAAAAAGAGGAGCAAAGCATGGAGCAGGAGGAAGAGAGGGAAGTCAGAACTCCTGCACCAAAAGCGTCAAAGGAAAATACAAGATGGTTACAGGCCATAGAGGACCCTAAGAAGCAGATAAGAGAAGTGGAGGAAAAATTGGGGAGAGTAATGAGAACAATGCAAGAAAATTACAAAATGAGAGTCAACAGCCTGACTGAGGAAAATCATACCTTAAAAAACAGACTAACTCAAATGGCAAAAGAGGCTCAAAAATGCAATGAGGAGAAGAATGCCTTAAAAAGCCCAATTTTCCAGATTGGAAAAAAGAATCTGAAAAGCTCAATGAAGAGAATCATTGCTTCAGAATTAGATTTGAGCAAATGGAAGCTAATGACTTTATGAGAAATCAAGATTCTGTTAAACAGATCCAAACAAATTAAAGAATAGAAGGCAATGTGAAATATGTCATTGGAAAAACAATGGAAAACAGATCAAGGAGAGATAATTTAAAATTATTGGACTACCTGAAAACCATGATCAAATAAGAACCTAGAAATCATCCTCCAGGAAGTTCTAAAAGAAAATTGCCCTGATGTTTTAGAACCAGAGGGCAAAATAGAGTTTGAAAGAATCCACCAATCAACTACTGAAAAACATCCCAAAAAGAAAACTCCTAGGAGTATTATAGCCAGGTTCTGGAATTCCCAGATTAAGAAGATAATATTAGAAGCAGCCAGGAAGAAACAATTTGAATATTGTGGAAACACAATCAGGATAACCCAGGATCTCTCAGCTTCTACACTGAGGGATTGAAGGGCTTGGAATATGATATTCCAGAGGTCAAAGGAGCTGGGATTAAAACCAAGAGTCACCTACCCAGAAAAACTGAGTAATATGTTTCAGGGGAAAATATGGTCATTCAGTGGAATACAGGACTTTCAAGCATTCTTGCTGAAAAACCAGAGTTGAATAGAAAATTTGACATTCAGATACAAGAAGCAAGAGAAGCATGAGAAGGTAAATAGGGAAAAGAAATCCTAAGGAACTTATCAAAGTTGAACCATTATCATTCCTACATGGAAAAGCAATAATTTTAACTTATGAAACTTTTCTCAGTAGTTGAATGGAATATATATATATATGTGAGGGTATATGGGCATATGAACACATATGTGAATGTGTGTATATATACTTACAGGTATATATAGATAGAGGGCACAGGACCAATTTGACAGAAAGGGATGATACTTAAAAGGTGAAATTAAGAGGTGAGAGAGAGGAATATAATTAGAGGAGATGGGGAGAGACAGAACGAGGTAAACTATCTCATACAGAAGAGGCAAGGGAAAATGGTTACAATGGAGGGGAAGAATGGGAAGGCAAAAGGGAATGGGTCAACTTTATTCCCATTGAATTTGGCTTGAGGAGGGAATGAAATACACACTAAATAGGGTATCTCACTCTCCAGGAGAGTAGGGGGGAAGGGGATGAGAGGGGGGATGATGGAAGTGATGGGAGGCTCGGGGGGGAGGGAAATTGGAAGCACCCACTTTTAAAAAGGGCCGGGATCAAAGCAGAGTATAGAACAAGTGGGAGGTGGGATAGGAGGGAGGGAAATATAGTCAGTCTTTTACAATATATCTACTATGTTATTGTTTTGCAAGAGCCCCACATGTGCAACCTATACTGAACTTCTTATTTTCCCAGTAAGGGTGGGTGACAAGGGAGGAAGGGAATGAATCTGGAATTCAAAGTTTTAAAATCAAATATTCCAATATATATACTATTATTAATACTATTTTACTTGTAATCGGGAAATAAGATATAGAGGCATTGGGGCACAGTTGATCCACTGGAAAATTCGAAAGGGGTATGGGAGAAAATATGGGAGAGACCATATTGGAGGAGGGGATATCCTATGGTACTGCTATTTTGGGGCAGTGGGTAGGGGAAAAATGGGGAGAAAATATGTAACTCAAAATCTGGCAGAAATGAATGATTTAAATGAGAAGTTAAAAAAGCATTTGGGAAAAAAAAGAAACTCCCTGGATGATGAAATGTCTTCTACCAATTCAAGTAAGGACTTTCTCTACAAACTTAGAGTTCTTAGAAATTTGCTCAGAGTGCTGGGAAATTGGGTGATTTGCCCAGGGCCACACAACCAGTTCGTGTCAGAAATAAAATGTGAACTCATGTGTTCCTGGTTCAAAAAATAAAATACAATATATCTAAAGGAAAGAAAAAAGTGTTTAGACTGAAATGCAGGAGAAGTCTAATCTGGGCATAAGATCATAAAATTCAGTTTCACTGGAATGCAGGTTCCATGAAGTGGCAATAAACCTGGAGAAGCAGGGTGGAAGTTCATTGTGGAGGTTCTTCAGTGTTGGAATATAGCACTTTAGTGAATTAGGCAAGGAAAAGATATCTATCTATTTCTATACATGTGTGTATGTGTATTGTGTATGTGTGTATGTTTGTATGCATGCATGTACCCATGTATGTATGTATTCACACAGAGCAAAGGAGAATGGATAGACACATATAGATATAAATATATATAGAGAGACATAGATATAGATACACACACATATATTTATATGCATGTATCAATACATATATACCTACATGTGCATATAGACAGGTATAGATGTATATGTATACACAAGTGCATGCATACATATGTATAGCCTATATGAATATATGTATATGCATATGTATATTGTGCATGTGCACACATGTGGGATGGGTGGCGCCAGGAAAGGTGCATCAGAAGGTGGAATTTGAGCTGAACCTCAAAGAAAGACAGGGAAGCTAGGAAGAAGAGGTATGAAAGTTCTGTGAGATATCCTTTTTCAAAATACTGTTGAAATGGTTGAAAAAGAGACAGAAGTTGCTAAAAATTTATCTTTTTAGACAACTTACATCTATCTATCTAGCTAGCTAGCTATTTATCTAGCTATCTATCTATAGTTCCTCCTTGCCTGTTTAATATATGTGCATACATACAAAAATACATACACTGTATATATCTGTGTATGTATATGTGTGTAGGTATGAATGTATTACAAAAGAAATGATGTGATCAGAATTGTGCATTAAAATGTGTAGGACAAATTAGGAAGGAGACAGCCTGGAGATCAGCTGACCAGTTAGCTAATTATTTTAATAGTCTGGGAAAGAAGAGTGGAGAATGTAAATCAGGATGCATGCATTATGAACAGATAGAAGGGAGAAGACAAACATGGGATATCACACACACACACATATGTCATAGATATCAAAAAGACTTGGTAACTGATTGGATTTAGGGATTGATGTAGAAGTTATGAACATGGCAATATGGAAGTACTAAACTAGGTGACTGGAAGGTTGTGGCTTTTCTTTATTATTTTTAGTTTTCAACATTCATTTCTACAAGATTTTGAGTTCAAAATTTTGTCCCCTTCTTTCCCCTCCTCCTCCCAGGACTGTGTGCTTTCTGATTGCCCCTTCCCCCAATCTGCCTTACCTTCTTTGTCCCCCACCCCTTTGTCTTATCCCCTTCCCTTTCTATTTTCATGCAGGGTCAGATAGATTTCTGCCCCCCATTGACTTTATCTTATTTCCCAGTTGCATGTAAAAACAATTTTTAACAATATGTTTTTTTTTTCAAAACTTTGAGTTCCAAATTCTCTCCCTTCTTCCCTCCCACCCAACCTCATTGAGAATGTAAGCAATTTGATATAGGTTATATATGTGTAGTAAGGCATTCTTGTCCTCATTGGCCTTTTGGATTTCTTTTGATATTTTATTTAGCCTATTTTTCAAGGTATTATTTTCTTCAGCATTTTTTTTTGGTCTCTATTAACTGGCTGTTGACTCATTTTTCATGATTTTCTTGCATCACTCTCATGACTCTTCCCAATTTTTCCTTTACTTATCTTACTTGATTTTCAAAATCCTTTTTGTGCTCTTTCTTTGCCTGAGAGCAATCCATATATTTCATGGAAGTTTGGGATGTAGGAGTTTTGACTTTGTTTTCTTCTAAGTGAGTGTTTTGAGCTTCCTTGTCACCAAAGTAGGATTCTATAGCCTGGCATTTTCCCAGCCAATTACTTGATATTTTAACTCTTTGTTAAGGTAGTACTCTGCTTCTAATGTGGAAGGCATAATGTCCCAAGCTTTCAGAGGTTTTGTGCAGCTGTTTTCAGAGATACTTCTAGGGACCTCTAAATTTTCAGTTCTTCCAAGGTGGTATGACCAAAGGAAACATATTTACTCTTCTCCTGGTCTCTTCTCTGGTCTGTGAGTGGCCACACGCACTACATTTTTCCCTGTAATTATGAGGAGGGTTCTCTCTCCACTGCAGCCACAAGCTCTGCTATGCCAGTGCTCCTCCTCACCTCAGGAACACCACCCAGGACTATGACCCAAATCCAAGTATGAACAAAGTAACAGAATCCTGCCTCAGTGCCCACAATGAGACCCCTGTAATCTCCTTTGGAATAGCTGCTCCGTCCTCTTACCTTCTGTGGTTTGAGAACTCTGGAAAAAGCCACTGCTGCAGCCACCCTGGGACTTTCCTGGGGACAGTTGGACTGCAGTCCTCTCTCACCCAAGTCTGACAGACTTTTCCTATTGACCTTCTAAGTTGTATTTGGCATATTTGGACTGAGAAGTCTAGAAACTACCACAGCTGCCAGTGACTCAGTTCCTGAGTCCTGCTCTGGGTTCGCTAGAGCTGGTCTATTCTGGGTTGCTTGTGCTGGGTTTGTGCTCCTCTCCCAAACAGGTGTCCCAGACCTTTCCTGTCAACCTTACAGATTTTCTTTGACTGGAAATTTGTGTCACTCCATCTTTTTTGTGGGCTCTTCTGCTTTAGAATTTGTTTAGAGTTATTTGCACAGTTATTTGGAAGGGTTTTGGGGAGAGCTCAGGTAAGTCCCTGACTTTATTTATCCATCTTGCTCAGCCGCTGAGGTTGTGACGTTATTTAAAGAGGGAGATTTGGAGGATGGAATAGATGTGTATGTAGGAAATATTGAGTTTCATTTTTGGTGGGCTAAGTTTAAGAATTAATAGAATAGTTAGGTGGAAAAATATGTCTCAGAGATAGTTGTCCATGTGGGATTGCAATGCAGGGCTGTATAGAACTCTTATCTGATGGTGTAGAAATTAAAATTTAATCCGTCATAATTTATGAGGAAACCAAGGGGAAAAGCTTGGGTAGGATGAAAAAAGAAAGCCATCACATAATCTTGGGGACCACCTGTATGTAGGAGGTGGGGAAATAGATTATAACCTGATAATTTATTGAAAAAATGAATAAAAAAGTAGAAAGAGATTCCAGAGGGAGTGTCAACTTGGAATATATAGGAGACATCAATCATGAAGGAGGAAGAGTCAATAGTATCAAAAACTATAGAAAGGGCATGGGGGGAGGGAGATGTTTTTAAGTGACAAGAAACAGACGTTTTTAAAAATATAACTTGGAAAGTTGGAGAGGGTAGTTTCATTAGATTTGTTTCCAGAAATCATAATGCAAGAAGTTCAATAAGGGATTAATGTGACATAGATCCAACATGGATAGATAGCTTTCTTTAGGAGTTTTTTTATGAAGAAAAAGGAAGATTGGACCTTGAAAATTAAGAAGGTTTAATTGAAGATTTTGAAGGGTGAATGAGGCCTTGAAATTCTTATAGTGAGTATGAAATGAGCTAGTAAATAAGAGGTCAGATGTGTGTGTGTGTGTTGTGTGTGTGTGTGTGTATGTGTGTGTGTGTGAGAGAGAGACAGAGAGACAGAGAGAGAGAGACAGAGAGAGACAGAGACAGAGAGAGAGACAGAGAGAGAGAGAGAGAAAGAGAGAGACAGAGAGACAGACAAACAGACAGAGAGACAGAGATAGAGAGAGAGACAGAGACAGAGAGAGACAGAGACAGAGAGACAGAGAGAAAGTTGCAGAGACAGGCGGGGAAATAAAATAAAGACTTCTAGTTTCTAGAATCTAGTTTCATCAGTTGATAGGAGAGGATCTAATTCTGATTGGGGTACATGTAGGTGGTCTAGTCATGGTAATAAAAAGGTTTTGCCTCAGAGAATAGAAAAAAACAGAGAGAACTGGGAAATAAAATATGTAGAGGAGTATTGTGGTAGGGAAAAGTAGCTCATGGTAAATAGCTCTGCTTTTTTCATAAATTTTCAAGGCCCTATGCTGAAGGAGAGGAGCTTTTAGTGGTGGCATGGGAACATTAGAAGAAAGGAGAAGATTTGGAACGGGTATAAAAGACAATAAATCATAGAAGAATAAAATTATTGCTATGCAACAGTAAGGAACAAATTAAGATTAGATCACAAATGTTTACATTAGAATCAAGAAATATTTATTTGTTTTGTTTTCCTTGAATACTACAGAATTTTATTTTTAGGCCTACATTACTATTGTACAAGATACTATCCCTACCATTAGTCTCATTTCTTCACCTTAACAGTAAATTACCATAAGCAATGACAATCTCAGGCAAAATTAAGGGCAAAAGAAATTTAATTAGGAGATAAACAAGATAACTACATTTTGATAGAAGGTACCATAGACAATAAAGCAAAATCAATACTGAATTTATATGGACCAAGTACTATAGCATTTAAATTTTGAAGAGAAAAGTTAAATGAATTACAAGTGGTGACATAGTACTCTAAGGTGTGGGAAGGCTTTAATTTTCCCCTGTCAGAATTAGATACATATAAACTAAAAAACAAAACAAAACAAAAACCAAATAAGTCAAGAAAATTAAAAGAATTTTAGATAAGCTGAATATGATAAATATCTGGAGAGAATTGAATGGAAATGCAAAAGAACACACCTTTTCTCAGCAATTCATGACACTGAATTGGTATTAAATAACAAATTTTAAACAACAAATCATAGCAATAATAAATAATTGTCCTAAAGAGAAATATAATAAGGAGACACATATCAAAACATTTGAGATATGGAAAAGGCAGTAATCAGAGGAAAATGCATATTTATAAATGCTTCCATTAATAAAATAGAAAAAAGAACAGACTAATGGATTGGATATACACTTTTTAAAACAACTAGAAAGAGAAAACACTAAAAATATCCAATTAAACATTGAATTGAAAATCCTAAAAAACATTAAAGGGGAGATGAATAAAATTGAGGGTAAAAAGTTTATTGGATTAATAAATAAAACTAGGAGATAGTTTTATTTAAACAAACCTTAAAATACATAAACCATTCGTTAATTTGGTTTTAAAAAGAAAGAAAACCAAATCACTCTTAAAAATTAAAATAGTGAATATAAAATTGTGAAAGATGAAATTAAAATGTGGTACCTATGTACCACAGATTCAGATATCCACTGTAAAAATTCAGGACAGAGGCTATGACAATGGGCAAGAAGGAATCTGTGAAATCGAGAATATGATCCTATTATACTGAACAAGAACAACCAAATTCAGAGGACAACATGGACTCTCTACAGATAACAGAGACCACAGCAGGAAATGTGAACTGGTATCAAGCCCAGCAAGTATTCTTGGAGGAGCTAAAGAGTTTAAAAGCCAAATTAGAGGTAGAAGATAAATTTGAATCTACAATGCCCAAATTTGAAAAATCAATATCACTGAAGAAAACAAATCCTTAAAAAGTAAAATTGGTGAACTGCGACAGAAGGTTCAAAATCTAACTGGAGAAAATATCTCCCTAAAAATGAAAACTTAACTTATGAAAAAGGAGCTTCAAAAATAACTGAGCAAAATAATTCACTAAAAATTAGAATCAGTCAAATTGTAGCTAAGGACTCTATGATGCATCAAGAATCAGTCAAACAAAATATAAAGATTGAAAAATTAGAAGAAAGGGTAAAATATCTCACTGGAAAAACAACTGACCTGGAGAACAGATCCAGGAGAAATAAAGTAAGAATTTTTGGTCTACCAGAAAGCCATGAAGAAAAAAGCAGATAGGACAGCATCATCCAAGAGATTGTCAAAGAAAACTGTCCTGAGTTACTAGAATGACAGGGTAAAATAGTTATCAGAAGAATTCACCAGACTTCCAGAAAGAGGTCCTGAATTGAAAACTCCAAGAAACATAATATCCAAATTCTAGAATTACAAGGTCAAGGAGAAAATGCTTCAAGTAGCCAAAAAGAAGCAATTCAAATATCATGGAATCGCAGTCAGAGTTATATAGGATCTAGCAGCTTCTACATTAAAAGATCAGAGGGATTGGAATTTGATATTTTGTAAGGTAAAAGAGGTAGGACTGCAACCAAGGATCAACTACCCAGGAAAACTGAGCATAATCTTTCAGGCAAGGAGATGATTATGTAATGCAGTAAGGGGCTTCCAGACTTTCCTCATGAAAAAGCCAGAGCTCAAAGGAAAATTAAATCTACAATTACAATATACAATACTCAAGAAAGATATGAAAAAGTAAACAAGGAAAATACACACACACACATAACTTGGGATTGAATAAGAGCAAACTGTTTACATCCCTATATGAGAAGCTGATACTTGTTAATATTGAAAATTATATAATTATTGTGACCTTTAACAGGGATATACATAGATAGAGGGTGTGGGTATAAATGAACTAATCTGATGATTAAAAATAAACAACATTATTAAGGGGTTCAAAGTGATTGTAATGGGAGAAAAGGAAACAATGAGTCAGAAAAGGTAAATTATGCAACAAGAAGAGTCATAAAAACATACTATATTAGAGGGGAAGGATGGAGCAAGATGAATATCACATGAACTTTATTCTCATTGATTCTGATTCAAAGAAGGATGAACATAATCAGTTAAATTTAGGATTCTAATGTGGAAAGACAGAAAAAACTCATTATGATAGAGGGAAAGGAGGGAGGGAGAGGAGCATTGTGTGAATTTTACTCTCGTCAGTTTGGGTTCAAGGAGGGAATAACATACTCCATTAGGTATAAAAATCCATTGTGCCCTACAGGCAGTAGGATGGGTAAGGGAGGGATGGTCAAAAGAAGGGGGTGATTAGAAGGGAGTGAAATAGTAGTAAGGGGAAAGGGCAGGTAAAGACGGGGCACAGGAAGGGCATATTGGGAAGGTAGTGGTTAAAAGCAAAATGCTTAAGGAGGGTAAGGGAAAAGGAAGAAATAAAACTATAAACAGGGGAGGGAATAAGATGGAGTGAAAGACACAGATAGTAATCATAACTGTGGATGTGAATGGGATGAAATGCCCTGTACAATGGAGGTGGATAGCATAATGGATTGAAAACCACAAACCTACAATATACTGTCTACAAGAGACATTTTGAAGCAAGTGGATATGTACAGGGTAAAGGTAAAAGGCTGGAGTAGAATATATTATTCTTCAGCTAAAGTAAAAAATAAAAGTAGGGGTAGCAATCCTTATGTCAGAAAAAGCAAAATCAAAAATAGATCTAATTAAAAGAAATAAGGGAAGGTAACTATATCCTGCTAAAAGACACCAGCAAAAATGAAGCAATATCACTACTTAATATATATGTACCAAGTGCTATAGCATTCAGTTTCCTAGAGGAGAAGTCAAGGGAATTAGAGGAAGAAAAAGATAGCAAAACTATACTAGTGGGGGTCCTCAATCTTCTCCTCTCTGAACTTCATGAATCTAATCTCAAGATAAATTAAAAAAAAAGTTAAGGACGTAAATAGAATCTTAGAGAAGGTAGATATGGTAAAACTCTGGAGAAAATTGAATGGGGATAAAATGGAATATACCTTCTTCTTATTGGTACGTGGCACATACACAAAAATCAACCATGTAACAGGGAATAAAAACTTCACACATCAGTGCAGAAAGGGAGAAATATTAAATGCATCCTCCTCGGTTCATGCTTCAATAAAAATCATATGCAGTAAAGGGCCATGGAAAGATAGACTAAAAATTAATTGGAAACTAAATAACTTAATCCTAAAGAATTAGTGGGTCAAACAAGAAATTAAAGAAACAACTAGTAACTTCATTGAAGAGAATGACAATAATGAAACAACATAACAAAAGTTGTGGGATGCAGCAAAGGCAGTTCTTAGGGAAAGTGTCATATGCCTAAATGCATACATGAATAAATTAGAGAAAATGGAGGAAAATGAATTTGGCATGCAGTTAAAAAAGTCAGAAAAAAAAAACCAAATTGAAAATCCCCAATTAAATACTAAATTAGAAATAACAAAAACCAAAGGAGAGATTAAAAAAATATTTGAATTAAGAAAACTATTGAATTATTAAATAAAACTAAGAGCTGGTTCTATGAAAAAAAAACAATGAAAGTGATAGACATTTAGTCAATATTATTTAAAAAAGAAAGGAGAAAATCAAATTATTAGTATCAAAAAAGGGTGAATCTATTTACAATGAAGAGGAAATCAAAGCAATAATTAGGAATTATTTTGCCCAATGGTATGCTCATAAATTTGCCAATCTCAGTGAAATTGATGAATATTTACAAAAATATAAATTGTCCAAATTAACTGAAGAGAAAGTACAATACTTAAATAACAGCATCTCAGAAAAATAAATTGAACAAGCCATCAGTCCCTAGAAAAAATCTCCAGGGTCAGACCGATTTACTAGTGAATTCTATCAACCATTTAAAGAACAATTGATTCCAATACTCTACAAACTATTTGGGATAATTGGTGAAGAAGGAATCCTAACAAATTCTTTTTATGACACACACATGGTATTGATACCTAAATCAGGAAGAGATAAAAAGGAGAAAGAAAATTATAGACCAATTTCCCCCATGAATATAGACACAAAAATTTTGCATAATATATTAGCAAAAAAAAAAACTACAGCAACTTATCACAAGAATAATACACTTTGGTCAGGTAGGATTTATTCCAGGAATGAAAGGATGGCCCAGTATTAGGAAGACCATCAGCATAATTGATCGTATCAACATTATAAGTAGTAGAAACTTTATTATTATCTGAACAGATGCAGAAAAGGCTCTTTACAAAATAAAACATCCCTTCCTATTAAAAACACTAGAAAGTATGGGAATAAATGGAGTTTCCCTTAAAATACTAGGTAGCATCTATTTAAAGTCATCAGCAAGTATCATATGTAATGGGGATATACTAGTAGCATTTCCAAAAAGGTCAGGGGTGAAACTAAGTTGGCCACTATTATGTCTCTTATTAAATCTGGTACTAGAAATGTTAGAATTAGCAATTGGAAAAGAAAGAGAAACTGAAGGAATCAAATTGGGCAAAGAAGAGGCTAAGCTATCACTTTTTTTTGCAGATAATATACCGATATACTTGGAGAATCGTAGAGAATTAAGTAAAAAACTCCTTGAGACAATAAATAAATTTGGTAAAGTTGCAGGATATAAAATAAACACACACAAATCCTCAGCATTCCTATATATTTCTAATGAAATCCAACAGCAAGAGATAGAAAGAGAAATCCCTTTTAAAGTTACTGTAGACATTATAAAATATTTGGAAATCTACCTGCTAAAACAAACCCAGGACCTATGTGAACACAACTGCAAAACCCTTTTCACACAAATGAAATCAGATATAACTAATCAGAAAAACATGAATTGCTGGGTTGAGCTTATATAATAGAAATGACATTTTTACCTAAATTAAATTACATATTTAGTACCATACCAAAAAACCTACCAAAAATTACTCTATAGAGCTAGAAAAAAAGTAACAAATATATTTGGAAGGAGAAAAGGTCCAAAATATAAACAGAATTAATGAAAAGTAATGCTAGAGAAGGTAGCCTAACCATATTAGATTTTAATCTGTAGTATAAGGTAGCAGTCATTAAAAACTACTTTGTACTGGCTGAGGAAGAGAGTAGTGGATCAATGGAATAGATTAGGTACATGAGACTCAGCAGTCAATGACTATAGTAATCTACTCTTGATAAACCCAAAGACCCCAGTTTTGGGATAAGAATTTAGTATTTGACAAAAACTTCTGGGAAAACTGGAATATATTATGACTCAAACAGGGCATAGACGATTATGTAACACCATATACCAAAGTCAAATAAAAAACTGTGTATAATCTTGGTATCAAGGCTAATATTGTAAGCAATCTGGGAAAGCAAGTAATAGTTTGCCTGTCAGATTTTTGGAGAAGGGATGTCTTTATGACCAAACAAGAGTTAGAGAGCATTATTAAATGCAAAATGGATAATAAGGATTACATTAAGTTTAAAAATTAAATAAAAAATTCTGTAAAAACAAAGCCAATGTAATCAAGATTAAGAGGGAAGTGGGAAAAAGCAAAATAATTTTTGCAACCAGTGTCTCTGATAAAGGCCTCATTTATAAAATATACAGATAATTGAGTCAAATCTATAAGAATACAAGTCATTGGGGGCGGCCAGGTAGCACAGCGAGTAAGAGCACTGGCCCCAGTGTCGGGATAACCTGCGGAATCGAATCTGGGCTCAGACCCTTAGCACCCACCCAGAAACACCTGGCCGTGTAACCTTGAGCAAGTTACTTAACTCTAGTTGCTTAGGGATGGCCAGGTGGCTCAGTGAGTAAGAGCACTGGCCCCAGTGTCGGGATGACCTAGGGATCAAATCTGGACTCAGATACTTAGCACTACACCAAGAAATAACTGGCTGTGTAACCTTGAGCAAGTTACTTAACCCCAATTGCTTAAAAAAAAAAAAAGAATACAAGTCATCACCCAATTGATAAATGGTCACAGCATATGAACAGGCAATTTTCAATGTTAGAAATTAAATCTATCTATAACCATATGAAAATAAAATACTCTATATCACTATTGATTAGAGAAATGGAAATGAAAACAAATCTGAGGTGTGACATCTCACCAACCAGATTGCCTAAGATGACAAAAAGGGAAAATGACAAATGCTGGAGAGGTTTGGAAAAAAATGGAACTCTAATGCATTGTTGGTGGGGTTGTAAACGGATTCAACCATTCTGGAGAGCAATATGGAACCATGCCCAAAGGGCTATAAATAATTGCATATGCTTTGACCCTGTAATACCACTTATAGTTTTGTATCAGAAAGAGATCATAGAAGTGGGAGGAAGACCCATTTTTACAAAAATATTTATTGCAGCTCTTCTTATGGTGGCAAAGAATTGGAAATTAAGGGGGATGCTCATCAATTGGGGAATGCCTAAACAAGTTGTTGTATATGAATGTAATGGAATATTATTGTGCTAAAAGAAAAGAGGAGCAGACAGACTTCATATTTACCTGGAGACACTTATACAAACTGATATGAGTGGGAAGAGTAGAACCAAGAGAAATTTGTACACAATTAGAGACACAATGTATGTTTGATGACCAAATTTGAAAGAGTGGTCTCTTCTCAGAAATGCAAACTTATTAGACAACTCCAAAAGTCTCATGATGTAAGTGACAGAGATAAACAAATCTCCCGCTGAAGGCATCCTGGCAGGTGTACGGGTTGGGTCCATCGCAGCATGCTGGGAGTGGCACACAGGCCTGTATGAGCCTGCAGTTTTAGCCCCAGGGCATAGCTGATCAGCAGCAGCTAGTGCAGACTTCAGGAGAGTCGATCACCAGCAGCTGTGGCTGTTTCCAGAATTATCAACCTGTAAATGCCAAAGACAAATTAAAAGGTCAATGTGGAACTTTGTGGGAAGAGGGGCTAAGCATTGTCTGGCCACTGACTCTGGGGCAAGAAGAACAATTCCTTCAGAATTAGATTGGAGCCAATGAAAGCTAATGATTTTATGAGAAATCAAGATACTATAAAACAGATAAAAAAATAGAAGGCAATGTGAAATATCTCATTGGAAAAACCAATGACCTGGGAAATAGACCTAGGAGAGATAATTTAAAAATTATTGAACTGGGGGGGGGCAAGTTGGCAGCATAGAAGCAGCAAAGCTCCATATTACCCCATCCGTAAGCCCCTCAAATACTTATAAAAATGATTCTAAACAAACTTTAGGGTTACAGAACCCACAAAGTGAAAGAGAGAAACAAACTTCATGCTGAAGACAGCCCAGCAGGCTGGCAGGAAGGGTCTATTGCAGCATGTTGGTAGCCAGGCACAGGCCCATTTGAGCCTTTGGTTTTAGCCCCAGGATGGCTTGACCAGCTGGGGCTAGAGGGTCATTGGGAGAGTGGATCATCATTAGTTGAGGTGGTATTCAGAATTATCTGCCAATAAATGCCAAAGACAAAGTGAGAGGTCAGTGGACTTTGGGAACAGGGGGTTTGGGATTGCAGTCCGACATCTGCCCCCAGAGGGAGAAGCAGCTGAGGCCCAGAGGCCACCACTGAGTGGCTGCTTCAGAGCTCTTGGCTTTGCAGATTATAGGGAGACCAAGCTACTAGTCTGAGGAGTAATTGCTCTTACTCTAACCTACTTGGATTTGGATCACACTCTTGGGTGGAGGTCCTGGGGTACATGACCAGTGTGCCAGAGAGTGTGTGGAGGCTTCAAAGAGTACACATCCCTAATAGCTCCAGCAACTGAGAAAACCCCAGGATTTGGGATAAAACTCCCCTTCCTGGTAGCAGAGTTCTACTGTAGCAAAAGGTTCAAAAGTCAAGTAATTGAGTGGCAACATGAGCAAGCAAAGGAAGCAAAGCAAGCAGAGCAATTTGACTTTGGATTCCTTTTTTTTTTTTAACTAAAAGGAAGAAAGCATGGAAGAGCAGGAAGACAATGAAATCAGAACTCCTGAACCAAAATCTCCCAAGAAAAATATGAACTGGTTGTAGGCAATAGAGAAGTTTAAGAAAATTTTTGAAAATGAAATAAGAGATGTGGAGGAAAAGTTGGGAAGAGAAATGAGAATGATGCAAGAAAATCACGAAAAGAGAGTCAATAACCTGACTTAAGAAAATAACACCTTAAAATATGCTAATTCAAATGGCAAAAGAGTCCCAAAAATCTAATGAGGAGAAGAATGTCTTAAAAAGCCAAATTTTCCAGATGGAAAAAGAATTTCAAAAGCTCACTGAAGACAATCATTCCTTCAGAATTAGATTGGAACAAATGGAAGCTAGTGACTATGAGATATTAAGATATTATTAAACAGATCCTAAAAATGAAAAAAAAAAATAGAAGGCAATGTGAAATATCTCATCGGGACAACCACTGACCTGGAAAATAGGTCCAGGAGAGATAATTTAAAAGTTACTGTCCTACTTGAAAGCCATGATCAAAAAAAAAAGAACCTAGAAATAATCCTTCAAGAAATTCTCAATAGGATGGCAGAGTCAAGGTGGTGGAGTAGAAACAGGACTTCCATGGGGCTCCAGCTTCCACCTCCCCCAATTTATGCAAAATGGAACTCTGAACAAACTTTGGAGCTACAGAACCCAGAAAATGACACAGAGAAGCTACCCTCCCACTAAGGAGAGCTCAACAGGCCATCAGGAATGGGCCACCTCAGCACTCTGGGAGCTGACCTCAGCCCCGTGCAAGCCAGAGGATTTAGACTCAGGGCAGGCCTGAACAGCCACTGGTGGGAGGGACTGCAGATCACCAGCAGCTGTGGTAGTTTCCAGAATTATCAACACATAGATGCTAAGGACAAAGGGAGAGATCAGTGCAGTGTGTACTTTGGGATCCAGTGGTTCACAGTGTATTGGGATTTGCCCCCAGGTTGAGAAGCGGCTGAGGCACAATGGCCTTGTAGCTGCTTCAGCTCCTGGCCTGAAGATTGCAGGGGGACCAAGCAACCAGTCTGATGGTATCATTACTCTTTCTTTAATCTACTTGGATCTGGATTGCAGTCTAGGGTGGAGGTCCAGGGTTGTGTGATCAGCTTGCCAGAGCATGTTGAGGCTTCAGAGAGGGCACTCAACCAATACCTTCAGCAGCTGAAAAAACCCCAGCATTTGGTACGAAGCTAGTAGTCATCTGGAAGCAGAGTCCTACTGTGGCAAAAAGCCCAAAAGTCAAGTAATTGAGTGGAAAAATGAGCAAATGAGGGAAGCAAAGCAAACAGAGCAACCCAACTTTACACTCCTATTTTGGGAGCAAAAAAGATCAAAGAATGTAACAGGGAAGACAGTGAAGTCAGAACTCCTGCACCAAAAGCTTCCAAGAAAAATACAAGCTGGTTACAGGAAATAGAGCACATTAAGAAGGATTTTGAAAAGCAATAAGAGAAGTGGAGGAAAAATTGGGAAGAGAAATGAGAATGATGCAACAAAATTATGAAATTAGAGTCAACAACCTGAGTGAAGAAAATAACACCTTAAAAATAGTCTAAATAAGATGGCAAAAGAGGGTCAAAAAGCCAATGAGGAGAAGAATGCCTTAAGAAGTCAAATTTGCCAGATGGAAAAAGAATATCAAAAGCTCACTGAAGAGAATTATCCCTCCAGAAGTATATTGGAGCAAAGGGAAGCTAGAGACTTTATGAGAAATCAAGATACTATTAAAGAGATCAAACAAATGAAAAAATAGAAACCAATGTGAAATATCTCATTGGGAAAGCCACTGACCTGGAAAATAGATCCAGGAGAGATAATTAAAAAAAATTATTGGACTACTTGAAAACCATGATAAAAATAATAATCTAGAAATCATCCTTCAAGTAATTTTCCAGGAAAATTTCCCTGATGTTTTAGAACCAGAGAGTGAAAGAGAGGTTGAAAGAATCCACTGATCACCTCCTGAAAAAGATTCCCCCCCCAAAAAAAACTCCTAGCAATATCATAGCCATGTTCTGGAATTCAAAAATATTACAAGCAGCCTGAAAGATACAATATGTATATTGTGGAAACACAATCAGGCTAACATAGGATCTGACAGCTTCTACACTGAGGGATTAAATGGCTTGGAATATGATATTCTGGAGGTCAAAGGAGCTGGGATTAAAACCAAATATCACCTATCCAGCAAAATTGAGTATTATGTTTCAGGGGAAAATATGGTCATTCAGTGGAGAGCTTGAGGAAAAAAAAAGGAAGAATAAGAATAATACAAGAAAAACAAGAAGATTATGATAAGAAAGTCATCCAATTAGCAAATGATATCAGTGATCTTAAGGAAGAAAATTACTCTTTAAAAACCAGAATTGGGTAAAGGGAAACATGCTAAGTTATATGTGTTCGATATGTGTGTGTGTGCATGTGTATTTAAAGAATGAAAAAACTCCTCCCATTTGAGCTCCTCAAGATGGCTGTTCTTTTGTTGAGGTATGCTGTTTGTCCACCTAAGCCCCAAGCTTTGTGTCAGAAATGGTATTCCTTTTGGAACAACTTCCAAGGAAGGCATAGAAAAAAATCTGAAAGAGCATCAATTCAAAATGCCCTTTGTCATCTCACATCATCATTTACAGCTGGTCTCTGCCTATGATAATGTCTATTACCCACCAAGGCACTGGTGTTGCTTTGAGTGAAGGAGTGTCCCTTTTCGGATTGGCAGCCTCGATGCTCCCTGGGAATTTTGGGTGTCACTTGGAGCTTGTAAAGTCCCTGCGCCTAGGACCAACTCTGATTCACACAGCCAAGAGTGTTCTTGTCCCGCTTATGTACCACACATGGAATGGAATCTGACACTTGATGTGGGACCTAGGGAAGGGCCTGAAAATTGCTCAGCTCTACCAGTCTGCAGTAGTTGTCTTGGATCTCACCATGTTGTCCTCTGTAGAAATAGCAGCAAAGTGAGGTGATAATATATCTTCCATATCCTCCACTGAAGGATTGAGATTGTTTTCTCCCTTTCCTTCAGCCACCCTTTCCTTCAGACCAGGGCAGAGCTCTTCTGTTTTGGTTAGATCTCAGTATGTTTGAAGAACTTCTTAGAGTCTGGTACAACACTCATAGTATTGGAGTTGTGGGAGAAGTTCCAGTGTTCTCTTCCCTAAAGAAAGCTTCATGATAAGGCTCACAAACTCTTCCTTTTTGCCTCTCCCTGCCCTCCCATTTTCTCCAATTACTTTTCTCGCTGTGGGTTTGTCCTCTTTCCTCAGGCCTCCTCAGCCTCTTTCCATATTGGACTTTGATTTGTGCTAAGTGTCAACTGTTGGCTGCCCAATCTTGAGGCAGTAAAAACAATGCCAGCTCTGTGGTTTCTGCCTTAAGGTTGGGTAGAAAGGCTTTGAGTGCCAGTGTCCATGGGCTGCTGGCTTAAAGGACAAGGTTGCCCATTGGAAATGGCCCAGAGTCTTAAACCACCCCCACTTTTAGAGAAAAAGGAACCAGCCTTTCTGTGTGGATGCAGGGAGAGAAGGAAGGATGGTGAGTTGGCTCCCTGGAGGCTGCAGATGTTCTGTGGGGAGAGGTTATACAGCTCTCCTGGCCCAAGAAAAGATTCATAAGATTCTCAGTCAACACATTGGTAGTTCTCTCTTTTCCTGGCACTTTCAGAAAAATAAAACTTTTAATTTCATATTTTCCAATAAAAATAAAGAATGAAAAAAATAGAAGAGAATGTGAGGAATCCCATAAGCAAAATAATGCATATAGAAAGCAGATCAAATCTGATAAAAAGTATCAATACAGTAATAAAGAAATAAAGAAAATTGTCTTGAAACATTAGAACAAGAGTGAGAAGTAGAAAAAAAAATCCACTGATCTCCAACTGAAAGAGGTCGTACAAGAAAACTCTCAGGAATATTACAGTCAAATTCCAAAGCCCACAGTTCAAGGACCAAATATTAAGTGCAACAAGAAAAAAATTTACAGATGATGGGACTACAGTTATAAAGATACAAGACCTAGTATTGGTGACACTCAAATATCATGGGTCTTTGAACACGATATATCAAAGAGCAAAAGGACTTGGCTTCTGGATGTAAATATCTTTTTTTTTAAGCAATCAGGGTTAAGTAACTTGCTCAAGGTTACATGGCCAGTTATTTCTGGGTGTGATGCTAAGTATCTGAGCCCGGATTTGATCCCCAGGTCATCCTGACACTGGAGCTGGTGCTCTTACTTGCTGAGCCACCTGGCCTCCCCTAAGCAATTCAGATTAAGTAACTTGCTCAAGGTTACACGGCCAGGTGTTTCTGGGTGGGTGCTAAGTGTCTGAGCCCGGGACTCAATCCCCAGGTCATCCCAACACTGGAGCCAGTGCTCTTACTCGCTGTGCTACCTGGCCGCCCCTGGATGTCAATATGTTACTCAGCTGTAGTGCCATTGCAATATCCACAGCTCTGATGGCCACTGTACATATTCCAGGATAGTTCTCAATATCAAAATATAACAAGCTCTTCATATGGAAGACAAAAGCAAAATATTTATTCCGACACCAGAAAATCAGAACTATCATAGTAGCAATGATGTTAATACACCATAGCAGAGCATGAAGTCACACCATCCTTTAGCCTTCCCACAAAAAACACTTGAAAGCCTAACTGTCACAGTAGAGGGCAAACACTAATAAGCCTAGCTCTCTCCCTGAGTGTGTTCTCTCTCTCTCTCTCTCTCTCTCTCTCTCTCTCTCTCTCTCTCTCTCAGTGTCTAGCTCCTCTGACTCCCAGCTTCCTTTGGATTCTGCTATATCCTTCAGCAAGTTCTCCCCACCACAGGTTCCATGTGATTACATTGTCAGGGATCAGGGAAGATCTTCAGATTCCCTTAGGCTGATTAAGGGGCAGGGAAGATCTTCAAATTCCCATTACCATTACACCACCAAAGCTAAGCATTATTTGGAATGGAAAAGAAATGGATACCTGATCATCTGCCAGATGTTCAGGACTGTTCAAAAAAGAAAAAAAAATACCTTTAACTCAATAGAAGATTTGACATACAAGAGCCAGGAAAATTATAAGGTACATAATTACAAGGGACTAAATAAAAATTTAATGTTTGCCTTTTGCGTATGGAAATTTAAAACCTATGTCTCAGATTGTTACTACTAATTGGGTAGCTTATAAGAAAAAATGGGGTAGACCTGAATATGATATGACTTTACAATTAAAGCCATTCAAGACATCTAAAAGAGTAGTTATCTTATACAAATGAGGTGTGAAAGGAACAACTAATGCAAAGGAAATAGATGGGGGAGGGAGGCTGTTAGTTCTGAAAACCCACTTTCATTGCGAATAGTTTTAAGAGGGGAAAATACATCTAGAAGAGTATAAAAGTCTTCTAAATTTTAAAAAAAGAAATAAAATTCTAAGGGAATAGGGAGAAGGAAGAGAATAAAGGAAGGATCTTTAGAGGGGAGGGGGATGGAAGAGGTCAAAGGGGTGTACAAAAGGGAGTTTAGATTTAGAGGAATGGGAGAATATGAGAGAAATTGCTGGAGTGCGAGTAGGTTAAGTAAGAGGAAGACAAGTTAGCAGGTGGAAGTAAAGTAGAGGAATTAGGAGAGATATGAAAAAAGAGATATTCAAAAGCATTAAAACAAAATTAGGAGTAGAATCTCTTAGGGAAAGTATATGTTTTTATGTGTGTGTGTATGTATCTATCAGTTTATACATATAAATATACCCATGCTCAATTGTAGCCTTGGGGGGGGGGTAGGGGAGAGGAAGAGGGACAAAAGAAAAAAAGTAAAACTTATGCAGCAATGAACAAAAGAAAGTCTAGAAGGATGCAAAGAAAAGATGGACAGCTTTCAACTTAGTACACAACATTTAATATGTAGGCTTTCTAGAAATAATTAGTCATTGCTATATAATTTGAATACTCTCCCAAGTTCTGTTGTGCACATAACATGCTTGTTTCTTTTCTTATTTTATATTTAAGTTTAGAATGCTTCTTTTTCTTTTCTCATTTTGTACTTAAGTTTTAGTGTTTGTCTAAAATGAAAAAAGGAACAGATATAGGATATGGAATATCCTTTGTAAGGAAGAGCAAGTATTTTGGCATGATTGGATCATGAAGATCATAAAAGGGATTGAAATATACTAAGACTGGAAATAGAGTTAGATGCTAGGTTGTCACTGAATGAATGAAAACATACATGATTTTAATAAAAATATAGGATATTTTCTGAAAATAGTCTACAAATATACAGTAGTATGTCAAAAGTTCTCAAACTACATTGCTCTTTGCCTCTGTCTCTTCCTTTTTCTCTTTGACTCTCTCTGACTCTTTCTTTTTGTCTCTGTTACTCTATGCTGCTTTCTCTTGTCTTTATCTCCTTATATCTGCCTTTGTCTCTGAGTGTCTCTCTCCATCTTTCTATCTGCCACTCTCTGTCTTTCTGTCTGACTGTCTCTTTCTGTCTCTCTGTCTCTGTCTCTCTGTCTCTCTGTCTCTCTCTCTGTCTCTGTCTCTCTCTGTCTCTGTCTCTGTCTCTCTCTCTCTCTGTCTCTCTCTGTCTCTCTGTCTGTCTGTCTCTCTCTCTCTCTCTCTGTCTCTCTCTCTCTCTCTCTCTCTCTCTCTCTCTCTCTCTCTCTCTCTCTCTCTCTCTCTCTCTCTCTCTCTCTCTCTCTCTCTCTCTCTCTCTCTCTCTCTCTGTCTCTCCCAGTATTTAATAGTTTTGTGACACTGTACAAGTAGTCACTTCATTGATGCTGTTTCCTATTATTCAAATTGTATTTGCTTATATATAGTATAGCATAAAGATAATGACTAAAGGAAAATCGTCTCATGGGATATTTGGTTATCTCACCTTCTAGTGTTCATAAAGAAGTAAAGCAAAAAGGTGATCATGAAGGTAATTTTACTTTAAGTATGAGTATCTGTGATAGAAATAAAAGTAGAGAAAATATATAAAGCCTGTTACAAGATCTTCCAAACTAAACAAACATTCATCTGGATATTCTGATTTTCTTAAAACACTGGGAACTGAATGATGTAAAAGGCTTACTGACTACTTAAATGGAATGTATATGAGGTTGTTTAGGGGATATTTTTATCTCAAGATGTGATTTCACTGGAATATGGAAATCAGTGTAGAAACTTCCTTTGCATCTCACCTGAAAATTATGATCTTAGAGACTTGCCTACTGACCTAAATTGCAAGTGATTTGGTTAGTGGGTGTCAGAGGTAGATTTCTATACCCAGGTGTTTCTTACCCTAAGGCATACCTTCTTACCTTCTATCCATTATAACACTCTACATCCTGAATTACATTTTTTCATAAGTATAGAAAAAAATAACAGTCTGTGCATGACAGTCACTGACAGGGAATTATTAGTTACTAACGCAGGAGTCATTTAACAGTTAACTGTTTATTTAGTCTAAGTTAAATGTTCAGGTAAATAGCTTCATTAGTGGCAGCTAGGTGGCATAGTGGAGACACCTCTGGGCCTGGAGTCAGAAAGATTTTACTTCAAATCCAGTCTCAGTCACTTCCTAGCTATGTGACCCTATGTAAGTCACTTAACCCTGTTTGCCTCAGTTTCCTCATCTGTAAAATGAGTTGGAGAAAGAATCTTTGTCAAGAAAATACCAAATGGGGTCATGAAATGTTGGGCATGATTGAAAAGACTGAGCAACAACAAAAAGCCTAATTATTCACTACTTAACCAAAAGAGAAAAAATCAAGACCAAATTAGGACAATAGTAAGAAAACCTGATGTGAAATTTTAGCAACTACAAGAAATTCTGATTAAGCAAACTATTTGTATAAATAGCTTTGTATATTTTTTTATAAAAGTAAGGTGTCAATATGTAAATTATACTGTATTATCATTTTCTGTACAGATTTAACCAATTTAAAAACCATCACAACAACAAAGAAACCCAAAATGCAGAGAACACCTCTGACAGCAAAACCTTTCTAAGCAGGAAGATGAGGTGGTCAAGGGCAATATGTCTTTAGATACATTTTCAAAATATTTTGGGATGGGAGTATATTATAGGTACTATTCCCTCACAAACATCAAAAGAAAGTAGAGGAATAAACATGCCTATGGAGAATGTGGCACAAGAATTACCTAATTCAGATCACCCTGAAAACTAAAGTGTAAGGAAGATAACATTAAAATAAATCATAGAAGATACATATTTGATCTATTGGCTGGGTCCTTTGTGGAGAATTTAAAGAAAAAGAAATGGGCCACAAGGATGTAGTATATGAAGGTATAGGTGAGATGCAGTGATCACTAGTTGAGGGAGTACTTCCCACTCATCTGGTCATGAATCTATTGAAACACTGAAGTGTTGTTATTGTCTTACCAAGTGTAGGGAAGTAGATACAATAAAGGTTTTCATTGAATTGTTCTAGGGTAGAGGAGTGTTTGTGTAAAAGTGGCTTTTCAGGGTTGTATGGCAGTAAGGGAGGATAAGAAGACAGAAGTACTTTGGTTATTAATTGAATGTTAATATCCAAAACACCTCAAATAGTGAATACTCAGGCAACAGGCATTTATTAAGTACATTCTCTATGCCAGGAACAATACTAAGTGCTAATGATAAAAAAAAAGGCAAAAGATAATCTCTGTTTCCATGAAGCTCACAGTCTAATAGATAGGTATGTCTGTTAATGCAAAGTACATAAATATATGTACATTTTAAGTCATACCAACCTCTTAAAATAAGGTCATGATGAAATGAAGTTTAACATATTATAAAACTGAACTATAGTATTTAATGTGTTGTTTTGTTAGCATACATCCTTACTAGTTTTCTTCAACATGTAAGATGAATTCATAAAGGTGTCTGTTTCCAATGTACCAATTGTCCCATGGCTACTATTCTTTTTTTTTTTTTTGCTCTTTTGTGATTTGATTGGTTTCAATGAAACTTCTAATAAGATTTATCCATTTATGCGATCAATAAACTCTGAAACAACAGGGGTTGTTCTCTGAGTTTTTTTTTTACTATAATGACTATAAAACAGAAAAAAGTCTAAAAATAGACACTAATTACATATTTTAAAAGGATTTTTTATTTCTTTGTTGGCATACAGTCATTACATCTGAAATTGGATTATTTCAACTATGTGATTTCACATATGTCCTTTCTTAGAAAAAAAAAGACTACCGTAAGATGAATTTTTTCCTTTTATTATTATTCTCTGTGATTTAGATTTGTCAGCTAAACCCAAATCTCCTCATGGGAAGCTTGTCGTATCCATAGCAACCGTATCACAGTTTCCAATATCTGTATAATGATGTGCTGACATATTGCAAAAACAAGGTGCTAAGTGAAGGTTTGTTTCACTAATTAGGTGGAAAAAGTAATTAGTTTCTTCCTGATTAACAGTGACACAAGTTATTCACCAAACAAACTAAGGGAACTTTCTTAACTAGTACTTTTATACCTTGAATGACCGGGGGCAAATGCTAAATGTCTTTTTTTTTTTTTAATGATCTATTGGACAACCAAGGAACATGTAAGTCTCCAATGATCTTAGTATCTAGTAGTGTGAGTGTTCTAGGTCTTCAGCTTTGTCAGATACATTTTTCTAAATAATTGGATTATTTAGAAACAATGCATGACAATGGAAGCTGGATATGTGTGTGTGTGTGTGTGTGTGTGTAGAGAAAGAGACAGAGAAAGAGACAGATGGTCAGAGAAAGAGTTAGAGATAGAAAGAGAGACAGAGAATATATATGTTTTATGAAATTGTCAGAGAATAGGTCACTGTAGGTACATAGAGACAGAAGAGAATACGAGACAATACTTTTCTAAAGTCTTGGTGGAAGACCAAAACAAAAGACATCCTCAAATGAGGTAGATCTAGTTCTAGTAGTACTATTGCCAGGCCATTAAGTAGAAACAAATAAAGGGAAGAAGGCACAGTTTTTTTTGACCAAAGTAGCCTATATGTACATGGTGGTGAGAGATAAGGAGTACAAAAAAAATTATTTAAGGATATGCAGCTATGGCCATATGGATTATGTTTATTGATTATGCCCATTATGATGTTTGGTCACAGAATCATATGGTCATTGATCTAAAGAAGAGATATCAATGTGAATCTAATTCAATCCTGTCATTTTTCAGATGAGGAAAGCTAAATTTATTGCCTGAAGTCAGTAGCTAGTATGCATCAGAGGTGGAAGATGAGCACAGGTACTTTGATATCAGAATAGATATGCTTTCAACTGAACCCTGCCCTTGGGCCTTTTTTCCCCTAGTAGTGGGTGAGTCTGTTAACAATGTTGATGGAGGGTCATACAAAGTGAAAGCTGCTCTTGATCAGAATAAGTTGTTATGAATGCCACGATCAAGTCTAATCTCTGGCCACTTGTCTGAAATGTCCCAACTAAACTCACTCTCCGTTCCCCATAGCTAATGAAAGGTCTTTAATCTTTGGCATCAGGCATAGAACAATTGATTTTGAAAGATGTATAATCTTACTTTCTTCTCAATTCTTTTAGATTCCCACATCAAGACTAGTCTTAATATTTATTTATCTCATTATTTGTCTTAATATTTATTTATTCAGAATGTCCTTAATATCATTCTTAGATATTAATTTAGTGAATATTATAGAAATAATAAAGAAATGCTCAGTTCAGTTCAAGTGAAGTAGTTTTCTCTGTAACAGCCCAGTTCTTATAGCTAACATGTATATACATTTACTATGTTCCAGGCACGATGCTAAGTATTTTAATATTATTATTTCATTTGATTCTCACAATAATCCTGGGAGGTTGGTGCTATTATTGGTCCCTGTCTTACAGATGAGGAAACTGATGCAGACAGATGTTAAATGACTTTCCAGGGGCAAATATCTGGGAAGCATCTGAGTTCAGATTTGATTTCAGGTCTTCCTGACTCCAGACCTGCTACCCTATTCAGTGTGCTTCCTAGCTAACAAATTTCATGAGAAAGATAAATCCTCCAGTCTCACTCCTACCATCCCATTCAGATAATCATTGCCATAGAATTCCTGGAAACTAGAAAATGGGAAGTGGGGGGCATTGTGTGTTTGTGTGCATGTATGTCAGACATGGGAACTTTTATATATGAAAGGAAAAGTAACCCTGATTTATATGGCAAAAAGCAAAGGACATTAAAACAAATTACAAATTGTAGCATAGTAGTAACCTGAGTTCACATATGCCAGTGTTTTAAAAACTATGGCAGATTCTTCCCCAATGTAAAGAATTTAATCACTAACCCAGTGGTAGGAAATATTGTCCAAGTTCAGACTATGGGAAGCTTGAAGAGAATTGTCTTCAGGATGGCTGTACTGAGTTTACTTTCAAGACCTATTTCTAGGAAGAATTAAGTAAATTAATTTTGCAAAGTCAACATTTAGTTCTACGTAGTAGGAAGAAGAGATTGATTTGGGGGTGGTATGATATGTTTCACAATGGTGGTAGGATTTGAATTAGGATTTAAAAGATAGCTTGAATTTGGGAATAAGTGAAATTGAAGTTTGTTTTCAGGTAGTAGATTTGTTCCAGGTAATAACTGACTATGGAAAGATACATAACAAGAGTGAACAAGACTAAGAATGTAGCTAGTGGCAAAATCGCTTGATTCTAGGCCTAGAAAATACTCCCCAAAGTCTGATAGACCCCCTAAGTCTAGTCAAGATAATACTCAAAAGTTCTCAAGCATATATATATATATTAAACTAATTTTTAAAGTGCTTCATATCCATTTTAATTATGTACACAATCTTTCCATGGTTTATCTGTATTTAAAATGAAGAGTAGTAAATTTATATTCTAATAATTTTTTTCTGTCAATGTTATATAAAACCTGTCAGTCAATGCATGTTAAATGGCTCATTTAAGTAATATGTAGCACATATACATATTTTAAAATGAAAGTATCCTGAAAAGTAATTCATTAAAATGGGAGACAGACATAATAGTAAATAGTGTGCTTGTGGGGGGAGGGGTGTGGATCCAAGATGTCAGAACGAAAGCAGAAACTCACATGGATTCCTCCTTGAATTCCTTCAGTAACCTCTACAAAGTTGATCTGAATGCACTTTAGAGGGGTAGAATCCATTAGGAGACAGTGTGGCAGATTTTCAGTTCAGGAAGGTGCTCACGTGGGACTGGGCTCGGGAATCATGGAGTGGGGGCATACTAGGACAGACATGAGACCTGACCAGAGCAGAGCCAGAGTGAGCCTGGGCAAGCTGATTCAGCCACCACAGGGACAATTCTCAGGCCTCTCACCACAGGACAGGGGATATGTTGGAGATAGGAAAGAGAAAGTGCAGGGCCTGGGGCAGCAGCAGCTAATTCTGGGGCTACCAATCCACAACCTGGATGTTTAAAAATCAACTACATGAGCTCCTGGAAGCCAAGATGCCAGAGTAAACCATAGCTGCTCCACTCTCTACCTAAGATCCTGGAAACCCAGAGAATATTGCCTCAGTGTAAAATCCTGAAATAGCCCAATCTTATGCTGTCTCTAAAGCACAGGGCAAGAACTGTCCCCACAGGAGATATTGAACCCCAGGTGGGTGTAGCCAGAAAGCACTAACACCAGAACCCCAGGTATGCCTTCACACAACCAGGAGGATCAGCAGACCCCAGCACTGCAGGCCACCAGCAGCTGAACCTGCCTGAGCCTAGGGGCTGGGAGGTGGAATCCTGAAGCAGCCAGACCACTCCTCCATCACACTTCACACTGTGAGCTTCAGAGTAACCTTGAAGGAACTTAGAAAGCCCTGGCCTTGGCCTCAGTCTAGACACCCAGAGGACACAGCACACAAAGCCAATAACCAGACCCTGAGCTCCCAGTATAAGATGAGTGGGTCAGAGCCCTCTATAACCCAGAAGAAGAAAACCACTTTTAAGGGCAATAAATAGGCAATCACAATGGGAAAGAAGCAATTCCCAAGAATGAAAACAAATGAATCCTTTTATAGTGAGAGAAAAGAACCAAATTCAGAAGAGGTCAGCATTGACTCTATACCCAACTCTGAAACCTCAACAGGGAATATGAAGTAGTCTCAAGCCCAGAAAGTATTTTTGGAAGAGCTCAAGAAGGATTTTAAAAACCAAATTAGAGAGGTAGAAGATAACCTGACTAATTATTTTAAAATTACACTTGCCAAAATAGAAAAAAAAAAATATTGAAGAAAACAGTTCTTTAAAAAGTGAAATTTGTAGGGGCAGCCAGGTGGCTCAGCGAGTAAGAGCACCAGCTCCAGTGTCAGAATGACCTGGGGATCAAATCTTGGCTCCGATACTCAGCACCACACCTAGAAATAACTGGCCGTGTAACCTTGATCAAGTTATTTAACCCCGATTGCTTAAAAAAAAGTTAAATTTGTGAAATTGGAAAAGAAGTACAAAATCTATATTGAGAAATGAGGTCCCTAAAAAAAAATCTGAACATATGGAAAAGGAACTTCAAAAATTTATCAAGGAAAATAATTTGCTAAGATTTAGAATCAGGTAATTTGAAGCTAATGACTCTATGAGATATCAAGAGTCAGTGAATCAAAACCAAAAAAATGAAAAATTAGAATAAAATGCAAAATATATCATTGGAAAAACAACTGACCTGTAGAACAGATCCAGGGAAGATAATTGAAGAAACATTGGTCCACCAAAAAGCCATGATGGAAAAAAACTAACCTGGACAATATCTTCCAAGAATTTGTCAAAGAAAATTTCCCTGAGGCCCTAGAACCACAAGGTAAAATAGTTATAGAAACAATCCATTGGACACCTTCTGAATAGAAAGAATCTATTTGACACCTTCTGAAAGAGGTCTTAAATTGAAAACTCCAAGAAGTATTGTAACCAAATTCCAAAACTATCAAATCAAGGTGAATATACTGCAGGTAGCAAGAAAGAAACAATTCACATATTGTGAAACTACAGTTAGGATTGCCCAGTACCTAGCAGCTTCTACATTAAACAATTGGAGGGATTGGAATATGATATTTTGTAAGACAAAAAAGAAACAAACAAACAAACTCAGACTACAACCAAGGATCAATTATCCAGCAAAACTAAACATAATCTTTCAGTCAAGGTGATGGTCATACAATGAAATAAGGGACTTCAAGACCTTCCTGATGAAAAAGCCAGGGTTCAGTGGAAAATGTGATCTCCAAATACAAGACTCAAGAAAGAAATAAAAAGGCAAATAGGGAAAACACACACATACAACCCCCCCACCCCAACACACACATAATTTCTTATTCAATAAGACCTACCTGTTTACATCCCCATATGGGAAGCTGATACCTGTCAATATTGCTAATTGTTTAATTATTGCAAAATATAAAGGTATTGTATAAAATAGAGGGTGAGGGTAAAAACTACCCAAAGTGAGGATTAAAAAAACTATTAAAGGGAGCAAAGGAACTGTAATGTGAGAAGAGGAAAGGAGGAGGCAGGAAAGGGTAAACTCTGCCACACAAGGAGGCATAAAAACATATTATAGTAGAAAAAAAGAAGAGAGGGAGATGAACATTTTATGAGCTTGAATCTCATGGGTTTTGTTTCAAGGAGGAAATAACATAATCAGTTAAGTATAGGATTCTAACATGAAAAGACACAAAACCCCATAATATTAGAGGGAAGGAAGGGAGGTAGAGGAGCACTGTATGATATTTACTCTCATCCATTTGATTGTTATATATATAAATCAATCACTCCTTATAGGCAATAGGAGGGGAAAGGGTAAAGAAAAGGTGCAGTTGGTGCAAGGGGGAAGGGTAAGAAATAGAGGGGGATTGATAGGAAGGAAATACTGAGTAAGGCGGCAGTCAAAAGGAAACCTCTTAAGGAGGTGAAGGGAGAAGGGAGAAATAAAAGCATAACAGGGGAGGGAATAGGATGAAGGGAATGACACAGATAGTAACCATAACAGTGAATGTGAATGGGATGAACTCCCTCATAAAATTTAGGCAGATAGCAGAATGAATTAACAACCATAATCCTCCAATATGATGTCTACAAGAAACACATTTGAAACAGGATACACCAGGGGTAGCAATCCTTATCTCAGATAAAGAAAAAGCAAAAATAGACTTAATTAAAAGAGATAAGGAACAAACTATAACTTGCTAAAAGGCATCCATGACAATGAAGCAATATTGTTACTAAACAAATATGCACCAAGTTGTATAGAATCCAAATTTGTAGAGAAGTTAAGGGAGTTAGAGTAAGGAAAAGATAGCAAAACTACACGCGTGGGGGACCTCAAACTTCCCCTCTCTGAACTTGATAAATCTAACCTCAAAATAAACAAAAAAGAAGTTAAGAAGGTGAATAGATTGTTAGAAAAGGTAGATATGATAGACCTCTGGAGAAAATTGAATGGGGATACAAATAAATATACCTTTTTCTCAGTGGTTCATAACACAAACATAAAAATAGATCATTTACTAGGGCATAAAACTTTATTATCTGGTGCAGAAAGGCAGAAATTCTAAATGCATCCTTTTCAGATCATGCTGTAATAAAAATTATATGTAATAAAGGGCCATGGAAAGATTGACTAGGATTATATTTAATTTCCAATTATTTTTTAGTCAAGAATGAGTGGGTCAAACAAGAAATCAGAGCAACAATCAATAATTTCATTCAAGAGAATGATAATAATGACGCAACAAACCAAAACTTGTGCGATGCAGTGAAAGCAGTTCTTAGGGAAAGTTTTATATCTCTGAGTGCATATTTGAATAAAATAGAGAAAATAGAGATCAATAAATTGGGCATGCAACTGAAAAAGCTAGAAAAAAGAATGAATTGTAAATACCCAACTAAATGCAAAATTAAAAATATTGAAAACCAAAGGAGAGATTAATAAAATTGATATTAAGAAAATTATTTAACTAATAAATAAAGCTAAAACATGGTTTTATGGAAAAAAGGACAATAAAATTGATAGACTTTTAGTCAATTTAATAAAAAAAAGAAAGAACACAAAATTACCGTTATAAAAAATGAATAAGGTGAGTCAATCTCCAATGAGGAGGAAATTTAAAATAATAATTAGCAATTATGTTGCAGAATTGTATGCCCCAAAATTTGATAATCTTAGTGAAAGAGATAAATATTTACAAAAATGTATATTGACCAGATTAACTAAAGAGGAAGTAAAATACTTAAATAACCCCATCTCAGAAAAAGAAATAGAACAAACCATCAATGAACTCCCTAGTAAAAAATCTCCAGGCCCAGATGCAAATTCTATCATTCATTTAAAGAAAAATTGATTCCTATACTTTAAATCTATTTGGGAAAATTGGAGAAGAAGGAGTCCTACCAAGTTCTTTTTATGACACAAATATTGTATTGACACCAAAATCAGGAATAACAAACTGAGAAAGTTATAGACCAATTTTCCTCATGAATGTCAATACAAAGATATTAAATAAAATATTAGCAAAAAGACTACAGTAACTTATCATGAGTATAATACATTCTGATCAGGTAGGATTTACTCCAGGAGTGCAAGGATGATTCAATATTAGGAAAACTACTAGTATAATTGATCATACAAACAACAAAACTAGGAGGAACCATAAGATTATCTCAATAGATGCAGTAAAAGCCTTTGACAAAATTCAACACCCATTTCTATTAAAAGCACTAGAAAGTATAGGAATAAATGGAGTCTTCCTTAAAATAATAAGTAGCATTTATCTAAAACCATCAGCAGTATCATATGCAATGGACCTAAGTTAGAACCATTTCAAATAAGTTTAGGGCTAAAACAAGGATGTCCACTATCATCCCTCTTATTCCATTTGGTACTAGAAATGTCAGCAATAGCAATAAGAGAAGAAAAATAAATCAAAGCAATTAGGTTAGGCAAATAAGAGACTAAGTTATCACTCTTTGCAGATGATACTTAGAGAATCCTAGAGAGTCAAGTAAAAAACTACTTCAGATAATACATAAATTTAGCATAGTTGCAGGATATAAAATAAACCCACATAAATCCTTGGCATTCCCTATACATTTCAACAAAGTCTAAAAGCAAGAAATAGAAAGATAAATTCCATTTAAAATTGCTGCAGACATTATAAAATATTTGGGAATCTACCTGCCACAACAAACCCACGAACTATATGAACACTATTATGAAACACTTTTAATACAAATAAAGTCATATCTAAATAATTGAAAAATCATCAGATGCTCATGTCTAGGTCCAGCTAACATAATAAAAATGACAATTTTATCTAAATTAATTTACCCATTTAGTTCCATACCAATAAATCTACTAGAAAATTATTTTATAGAGCTAGGAAAAATACTAACAAAATTCATCTGGAAGAATTTAAGGTCCAAAATATCAAAAAACTAATGAAAAGATATGATATGAAAGGTGGCCTAGCCATACCAGATTTTAAATTGTATTATAAAGCAGCAGTCATCAAAACTACTTGGCACTGGCTGTAGAATAGAGCAGTGGATCAGTGGAATAGATTAGGAACATGAGACACAGCAGTCAATCACAATAGTAATCTACTATTTGACAAACCCAAAGGCCCTAGCTTCTGGGATAAGCATTCACTATTTGACCAAACTGATCCAAAAACTGGAAAAAAAAAGTATGGCAGAAACTGGGCATAGACCAATATCTTACACTGTATACCAAAATAAAATCTAAATGGGTGCATGATGTAGATATAAAGGCTAAGATTGTAAGCAATCTGGGAGAGCAAGGAATAGTTTATCTGTCATATTTATTGAAAAATGATGAATTTATGACCAAAGAAGAGATAGAGAGCATTACAAAATGCGTAATAGGTCATTTTGATGACAATAAATTGAAATTTTTTTTGCACAAATAAAGTTGATGTAACCAAGTTTAGGAGGGAAGTGCAAAATTAGGAAAGACTTTTTACAACCAGGGTCTCTGATAAAGGCTTCATTTCTGAAATATATAGAGAACTGAGTAAAGTTTCTAAGTATGCAAGTCATTTCCCAATTGATAAATGGTCAAAGTATATGAACAGACAATTTTTAAAGGAAGAAATTAAAGATATCTATAAGCATATGAAAAAATACTCTAAATCAATATTGATTAAAGAAATGCAAGTCAAAACAACACTGGTCAGATTGGCTAAGTTGGCAAAACAGGTAAATTATAAATGCTGGAGAGGATGTGGAAAATTTGCAACACCAATGTATTGTTGGTAGAGGTGTGAACTGATCCAATCATTCTGGAGAGCAATTTGTAACTATGTCCAAAGGGGTATAAAAAAGTGCATTACTCTTTCACCCAGCAAAACTGCTTCTAGTGCCATATTCTAAAGAAATCAGACAAGTGTGAGGAAGGCCTGTTTGCACAAAAATATTTATAGAATCTCTTTTTGTGGTGGCAAAGAATTGGAAATCAAGGGGATGCCCTTCAATCTGGCAATGGCTAAATAAGTTGTGGTATACGAATGTAAAGGAATACTGTTAAGCTATAAGAAATGAAGAACAGATGGACTTCATAATAACCTTGAGAGACTTATATAAATTGATGCCGAGTGAGAAAAACAGAACCAGGAGAACTTTGCGCACAATTACAGACACATCATATGTGTGATGACTAACTTTGATTGACTGGGCTCCTCTCAGCAATGCAAGATTATAAGTCAACTCCAAAAGACTCATGATGGAAAAGATATCCACATCCAGAGAAAGAACTACAGAGTTCAAATGCAAACTCTTTGCTCTCTCTTTTGTGTTTAGTATTGTTTCATTCCTTATTTCTTGTTGTTCACTTCATTAGTTACAATTCTTCTTTACAACCTGACTAATTCTTAATGCAAAGGTATTTTAGAGCCTATATTGGATTGCATGCCGCCAGAGGGCGGAGGGAGGAGAAGAGGGAGGGGGAGAAAATTTGGAACTCAAGGGATTGTGGAACTGAATGTTGTAAATTAAAATAGATAAACAAATAAAATAAAATCAAATTGAAGGAAAAATGTGTGTTATGCCTATGCACGCACATGGATGCATTTACACTTATGGACTTTTGTTAGCAGATGTATTATGGTTACTTTAGTACAAATGACAGATGTTGTGTAGGCACAGCAAGACTATGAAAACTACTCAGACAGTGGCATAATTAGTCATCAACTATACATTATATCGTGTTTAGAAAAATGTCATCAGCATGCAGTTATCTACACTATATGTTGCCAAGTCCTTCAGACTCAAAAGCATATCTTTCTTTATCAATTGTTTCCTTTTCTTTCATCAGAATCGGTGAGAGAAATACTTGAATATTAATCTTTTACATATTTTTCTCATTTCATTTAGTATGCCTAATTTTGAGAATAATTTTCCGAGTTTCAACAATTTATCATCCATTATTTAGTTACTAGGGGAGCTAGTACCTTAAGGACCAGACAGAAAGTTATAAAGCTTTCCTTGTTACATGAAAAGAAAAATGGAAAAATCCTAGCCTTTAAAGTGCTGCGGGTGAGTGATGGTGGTAGAGCTTAATGGAGAACAATGACCATTCCCGAATTCATTTCTGATCCTTATCTTGTGACTGAATACTGAAGTAGGCACCAAGTGAGATTTCTGTATCATCACCAAAGGGAAGTCGCAGGGTTGGGTGAGCAAGGACAGCAAATTTATTTACATCCTTAGGTTGACAAGGATATTGCCACCAGCAGATAGATAGGTGCTTGTTGTTGAGTCTATCAGTCATGTCTGATTCTTCTTTAACCCATGGTCCAACAGTTTATGGGGTTTTATTGGCAAATATACTGTAGCGATTTACCATTTCCAGTGGATCTACTGGATCCTTTTTTTCAAGGCAATCAGAAGTTAAATAACTTGTCCATGGTCACAAAACAAGGAAGTATCTGAAGCTGCATTTGAACTCAGATATTCCTAACTCCAGGCCCAGTGTTATATTTGTGAGACATTAGTTGAATCAGATATATGCTTAAGAAGTTGCCAACAAAATTTCTCGGTCCAATAAGTTCAGTTATATAAAAGTTCTAGTTACTTTTGGGAAGGTTCAAATTATGATTTAAAAATAAATAATCATTTTCATCTTCAACATTAAGTCATTTAGAATCATGGGGTAAGGAATTTGAAGGGACTCTTTTCTAAACCTAGTTGCTACCATCCTTCAGTTTCCAAGGCTATCTCAGCCTCCACTGTCCACAATCAATGATATTGTCACCTTGGCTTACAGTCTTCCTCTCTACCTCAATATTTTCTATTACCTTTATTATCTGATTGACTTTTGGGTTTTCTTGTTGATGTTCCTTATAACATTAAGGTCTTTTAGTTCATCAAGATCCTCAGTTTCCATAAATATGACTTTGTTCTACCTTAGACTCTATCAAAAGGATGACCAAAACAATTCCCCATATTAAATTACATTCTTATATACTTCTCTCAGCAGATAACCCAGGATACCACTTTACTGAGAAGACTGTAGTTATCCTTTGCAATCTCCCTTTATTACTCACCTTATGGTTCAAAATATCTTTATTCTTTTTCCTTACCCTCTCCCGACAGTATTTCAGAATCTTCGAATTAAAAGAAACCACATAGCAAATTTAGTCCAATCGATACTTAAAAAAACTGTCTACAACTTATTCAACAATTGTACATTGTGCCTTTTTTTCTTAAATATTTCTAATTAGGACAATTCACCATCTCCCCAGCAAATCCACTACAATTGCACTTTTGGAAAGCTCTAATTAATAGGAAGTTTTTTTTCCTTTTGTTGAAATTAAATCTGCTTTGCTTCAATTTCTAGCCATCGGATAATTGCCTTTAAGGTCTGACATGTTTCTCTCCTAGTTCTCCATCCATATAGATACATCTCAATTTCATTCACTGGCTCATTTTCTTCCTCATTTAAATTAAGTGGGCATCCTCCAAGATTCTGTTCTCAGCCTCGTTCTCATTTATCTCCTCTAATAATATCTATTCCTATTGTTTCCATTATCATTTCTCTGTGGATGACTACTTCATCTATACTTCCCAGTGCACTGGACTCAATAGTATACATAATCCAGACCTAACCTCTTTTAGGAGCACTGGTTCCACAGTTAGCAACATTTGCTGTGCATCACAGAATCTGAGTCAGAAAGGATCTCAGGATACCTAGTCCAAGTTACACATGCTTGAGAATACTCTACAAAATCCCCAACAAGTTATCATTCAGCATTTTCGTGAAGTCTGTAAAAGGATAAGAAAATAATCCACTATTTTTGAAGACAGTTTGAAAGGTATTTTTGGCAAAGTTTCCCCCCTCTCTTACTTGGTTCTTAAGTCTGCCTTTATAAAATGTTCTTCCATCTATTGCTCTGCCTTCCCAGGTCAAGCAGAGCATGTTGGTTTCATGACCAGTCCTGGCAATCTGACAATTTCCTATTTGATTTTGCATTATTGATAGATTCATATTTGGTCAGGCAGTAGCTAAATTACATGAGGAATATAAAAACAATTAAAAGGAGAAAACTAAAATGTATAAAACTAAAAAATATATAAAACTGGTAAAACTAAAAGGGAAGCATATACTACTTTAGCATTATGAGTAGTTCAGCTGGATAGAAGAAATTTTATTAGGCAAAAGTAGAAAAGTATATGTTAACTTTCACTTTAAATAGACCTTGGGAGACCATGGGGGAGAAGATAACAGAGTTAGAATAGTGAGAACAGTTATGAGTTGTTGTTCATTTGCTACTGAATCAGTGCAAAAACAAAGCAAAACAAAACTAAACCACACTGAGGTTAGTCACAGCAAATGTTAGCAGAAATTTTTAAAAAGGAGGAAGTACAACTTAATACACACCATGGCTTAGTGCAAGCAGGAGATCTAGAAAGTTTTCAAACAGTTATGTAATGAAGAGCATAGAGTAATCCAAGGCACTATGAAAAGAGTTAACCTAGATGGGACAAAATACAGGCTTATATCCTCTGTAGCTGATAGAGGGCGATAGTATACATCAGTTATCTTGGAAAACATTGTAGGAATACAAGCCTGGGAATACTTGCTGATTTCCCAAACAACCTAAAACATTCAGTGACAAGCAGAGTCCTCTGAATAAGGATACTAGTCTAGTTTGAATGATTGAATGATACTAAATGTTTCTCACATTGGATTCGATTAATCCAATCGCAATTGCCTGGGAACATATTTTCCCAAATAATATTGTTCTTTGTAATGCATTGCTGTATACCCTCTCATGTTATGTCCCATGAAATTCACTACATTCAAAATTAAGCTTATATATTTCCTTGAAAATTTTTTTCTCTCCTCAACTTTCTCATTTATTTTGATAGTACTATCATCTTACCCATCCAGGCTTGAAATTGTTGGAGCATCATTTGATATTTTCTCTTCCCCATCACTAAATCCAAATGAGCTAAAGACTCCCATCAACTCCATCTCGGAGAGGTCTCTCATATCCATGTCTTCCTCTACATTGCACTGCCAATAGTTAAGGCCCCCATTAAAGTCTCCTATCTGATCTCTCCACTGTATTCTTTTCACAAATGACAAAATAACCACACTAATGAACAGCTTGAATATGCCCATTCCCTTCCAGAAAAAAAAGTAAGTAGTTGGCTTCTCATTGCCAATAGAATAAAACCCAAACTTCTTAGAAATGCCTTTAAAATGCTATACAACCTTATTCCAACTCACCTTGGGCCAATTTCAATCTAAATCCCTTCATGTACTCAGAAATGTAGTCAAATCAAACTGCTAGCTATTCTTTAGTTTTTACCTACCCTCTTCCAGCTCTGTACAATGAAGCATGCTGTCTTCTATGCTTGATATTCACTACTTCCAAATGCTTTCAATCAAAATCCTCTCGTTTCCACACTCACTTTAGTTGTCACCTTCTTCACAAAGGTTTCCTAGATTCTTTCATCTATTATTCCCTTCTTACATGTTAAATCAATTGATGAGGATGTTGAGCACTATGTTCCAGTCACTGTATTAGGTACTGGGGATATGAGAGCAAACAAAATATAGTCCCTTCCCTCAAGGAGCTTACATTTTATCAGTAAAGATAATATGTAAATAAATAAGCATGGAGAAGTAAATAGCAGCAGAATTCTCAGCAAAGCAATAACAATTTATATTATCTGTAAAGGATTCATACAGATGATACTGCTTGATAATATTTCAGAAGGAAACAAAAGCAGCTAAAAAAACCCAGAAGGGGCAGCTAAGTGTTACAGTGGATATGATGGAATCGTAATAAAGCTGCCCCCAGCCTCAATATTCAAACTTCACTATAGGCCTGGCCCTAGTGAACAGCAGGCTGCCCCCCCCCCCATGTCCTATTGGAGGCTCACTGCTCACTGGAACAACAGGTGTGTCCCTGAGCTCTTAGTTCCCACAGAAACAGCAGGTGTGTCCATATGATGGGAACCTAGCTACTGCCTCTACCTGGTCACTGCCCCCAGACCCATTCCCACAGAAACAGGTGTGTTCTTGTATTCAATCACAATCACATCATCTATCTAGCCCAAGACAGGACTACAACAGCTAGCCATTTGGAGGGCAGAATGACAAGAATGTTTAACTACAGAACCATAGATGGGACCCCTCCTCCATTACCTAATACCTTAACAAACTCCTCCTGCCTTTTCAATATTAATGATATTCCTCTCTTCTATGTAAATTTCTGTTGTGTAATTACATCTTTACACTATAAATTCCATCTTTCTTTCTCTGAAGTTGCTGGTTCCTCTTGGAATTTAGCCTGCTTTATGAGAGGCGTCAATCTCGATAAATGCCTATACTTGGACTAGAGGTGGTCTGATACTGAATTCTTTGAGACTGTGCCACCACAACACATCATAAAACTGTGACAGTTTTGGGTGGGCAGAGCCCCCACCTCGGCAGTTTTTGGCATCCCTGTGTTTAAACCACAACTGATAGAGGATCAGGCCTGGAGTCAAGTAAACTAAGTTTCCTGAGTTCAAATGTGGTCTCAGACACTTACTAGCTATGTGACCCTGGGGAAATCAACTAACCATGTTTGCTTCAGTTTCTTCATTGGCAAAATGAGCTGGAGAAGGAAATGGGAAACTACTCTAGTATCTTTGCCAAGAAAACCCCAAACGGAATCACAGAAACTCAGATATGACTGAACAACAGCAAATGCATGTACATATATATGCACAGAGACAGAGACATAGAGAAAGAGAGAGACAGGGAGAGAGACACACAAAAACACACAGAGACAGAAAGAGAGAGTCAGAGACAGAGAGAGAGAGACAGAGAGACAGAGACAGAGACAGAGAAAGAGAGACAGAGAGAGAGACAGACACAGAGAGAGACAGAGAAGAGAGAGAGAGACAGAGAAGCTGAGAGGCAGACAGACAAAGACAGAGAAAGAGTCAGAGATGTAGTTTATTCTGGGTAGGAACATTTCCAGATTTTGAAATTATGTATTTTGCAAAGAGCTCTGTAACCTAGCATAGTAAACAACCTGAAGTTAATGCTGATGTTAGTTTTATTTTTTTTCAAAAAATAAACATTTATTAAACACCTATTATGTGACAGACACTGTGGTAAGAACTAGGGATACAAAAAGAGATCAAAGATAGTCCTTCCTCTCCAAAAAGCAATGTCGAGGTGACAGGAGGTCTCCCTTGGAGTCCTCCAGGGATCTGGTCTACACTGTTTAACATTTTTTTTGCTATCATCATTTATTTTATTTTTAATTAAATTTTATGTTTATTTTTAGTTTGCATCATTCCTTTCCACAAGATTTTGAGTTGCAAATTTTCTCCCCATCTTTCCCCTACCCACCACCCCAAAATAGCAATCCCAATGTATACCACCTCACCAAATCTGCTCTCTCTTATATTCTCTCCCACTACCCCTCCAACTTTCCAATAGGGAAAGATGGATCTGTACACCCCAATATCTGTATATCTTATTTCCCAATTGCTTGTAATATATATACATATATATATATATATATAATTTATTTATTTAAATATTTGATTTCAAAATTTTGAATTCCATATTCTTTCCCTTCCTCCCTTGCCACCCACCCTTACTGGGAAGATATGCAACTCAATATAGGTTGTATACATGTAGCTATGCAAAACATTTCCATAGTGGTTACATTGTGAAAGACTGACTATATTTCCCTCCACCCTATCCCGCCTCCTACTTGTTCTATTTTCTACTTTGACCCTGTCCCTTTTCAAAAGTGTGTGCTTCTAACTTCCCTCGCCCCGCACCTCCCTTCCCCTCCATCATCCCCCCTCTCATCCCCTTCTCCCCTACTCTCCTGTAGGGTAAGAAAGCCTATTTAGTGTATATGTCATTCCCTCCCTAAGGCAAATTCAATGAAAGTAAGATTGACCCATTCCCTTTTGCCTTCCTGTTCTTCCCCTCCATTGTAACAGTTTCCCATCACCTCTTCTACATGAGATAATTTACCCCATTCTGTCTCTTCCCATCTCCTCTCATTATATTCCTTTCTCACCTCTCAATTTCACCTTTTAAGTATCATCCCTTCCTATTCAATTGTTCCTGTGACTGCTATCTATGTATACCTGTACAGATACATACACAAATTCACATATGTATTTCTATGCTCATATACCCTCCTATATGGATACATACACACACACACACACCTACACACACACATATGTGTGTGTGTGTATATATGTATATATATATATATATATTCTCTTCAACTATTTTTATAAAGAGAAAAGTTTAATAAGTTACAATTATTGTTTTTCCATGTAGGAATGTAAATAGATCCACTTTGGTAAGTTCCTTTATTTCTTCTCCCTGTTTACCTTCTTGTACTATTATTGCTTCTTGTATCTGAATGTCAAATTTTCTATTCAACTCTTTTTTTAATAAAAATGCTTGCAAGTTGTCTATTTTGTTGAATGATCATATTTTCCCCTGAATACTCAATTATGCTGGGTAAGTGATACTTGGTTTTATTCCCAGCTCCTTTGATCTCCAGATTATCATATTCCAAGCCCTTTGCTCCCTCAGTGTAGAAGCTGCCAGATCCTGTGTTATCCTGACTGTGTTTCCACTGTATTCAACTTCTTTCTTCTTGGATGCTTGTAATATTTTCTCCTTCATCTGGGAATTCTATAACCTGGCCATAATATTCCTAGGAGTTTTTTTCTTGGGATCTTTTTAAAGAGGTGATCTGTGGATTCTTTCAACCTCTACTTTGACCTCTGGTTCTAAAATATTAGGGCAATTTTCCTTGAGAATTTCTTGAAGGATGATTTCTAGGTTCTTTTTTTGATCAAGGCCTTCAGGTAGTCCCAATAATTTTTAAATTATCTCTCCTGGATCTATTTTCCATGTCAGTGATTTTTCCAATGAGATATTTCACATTGCCTTCTTTTTTTTTCATTTGTTTGTATCTTTTTAATAGTATCCTGATCTCTCTTAAAGTCACTAGCTTCCCTTTGCTCCAATCTAATTTTGAAGGAATTTTCTCTTCAGTGAGCTTTTGAGATTCTTTTTCCATCAGGCAAATTCAATTTTTTAAGGCTTTCTTCTCCTCATTGGCTTTTTGGGCCTCTTTTGCCATTTGAGTTAGTCTATTATTAAGGTGATATTTTCTTCAATCTGGTAGTTGACTCCCTTTTCATAATTTTCTTACATCATTCTCATTTCTCTTCCCAATTTTTCCTCCACTTATCCTATTTCAAAAGACCTCCACCCTAGACAAAGATTCATATCCAAGTAGGTTAAAACAAGAATGATTACCCCTCAGACTGGTTGCTTGGTACCCCTACAATCTGTAGGCCAGGAGCTGCGAATTAGCCATGCAGTGGTGCCGGTCACACCTCAGCTGCTTCTCCCTCCAAGGGCAGACCCTGGACCACACTCCTGAACCCTGTGTTCCCACAAAGTCCACACTGACCTCTCACTTTGTCTTTGGCATTTTATGGTGCCACATGTGCTGATGATTCACTCTCCTGATGTTCCTCCAGCTGGCGGCTGGTTGGGGTGCCCTGAGGCTAAAACCACAGACCTGGTCTTGGCTCTCAGTATGCTACAATGAACCTTTCCTGTCCACTGGCCAGACTGTTTTCAGTGGGAGGTTTGTTTCTCTCTGTCACTTTCTGGGTTCTATAGACCTAAAGTTCATTTAGAGTCATTTTTTTGTGGATATTTGAGGAGGTTATATAGGGGGAATATGATGTTTTCTGGTTCTACTCCACCATTTTAGCTCCACTCTGTTGTTTCTTTTAATATCAAAGAAATGAAGCTAAACTGAAGAAATAAAAGTTTAGGATGATAGTGATTAGCTTTACATTGTTTTAATTTGTTTGGTCTTTGCCTAGTAAGATCTCACAGGTGCTCAGTAATGGTTTAGGTATTTCTTATTTTGAAAGAGATATTCCAAGAGATTTACTCCCATATTGGTCATTGGATGATGCCTTTTGTTTGGAGCCTTAACAAATCTTGGAAATCATCTACTAAGTTATTATATTGAAGGGCTGTTATCTTATTTGGTAGAAAGAGAACCCACAACAACTGAATAACAGTTCTTTGAAATATTTAAATATGTGTCTAAACAAATATCTAACACATTATGTACTCACAGTTTAATAATAACACATACTCAGATACCGTATTTAGCTGTTTCCACTGTCTACTTTTTGAAATTGACTGTGATCATTGTGTTTGTTCAGTTGTTTTTCAGTCAGTGTAACTCTTTGTGACCTATTTGGGGTTTTCTTGGCAAAGATACTAGAGTGATTTGCTATTTCTTTCTCCAGTTCATTTTATAGGTAAGCAACAGAAGTAAATGGGGTTAAATGACTTTCCCAGAGTCACACAACTTGTAAGTGTCTGAGGCCAGATTTCAACTCAGGAAGAAGAGACTTCCTGACACCACGGCTGTCACTCTATCAATTGCATTATCTAACTGTTCATGATCACCATATTCTCCATCATTTGAGAAGATACTTGGGAGAAAAAATAAAGCAATTCAACTGTTACCCTTCAAAATACATTTACTTCTCTTTACACATACTGGTGGCTATAAAAAGGACAGCATGTAAACTAAAAATATGCTCATATAATCAAACTAATGATGATTCATATGTTATTTTCATCATTATATTCCAGTACTCTACCCTTCACTGAAATCATGTCTTGCTACCTATGCAGAAGTACAGAAGTGAAGAGGTCCTTTAACCTGAAGATACTTCTCTTTTTCCTTATTATGGAATTCAGACTCACCAACACTTCTACCTTTTAGTAGTCAATCAAGAGACTTAACAAATGAAACAGGTGAAGCATACAGGGATGGAAGCCATGACCTTCCCCTTTCCCTCCCTACTCCCAGTACAGATATCTTACTGTCAACAGGAATGGTAACTGAACATGTTTTGAGGAGGGGGGATAAAAAATAAAAGAAACATGTATTTGGTTGAGAATTAAAATTACATTCGTTTGGGGAACTCACAATATATGTAGCCCCTTTCATTGAGATAAATCAGTGACTCATTTTAATGGCCTAGAATACCGAATGTTTAGAGGACTTGTCTTTGGACACAAAGTCAGTATATGTTAGAGGTGAGACAAAGCCAGCTCTTCCTGATTCCAAGGTTCACCTTCTATCCACTACACTTCAGTACCGCTTCTATTATCTATACTTCATGGTGGGGTGGAGTAAATAATAGTTCCCTGTATGAAAGTATTTAAAATAATTATAGGAACATCATCATCATCATTGTCATCATCATCATCATGTCAAACACTAGGAGAATATCGCAGACATGTCATATTATAATAAAGTTATATACCTGGAAAGGATATCAGAGGACATCTAGTTGAACATATACCTCAACAAAAATTCCCACATCAACTTACCTGGCAGTACACATCTAATCTGTTTGAAAAAACAAACAAACACATGAACACAAAACCCAACAACTATGAAAAAGAGGAACTTAGTACCTTTTGAGGTAGCCCATTCCACTTTGGGCTAGCTCTACCGCTATTTGGAAGATTTTCCTTACTTTAACCCTAAATCTGTCACATGACACTTGTTTGATGGAACTAGATCTTACAGGAAGTAAGACATGGAAGATCAATTTAGTGAGAAATAGAACTAACACATAGTCTGAGGGCTATACTAAAATGCATGAAACAAAAAAAAGACTAAAAAGAAATGACTAGGAATAAATCTAGATGTCAGTATTCTATGAAGCATTGTATTGGTGATCATGGGCAAGAATCACATAGTTTGAGAAGACTTGGATGGGTTTTTATTTTAGTATACGATGGAATATTCATACAGATTAAATTGCAAATCTTTTGAAGGACTGATACGTTCTCTTTAACAAGCATCCAAGCTGTGGATGAAAGGTAGAATGGTAAATTTCATATATTAGACCTTACAAAGCATTTAGTTGAGCCCTACCATTTTTTGTAGGTAAGAAAGCTGAGATCCAGAAAAGTGAAATGATTTTTTCAAGGTCACACGGATAGATAGTAACAGAAGTATAGCTCAAACCTCAGTCTCTCAACTCTTTTCATTACTCTTCCTCTATATTCTTTTTTTTTGGAGGGGGGAAGGCAAGGCAATTGGGGTTTAGTGACTTGCCCAAGGTCACACAGCTAGCAAGTGATGAGTGCTGAGGTCAAACTTGAGCTCAGGTCCTCCTGACTTTAGGGCCAGTGCTCTATTTACTGCATGACCTATCTGCCCCTCACTATATTCTTTTCTGTATTTAAAGTGTGTATGGAGGGCATGAGAGGTAACACAAGATAGCGAAGTAGCCTCAAAATTTTGAAGACCTGAGTTCAAATCCTGATTCATACTCTGTATAACCTTGAGCAATAATTTAGTTGTTCAGTATCTCCACAAAGCTCTCTAAGTGTAGAAGATTGAAGAGTGGCTATTCTGTTCTTGGTAGAAGGGTTTTCTAACATGAAAATGTCTCAATGTCTATGTCTGGACAAAAAATTAAAAAAATATATTATCATTGAAATGAGAGAAAGATGTGAAATTTGTATTATCAATTTTATGCATGAATTCTTTCTAACACTCAATGTAGATGTGTAAAATTAGACCCTTATCAATGTCTTATGGACCATGTTTCTTATTTTATAACCATATAAAATAGATCTGTTTAATAGTATCTATCAAATAGTGCCATCTTCATCTTGCTTTTTTCATTGACTTTTGAATAATGTTATTGTCAAGAATATGAAATCCACTGTCCTTTAAGCTTCTTGCCTCACAGCCACAGCCATATATAGTCATCCATGCAGTCTACCAAAATTTTTATGTCATCAAGCCTGAATTATAAAGTTTGGTCTTTTTTAATGCCAGAGAAAGATGAATAAAATCTTAGGTTCAGCAGGGAGTTCTGTTCTGATTGGTATTCATGAAAGCATCCTTTGAGGGACCTTTTCATCTGCAATGCTTTTTTGTGAGGAAGAGCAAATAATTAATGTACAGAAAGAATATTTCACACCATTTGGGAATCACTTCTTCTGTTGCATATTTTAAGTATGGGTATTATTGCCAAGGGCATCAGTAGATGCACATTTATTCCTGATGTTGCAATTGCTCGCAGAGGAAATTTTAACTCACAGCATGTAGGTTGATTCACTTTTAGATGCTGGCACATGTAGCTCTCCATTGAAAAGGGAAATCTAAATTAGTGCCATTTTGCATGCCAGAAGAGCCAAGAAGAAAATTTTTTTAAAAAGAAAACAGGAAGCCCCACTCTTATAAACTATGATTTCTTAAAATTTAGAAACCTAAAGTGGAATCAAATAAATATTAGTATTACTTATTATTAATAAAGATAATAGCATCAATTATTTCTGTAACACTTAGTATTACAAAGCATTTTAGAAAATGTTAACTTGAATTTAATAGCTAGCATTTATATAGCACTTATTTTTGCAAAGTGCTTTAGAAATATTATATCATTTTATCCTCACAAGAAACCTGGAATATAAATGTTATTATCCCCACATTATATTTCAGGGAACTGAGGCAAACAGAGGTCAGACTTGACCAGAGTTACATAGTAAGTAAGTGTTCAAGATCATATTTGAACTCAAAACTTCTTATTTCTAGGTCTTGTGTTCTCTGCATTTGCCCCTTATGCTTGGTAATATTATAAAATTATATTACCATATCAATTCTGTAAAGTGGTCATTGCCATAATTAGCCTTAATGCGGATGAGGACAATGAAGTTCAGGAGGATTTGAAAAATCAATCAATAAACAAATACTTATTAAATGCTTACCTTGTTCTAGGCACTGCACTAAGAATTAGAATAATAAAGTACAACAAATTGACAAAAACAACCTTTGTCCTTAAGGAATTTGCATACTAATAGGAGAGAGAAAATACAAACAAAAAGGTATATGTAAGATAAATACAGCTTACTGGGAAGGTAACCTCAGAGAGAAAGCTCAAGTCACTGGGATGCCTAGGAAAACCCACCTAGAGAAGATGGCATTTGAACTGAGCCTTTTGGGTATCCAGGGATGAAAAGAGGTAAAGGTGAGGGGCCAGAGCATCCCAGACAAGAGTATGACTCTGGGTAGGCATTAAATTAGGAGATTGAGTGATGTGTGAAAACAGAAAGTAGGCCTGCGATGTGGTTGGGTTGCAGATTAGTTCAAAGTATGTGTGTCACTGAAGTTAGGAGAACCTGAGTTCAAATATGACCTCAGAAACTACCTTTGTGAACCTGGGCAAGTCACTTAACCCCAATTGCCCTGCCCTCCCAAAACAAACAAATAAAAAACCCAACCAAAAATTAAGTGTAGAAAGACTGGAAAGGTAGGAAGGGATAAACTCTGAAGAATCTTAAAGGCCAAATTGTTAAATAAATATATTTGTCCTTTGTACAAAGTGGATGTTATTTGTGATCCTGGAATTAATAAACAACCTTTGGAGTTTATTAAGCAGGATGATACCATGGTCAGACCTTGTCTATGACAACATAACTAGTATGAAGTAAAGGCAAAATGTGAACCCAGAGCTAACCTAATTCCAAATCTAGAGCTTAAATAAGATACCGAAGGAGAGAAAAATAAATGGATATATTATCACATCCTTCTGCAGGCTCTGATGACAGAATCCTTTTGCAAGTTTTTGTTTAATCCAAAATCTTTAGAATGAAAACTAGTTATTTTCCATGGCTCTTACAATAAGTGTCATTTATGTGATTAGTTGATACCTAATTTCAAAATCTGGGGAAAAATGCTAATCAATTGCTGCCTAAAACTCTCCTTATTGATAACTGCCTATATAAACAACTAATTCAGGAGGGGCCACACAGCCATGCTTCACTTTACTCCTAACTCAATTCTCCAGCTCTCTCCTCCTCCATCCTCCTTCCTTCCAATTCCCTTTTATATATTGACTTTCTTCCTTTAGATTATAAGATCCTTGAGGGCAGAGACTACCCCCTCCCTTTTGTATAAATCTAGTGCTTAGCATATTGCTTGGCACATAGTAAGCACTTTAGTAAATGCTCTATCTCTATCTATCTATTGTTGACCTTAAAGTTTGGTTAAGGGAGACAAACAGGTTAGGTGATATACAGTTATAGCTAAATTAGCAGATACATGTACATGGAGCCAGAACCTAATTTCTGACTTCCTGAACAAAAGAATGAGAAATCTTAAATACATTTTAGAACCATCCCAATTCTGGTGGCTGTGCCACTGTAGTTTATGATCTCTATATGTTTACTCTACATACCATGGGGAAGGGAAGTGTCTTGGTTGTAAATACAAATTGACAAGACAATAAACACAGCAGTGTCCACTTGGAATTTATAATCTCATGATGTCTGTTTTCCTCCTGTATGTAGTTTGTCTCCCAAGATCAGAAAAGTCCGTCTATTTGGCCTTATCTATTTTTTGGAGTTGCTGACACAGGAAAAGGTATTTTTAAAGCAAAGCAAAGCAAAGCAATCTGATTAATTCAGGCTTTTACTCCTACTGAGATCCAAAAATGATATTTAATTATTAAAAATGATATTTAATTATTATTGTGTTCCCTCTCTCTCATCAGAAGTTACAAAGAGATATATGAGCATTCAACCATAATTATTATAGTAGAAATATAATCTAATAGCTTTTAATATCAGGTATTTAGGAAAAGAAGCAGATACTGTTTTCATACTCAATTCTTTATCAGTTCCATCCAGTTCTCCAGGCTTATGTCAGACTTCACTCACTCTTTCATACAGTTCCCTAACTTGTCACAATTGTTTGCTGTTCAAGGTGCAGTTTGGATTCCCATAATTCTTCTTTAATTATTTTCATGCTCAGCAATGTCTAAATCTTTCAAAGGGTGGCATTATCTGTGCAGCTAGAGGGACAACTTAGGACTTGATTCCCCTCCTGGAAAGTAATGAAAACACCATCTCAAGATGAGAAGCAAGAAGGGTTTTTTGTTAAGACTTGGCCCATGACTGCCCTTTTGCTACAATTCTCAAAAGCAGGACACAAAAGCAAATTGTACTTAAAAAGTAACATTCCATGTGATGCATTGAAAAGTTTGGAAATTCACTTAGGTCCCATGGGAAATTAAAAAGCAGGAAAAATATGACCAAAGAGATTAAGACAATTTTTAGATTATAAACACTTTCTGGGAAGGGATTCAAACTAATTCAAATAAGCAGCACAGAGGAGAACAAGGGAGGATTCAAGGACGACTGGGTAAAACTAAATTGCAGGGTTAGGTTAATTGGTATGGGCGGGAAGGCTTCCTATCAGGTTTAAGCAGTAAGCGTGTCTAAATAATGCTGAGAAAATTGAGTTAGAGAGTGTACACACAACACTTAGAAACCATGATGATTGCATTTCTGCTTAAACCAGAGATCTAGCTAAAGGAAATCATTTTCCTATTTATTCACGTGTGCAGGAGGGAAAGGACATCTAGAATTAAATCTGAAGGCAAGCTCATGAGCTTGAGTGGGTTGCCTTTAACTCTAATATAATGAGATTGGTTGCTTTTCCTTCCATTTATATATATATATATATATATGTGTGTATATATATATATATATATAAATACATACATATTATATATATATGTATGTGTGTGTATGTAGATATATATTTTTTAACAGAATTTGATTACTCGGTTTCTCATATTTTGGCAATTTTTCTTTTCAAATGAGGGGTGTGTCTTTTGGATAATCTCAGTATAAAAATGTAACTGATACATATTATTCAATTTTGAAATCTACAGACCATTAAATTTTAATACCAATTATTCATAATGTATAGAAAGGAGAGGAGGTAATTTTACCCAGATTTATTTTTAACATTTCCTTTGCTTTTATGAAAAGTCATTGATTTGCAAGGCAGCATATTAAACCCCTAAACTTCTCTTTATTTGTATTAAAGGAAGTGAATGATTTAGTTTATAAAATAGAGAAGCAAATTTGTAGGTTTATAAAAATAATATAAATAAATTTGCTTGAAAGGAAGGAAATGGATTGATAAAATATTGAAATGGGCAGGAACCTTAGAAATCTTATAGTATGGCTTTTGCATTTTATTGCTTTAGAGACAGACAAGCAGAGAGATGCAACAGTGACTAGTCATACAACTAGTTAAGTAGTGGAATTGAAATGGAATTCTAGTATGCTGATTCCAAGTGTACACTTCAGAATTTGATAATTTCTTTAACTATTTTGGAAGTTTTTCGATGACTTCTCTCTGTATTTCTTGTTTCACATTAAAACAACAACAGTAACAAAAACTCAAAACACTGTACTGAATGCTTTGCTTTGTGTAGGCACAATTTGAATACTAGCTTCTAAATGTAGAGGATGTGACAATTAATTACCCAGATACTTATGAATTACACTTTTTAGTTTTGCTTTGAATAGATAAGAGCGAAAGAACTTCATGTAAGTCAACAGTCAACAAACATTTATTAAATACCTACTCTATTCATGGCACTATACCTAGATTTAAGAAAAGAGATTCAAATTAATATTATGGAGTGCTGATTGAAATTTAAGAACATCAGATTTTGTAGTTACCTGGCAAGAAGTTTATATAATTCCTTTCCTTGGATTTTCAAAATTTATTTTTTTTATCCTGAACTTAAATACCAAAAGGAAAGAAGTGTTTATATATATACAACACAACACAAAGGGTATCTATAAAATAATGGTTCAATTTCATACAACTTTTTTTCTAAATTAAAATATAGCAAATTCCACGTATTACTTTAAAAACCATTCTGCATATCTGTTTTTGTTCTGAAGTTCCTTCTTTTCTATGTATAAAACAAATAAAAATGTTTAGATGACCCTCTTTTTTGCCATTACTAATGCTACCCTTTCTTTCTCCATTCCACTTAAAAAAAAAAGAAAACAATACTTATAATAAATAAGCATAGTAAAGCAAAACTAATTCACATCACGACCATGTGACAAAATATGTCCCTCTCTGCACTTTGAGTACATCCACCTCTAGAGGTGATTAGTGCATTTCATCCTAGGTTCTCTGGAGACTTAGGTGGTCATCGCTTTGGTCTGAATTCTTAGCCAGTCAACCGTGCGTCAAGTACCTATTATGTTATAAGCACAGTGTTAAGTTCTGAGGATACAAAGAAATGCAAAAAAAAAAAAAAAAACCCAGCCCCTATTGTAAAGGAATTCACAATTTCATGGGGAAAAAAAGGTAAAAAAAAAAAAAAAGACTGTGCAAAAAAAAAAAAAAGAGATAGATGGATATGAGGAGGGAGAGAGTTCTAGGTAGAGGGTGGGAGAGGAATGGAAGAGATGTTGCAGCTTGTGAAAATGCCCAGAGTTACCTTTTTTATTTTTAATTTATGGAATAAAACAAGCAGTGCCATAATATAGAACAATAACAAAGATCATTGCATATGAAATTGTAAATCTACTATGTACAATGTGCTATTCCTTTCAAATATACAAAATAATTGTCATGTAAATTTATTTTTTCCCTCCCCACTCTACAGATGACTACCATTAGATACAATGAATATATGTATATGTAAGTATGTATACTCACACATACATGTATATAATTATTCTATACATAATTCTATTTATTAGTTCTATCTCTGGATGCAAAATCTTCATTTGTATACCTTTACAGCTAATTTGGGGTTTCATAATGAACAAAGTAACTTCTTTGCTCAAAGTTGTTCTTAAAACAATATTGCTGTTATTGTACACAATTTTTTTCTTGGTTCTGCTTGTTTTACTCTTCATTAATCGGTCCGAGTCTTTTTATGTCTTTTTTTCTAATCAGTGAGCTCATCATTTCTTATAGCACAATAGTATCCCATCACCATAATTTACCACCACTTGTTTAGCCATTTTCCAATTGATGGACATCCCTGAATTTTCCAGTTCTTTGCCACCACAAACAGAATTGTTATAAAAATTTTAGAACATATGAGTTCTTTTCCTTTTTTCCCTAATCTTCTTTGGAAGTAGACAAAATAGTGGTATTTCTGGGTCAAAGGATATAGGTAGTTTAATAACTCTTTGGGGATAATTCCAAATTGTTTTCTAAAATAGTTGGCTAAGTTCACAATTCTACAAAAATAATATGCCCCATTTTTCCACATCCCAGTTGTTACTTTCCCTTTCTTTGATTTTAGCTATTATAGTAAGTGTAAAATAATATCTCTAAATTGTTTTAATTTGCATTTCTCTAATCCATAGTGATTTAAAGCACTTTTTTATGTGAATAAGTTGCTTTGATTTCTTCTTTGGAAAATTGCCTGTTCATGTACTTTGACCATTCATCAATTAGGAATGACTAATATTCTTATAAATTTGACATAGTTCTTTCTATATTTGAGATATAAGACACAGTTCTGATAAATTGACTGTAAATTCCCCACTCCTCTACCCAATTATCTTTTTTTCCCTTCTGATCTTGACTGCATTTGTTTTATTTATATAACAATCTTTTTATTTAATGTAATCAAAATAATCCATTTTATACCTAATTTTGTTTTCTGTTTCTTGTTTATTCATAATTTTTTGACCTATCCATAAGTCTGATAACTTATATGTTCTGTATTCTTCCAATTTTCTCATAAAATCTCTTGTTATAACAAGGTTATGTACCCATTTTGACCATATCTTCTTAAATGGTGTAAGATATCTGTCTCTGTCAAGTTTTTGTCATACTTCTTTCCAGTTGGCCTAAAAATGTTTTACCAAATAATGAATTCTTATCCCAAAATCTCATCTTTACATTCATCAAATTCAAGGTTGTTACATTTATTTTACCTTTTTAAAATGTATGTTCATTCTCTTCCATTGATTTACCTTTCTGTTTCTTAGCCAGTACCAGATAGATTTGATAGTCAATACCTTATAATATTGTTTTAGATCTGGCACTGCTAAAACTTTTTACAATTTTTTCCCGTTATTTCCTCAGATATTCTTGATGTTTTTGTAAATAGTGCTTTATTTTTCCCTAGTTACATGACAGGAAAATTTTTCACATTAATTTTTTACAAAATTTTGGGTTCTAAATTTTTCTTCCTCCCTTCTACTGAAAGTGGTAGCAAGTGTGATAGTTAATACATGTACAATCATGTAAAACATAGTTTAATAGTAGTTAACAGCTTTGAAAGAAGAAACATCAAAAGGAAAAAAAAAAAAACTAGAAAAATGAAGTAATCAAGAAAAGTATGGTTCTATCTGAGTTCAGATTCCATCAGTTCTTTATCTGGATGTGGAAAGCATTTTCCATTGTGAATCCCTTTTACTTGTCTTGGATCATTGGGTTGCTGAAAAGAGCTGAGTAATTCATAGTTGATCATCACACAGTGTTGCTGGTACTGTGTACAATGTGTTCTTGTTTCTGCTCATTTCACTTCATATCATTTCACATGTCTTTCAGTTTTTTTTTTCTTCTGAAATCCATCTGGTGATCAGTACAATATTATTCCATTACATTGAAATTGCACAGCCTATTCAGTCATTCCCCAAATGATGGGCATCTCCTTAATTTTCAATATTTTGCCATCATAAAAAGGGCTGCTATAAAAATTTTTTGTACATGTAGTTCTTTTCTCTTTTTTATGATCTCTTTGGAATACAGACCTAGTAGTGTTATTATTAGATGAAAGGGTATGCACAGTTTGGTTTCCCTTCAGACATACTTCCAAATTGCTCTCCAGTATTGTTAGATCAATTCATAAATCCACCAACATCCTTGTTTTTTTATCGTAGTTTTCCTAAATCCTTCCCAATATTTCTCATTTTCCTTTTTTTTTTTTGTTATATCAGCCAATTTGATAAGTATGAGGTGGTATCTCAGAGACATTTTAATTTGCATTTTCACATCAAAATTGATTAAGAACACATTCCCATGCCCATAGATAGTTTTGATTTCTTCTTCTGAAAACTACCTGTACATATGCTCTGATCATTTATCATTTGGGAAATGGCTTGTATTCTTATAAATTTGACTCAGTTCTCTATACTTTTGAGAAATTAGGTCTTTATCAGAGACACTTGCTTTAAAGATGATTTCCTATCTTTCTGCTTTCCTTCTAATCTTGGTTGAATTTTTTTTGTACAAAAGCTTATTAATTTAATCAAAATTACCTATTTTACATTTTGTAATGCACTCCATCTATTGTTTGGTCATGGGTGTTCCCCTTCCCCATAGATCTGACAGGTAGATAATTCCTTACTTTTCTAATTTGCTTACAGTATCACCCTTTATGTCTAAATCATGCACCCATTTTGACTTGTTCTTGGTACCTGGTGTGAGATGTTGGTCTATCCCTAGTTTGTGTTCTTTTGTTTTCCAGTTTTCCTAGCATTATTTTTTCAAATAGTAAATTCTTATCCCAGACGTTGGGGTCTTTGGATTTATCAAACCCTAGGTTATCAACTGTTCTATCCACTTCTGCTTCATTGGAGAGTTCATGCCATTCACCATCACAATTATGATTACTACCTGTGTATTTTTCTCCATCATATTCCTCCTGCTTGTCCTCTCTCTCCTTTGATACATTCCCTCTTAACCAGTGATTGACTTCTCTCTACCACCTCCCCTGAACTACCTTCCTTTCTCTTGATTTTCACTCCCCTTTTTAACCCTTGCCCTCCTACTTCCCTGTCAGGTAAGGTAGATTTCTCTATTTAACTGATTGTGTTTGATTCCCTCTTTCAGCTAATGCTCATATAAGGTTTAAATAATGCCCATTGCTCACCCTCCCGTCTTCCCCTCCACTGCAATAGGTCTTTCAGGCCTCTTCATGTGAGGCAATTTACGTCATTATACCTCTCCCTTTCTTCTGCACTTATTCTACTCCTCTTTCTCTACCCTTAATTTTGTATATCCTTCCCTCCATTTCTCCTGATACCCATATCCTCTACGTATTTATTTTCCTTCTAGTTGTACTATTAATGATTTAATTTTTAAGAATGACAAGCATTATCTTCCCATAAACAGCTTAGCTCTTTGAATCCCGTAAGTTTTCTTTTCTCTTTTTACCTTTTTGTACTTCCTTTGGTTCCTCATATTGTAGGTCAAATTAATGATCCAGATCTGATCTTGTCTTTATGAAAGCTTGAAATCCTTTGATGTCATTGAATGAGCGTTATCTCCCTTGATGTATTATGCTTAGTTTTTCTGGGTAGGTGATTCTGGACTGCAATCCGACCTCCTTTGCCTTCCAGAATACCATGTTCTATGAACTCCTATCTTTAATGTTGCAGCTACCAGATCCTGTGTAATCCTGATTTTGGCTCCCTCATATTTGAATTGTTTCTTTCTGGTCACATGCAGTATTTTTTCCTTGACCTGATAGTTCTTAAATTTGGCTATAATGTTCCTTAGGGTTTTTAGTTTGGGATTTCTTTCCTGAGGTGATCAGTGAATTCTTTCAATGCCTATTTTCCCCTCTGGTTCTAGGACATCAGGGAAATTTTTCTTGATAATTTCTTGAGAAGTGCTGTCCAGGTCCTCATTTTGATTATGCTTTCAGGTAGTCCAATGAGTCTGATAATCTCCCATCAACCTCTCCCCCCTCTGGGTCTATTTTCCAGGTTAGTTGTTTTCCCATCATGTATTTTACATTTTCTTCTATTTTCTCATTCTTTTGAATTTGTTTGATTCATTCTTGATGTCTCATACTGTCATTAGCTTTCACTTGCCCCATTCTAACTTTTGAGGAGTTGCTTTGCTCAATTAGCTTTTGTGTTTTCTTTTTCATTTGACTGTTTGTACTTTTAAAGCATTTTTAATCTAATTCTTTTTTCATATTTCTCTTGCAAAATTCTAAATTATTTTCCCATTTTTCTCCTACGTCTCTTCTATGATTTGATAGCCTATATGATATAATTTTATATACTTTTGAGCTCTTCCATCAATTCTTTCTGAACATGAGACCACTTCCTATTTTTCTTTGGGGTTTTGTCCATAGATGTTTTGATCTTGTTTTCCTCTTCTGTGTCTGTGTCTTGGCCTTCCCTGTCACCAGAATAACTTTCTGTGGTCAAATTATTTTTGTTTGTTTGTTTTTTGCCGATCTTTTTTTGGTGGTTTCCCCCTTTATTTTAAACTTGAGCTCTATACCTTGGGTCTCAGGCTTACTGTTCCAAGCACTGCAAGCTCTTGCTATTTACCTGTTGTTACAATGAAGTTGCCCTGTAGCACTGCCCCCCCCACCACTCTGAGGAATACTTATATTTTGTGCTGTACTGCAGCGTGTACAGCATCTCATTTAGTTTATTCCTTTTGTAGTCTGTTTAATTTTTTCCTACTTCTTTTAATTGAAATCTGATTTTGCAACAAGAAGCTTACAATCTGATTTCAATTGGTGGAAATTATGCATGACTATCAGTGTTGCTGAGTTCCCACTCCTCCCCCCCCCAAAAAAAATAATAGCAAAATCATTAAATCTCATTTGTATTCAGTGTTTCTATGTGAATACAATTCATGACTACCATAACTTCCAAAAAATGGTGTCTGGTTGCCAAAATCCTGTAGCTCATTTTTTTTGACCACTTAGGTTACTTTTTTACTGGGGAGAAGATATTTTCCCCAGACTCTTAGTACATTTTGTCCACATATGGAAGCTCAGTACTTAGAATTAAGAACCTGGGAGGACCATGATAATTGTGAATTTATCATACTTCTTTCCCCAGAGATTGAGGTCCTATAGTTATGTCTTCCACATATTGAAGAGAGGATTTGTGGGAATGTATGCATACATACACATGCACATATATATATATATATATATACACATATATATATATATGTTCCTTCAAAAACACATATATGTATTGGTTCTTGCTATGAATCTGAAGTATTACTATTCCTTTGTAAAAGTGAATCTCACTGTTAAGTTTAAATAAACTTGGGGGAGAGATATCCTTAAATTTGAAGAATACACTGTAGTAAGCGAAAGATTGAGACAGTGGCAGTGACTATACACCTCTCTCTCTGTCTCTCTCTCTGTCTCTCTGTCTCTGTCTGTCTGTCTGTCTGTCTGTCTGTCTGTCTGTCTCTCTCTCTCTCTCTCAGGGCAGCCTGGGGGAAAAGTGACATGTA
>NW_027186372.1:19814435-19834226 GCF_028583685.1 Petaurus breviceps papuanus
AGCTCAATATTCCATTAATATACCAAATTTTTCATCCTTTATCCAACTGATTGACAAGCCTTAAGAATCCAATTCTACAACTCCCCTTCCTTAATTCCTTATTTCAATAGATTGGGAAGTTTGTTTTGCTTGTAATTACAGTTTAATGGACCTTATTTCTCTTTTAAATTCCAGCTCTATCTACTCACCTAACTCCCTGTGCCCTGTTAAGTTTGATGTATTTTCTTTATTATATATTAATTTTATGTTTATTTTTAGTTTACAACATTGATTTTCACAAGATTTTGAGTTACAAATTTTTTCCCCTACCCACCACCCCAAAATAGTCATCCCACTGAATAAACCTTCCCCCAATCTGCTCTCTTCTCTATCCTTCCCCATACCAACTTGAACTTTCCAGTAGGGCAAGATGGAACTCTATACTTCAGTGCTTGTACATCTTATTTCCCAGTTGAATGTAAAATAATAATAATAATAATAGTTTTTAAAAATATTTTATTTTAAAATTTTGAATTCCAGATACTTTCCTTTCCTCCCTTGTCACCCACCCTTACTGGGAAGACAAGCAATTAAATAGAGGTTGTACATGTGTAGCTATGCAAAACATTTCCATAGTGAATATATTGTGAAAGACTGACTGTATTTCCCCCATCCTATCCCATCCCCCAACTTATTCTATTCTCAGCTTTGACCCTGTCCATTTTCAAAAGTTTGTGCTCCTAACTACCCTCCCTTACAACCTTCCCACCCCTCCATCATCACTCCTCTCATTCCCTTTCCCTCTACTCTCCTGTAGGGTGAGATACCCTATTTATTGTGTATGTTATTCCCTCCCTAAGCCAAATTCAAGGAGAGTAAGTATGACTCATTCCTTTTTACCATTTTGTTCATCCCCTCCATTGTAACAGTTTCTCCTTGCCACTTCTATATGAGATAATTTGCACCATTATGTCTCTCCCCATCTCTTCTCATTATATTCCTCTCTCACCTCTCAATTTCACCTTTTAAATATCATACCTTCCTATTCAATTGGTCCTTTAACTTCTGTGCATGTATAAATATACACATATGTACACACAATCACATATGCATTCACACTCACATATGCCCTCCTAAATAGATGTATATATGTATTTATACATATAAATGTTTATGTACATATACATATATATGCATATATATGTATGTATATATACATTTCTATTCCCTTCAACTATTCTAATACTGAGAAAAAAATTTCAAAAGTTGCAATTATAGTTTTTCCATGTAGGAATGTAAAAAGCTAAACTTTGCTAAATTCCTTATGGTTTCTTTTCCGTGCTTACCTTTTCATTCTTCTCTTGTTTCTTGTATCTGAATTTCAAATTTCCTACTCAACTCTCTTTTTTTTATCAAGAATTCCTGAAAGTCCTCTATTTCATCGAACGACCATATTTTCCCCAGAAACATGATAGTCAGTTTGGCTGGGTATGTGATTTTAATCCCAGCTCTTTTGACCTCCAGAATATCATATTCCAAGCCCTTTAATCCCTCAGTGTAAAAGCTGCCAGATCTTGTGTTATCCTGATTGTGTTTCCACAATGTTCAAATTCTTTCTCCTTGTCTGCTTGCAATATTTTCTCCTTGACTTGGGAATTCCAGAAGCTGCCTTTAATATTCCTGGATTTTTCTTTTTGGGATCTTTTTCAAGAGGTGATCAATAGATTCTTTCAACTTCTATTTTTCCCTCTGGTTCTAAAACATCAGGTCAATTTTCCCTGATAATGTCTTGAAGGATAATTTCTAGGCTTATTTTTAATGGCTTTCAGGTATTTCAATAATTTTAAAATTATATCTTCAGGATCTATTTTCCAGGTCAGTGTGTTTTCCAATCAGATATTTCAGATTACCTTGTGTTTTTATTTTCATTCTTTTAGATCTGTTTAATAGTATCTTGATTTCTCATAAAGCCACTAGGTTCTGTTCATTCCAATATAATTCTGAATGAATTATTCTCTTCAATGTGCTTTTGAGATTCATTTTCCATCAAGCAAATTTGACTTTTTAAGGCATTCTTCTCCTCATTTGCTTCTTGAGCTTCTTTTACCATTTGAGTTAGTCTATTTTTTAAGGTGTTATTATATTCAGTCTGGTTTTTTACTCTCTTTTCATGATTTTCTTTCATCATTCTCATTTTTCTTCCCAATTTTTCCTCCATTATTCTTATTTGGTTATCAAAAATCATTCTTAATCTCCTCTATGGCCTGTAACCAATTCATATTTTTATTGCAAGCTTTTTGTGCAGGAGTTCTGAGTTTGTTGTCTTACTCCCATTCTATAATTTGATCCTTTTTGTTCCCAAAATAGGAATCTAAGGAAATATATGTGTTTGTTTTGACTATTGTTCTTGCTTTGCTTCCTTTGCTTGCTCATGTTGCTGCTCAATTATTTGACTTTTTGAGCTTTTTGCCACAGTAGAACTCTGCTTCCAGAGAAGAGAGCTTTGTCCCAAATTGCTGGGGTTTTCACAGCTGCCAGAGCTTTTAGCTGGCTACTCTCTCTGAAGCCTCCACTGGCTCTGGCACCTGGTCACACACTCCAGTACCTCCAACCTAGACAGTGATCCATATGCAAGCAGGTTAAAGCAAGATCATTTATCCTTCAGAATGGTCTCTTGGTCCCCCAACCATCTGCGGGCCCAGAGTTGTGAAACATCCATGTGGTGGCACATGCACCTCAGCCACTTCTCCCTCCAGGGCAGAGGCTGGACCACACTCCCTGACCCCCTGTTCCCAAAGTCCACAATGACCTCTCACTTAAAGCTAGCCCAATAATTTTTAAATTATCTCTCCTGCATCTGTTTTCCAGGTCAGTGGTTTTTCCAATGAAATATTTCACATTGTCTTCTATTTCTTTTATTTGTTTGGATCTGTTTAATAGTATCTTGATTTCTCATAAAGTCATTAGCGCCTATTTGCTCCAATCTAATTCTGAAGGAATTATTCTCTTTAGTGAGGATTTTGAAATTATTTTTCCATCTGGCAAATTTGGCTTTTTAAGGCATTCTTCTCTTCATTGACTTTTTGGGCCTCTTTTGCCATTTGAGTTAGTTCAACTTTTAAGGTGTTATTTTCTTCAGTCACTTTGTTGACTAGCTTTTCATGATTTTCTTGTATAATTTTCATTTTTCTTCCCATTTTTTTCTTCACTTCTCTTACTTGATTTTCAAAATCCTTCTTGAGCTCCTTCATGGCCTGTAACAATTCATATTTTTTCTTGTAAGGTTTTGGTTCAGGATTTCTGACTTTGTTGTCTTCCTACAATTTTATCCTTTTTTACCCAAAAAAAGGAATCTGAGGTTTGATTGCTGTGCTTGCTTTGCTTCCTTTGCTTGCTCATGTTGCTACTCAATTATTTGACTTTTGAGTTCTTTGCTACTCTAGAAATCTGCTTCCAGAGAGGAGAGCTTTGTCCCAAATTGCCGGGGCTTTCAAAGATGCCCGGAGCTATTAGTTGGGTGCCCTCTCTACAGACAACACAAGCTCTGGATCACTGGTCACATATCTCAGGAGCACCATCCAAGACAACGATCCAGATCCAGAAATTTTAAAGCAATAGTGATTACCCTGTGAATGGTCAATTGTTTCCCCTATGATCTTCAGTCTCAGAGCTATGTAGCATTCATGTGGAGGAGGCTGCATGGTCGCTATGCCTCCTCCACTTCTTGCTCCAGTTGGAAGTTGCTAGACTGTGCCTGCATCCACACCAAACCCCCTGCCCTCCAGTTCCAACAGATTGCCACACCATCCTTTTACTTTGTATTTGGTATTTATGGGTTGATAATTCTGGAAAGCACCACTGCTGCTGGTGATCCACTCTCCGGAAGTCCCCTGAAGTAGCTGCTGGGGACTGCTGCCCAGGGGCTAAAACTGCAGGCTCATGTGGGGCTTGGCTAGGCTCCCTGCATCCTGTGATGGACTTTTCCTATAGGCCTGCCTGGCTGCCTTCAGTGAGAGATTTGTTCCTCTGTGTCACTTTGTTGGTTCTCTAGCTCTAAAATTTGTTTAGAGTCATATTTTATAGGTATTTGTGATGGTTATGGGGGGAGCTCACTGAGTTTTCCTGCTTCTCCACTGCCATCTTGGTTCTGTCCCCTAGAGTTTGATGTATTTTCACACCAAATTTTGAGTGTGTTTGTTGACTCCAACTTTATCTGATTAAGATAAGAGTGAGGTTATTCTGTTGGTCACTTCTACTACCCCTTCTTCCACGTGTGTATACTCTTCTTACATACTTCAGTCTGAGAAACACCATTTTCCACTTCTGTCTTGCTGTATTCCACACATACATATTAATTTTTACCTTTTCTTCTCTTTCTTTGCTTAGAGCATTCAAAATAAAAGCAATATTGCCCCTAGTCTTCTGTTTTTTTTAAATTAACTCCACAATGCTCTTTGAAAATATTAATATTCTGAAGGGACTCTTCTTGCATCTCTTCTCATTGTTACATTAGCATTGAATTGTGATATATCTCCTCCGAACAGCCCATATACTTTTATATCTCTAAGTTTCCTTTGACTCTTATTTTTTTCAAAGCCTTAAGTAACATCAGATATCAGAGCCCTGGATATTATTATCTGAAAATCATCTCATTTAAACTGGTTGCTGTTGCAACTGGTGACATCTAAAGCTCCTTTGGTGAAATTCCAACCACCCAGAGCTTTCTTGTATGATCCTCTCCACTTTAGCTCCATTTGAACACAGAACACTACACAAGTCATTGGCCCTTTTTTGGTCTCAGTTGGATGTTGTGGGCTTGTTTACTTATATTAGTACTGCCTTTGCTAGCAGTCCATATTCCTATTGCCCATGAATTTCTGGCCAACGTTTTGTGCATTTCTCATGTAGAAATTGCTTTTTATTGTTTATTATTTTATTCCTTGATCATTAGATGACTTGGTTTGATTTTTTTGAGTCTTTTTTCCCCCTCAATAGTGTAGGCTAATCAGGCTACCTCCATTCAGACTATAATGTTGACTAGGACTCCTTCCTGTATTTTTATGTAGACCTAACCCAACTAATTGACAGGAAGTAAAAATGAGAGGAGATTCTGATCTCTGCTAACAAAAGAATCCCCTACAAAACTAAGTTCTCTGATCAATATTTTGAAAACAGACTAAGTATCAAATAAAACATAACTACAATGAATATATCATAGATTTATGTCTTTTTAAATGTAAGATAACTAAGTCAGAAGCAACAATTTATAATAATGACCACTAATGTATAGATTTGTCCCTAGAGGTCATTTGATGAAAGAGCAGAGAAAGGGGAGAACTCATGACATCTATGTTTGTTTGTTTTTAATATCTCAGACATTGAAAATAAATTATTATCTTGGTCCAGAATTCAATAGGATCAAGTAGGTTGGACTGCTTATGGGAAATGATGCATGACTTCCAAGTGGTGCTGACCTCACACTTCCCCTAAAGAATCACAAAAACTTTTCTTTTTAACATTCATATTCATCCATTGATTCTATGTGAATAAATCCCATAGACTACCATGGCTTACGGTATCTGGTTACCCAAAGAACAAAGTATAAATCTGTCCTGGAATTGCTTGCTTATATCCAACTGTAAGATCTTAATAAAAACTTGTCCAAGAACTGGTAAAAATAATTTCATCAAAGAATTTCATCATAAAGGGAGAATGGCTATTAATGCAGCAATCCACAGTGACATGGAATTAGTAGATATCCTCTGTGCTATATTAGGAACCACATAATTGTAAGAGAATGATTCCAACAAGTGGGGAGATTCCTTGTGAAAAAAAATGAAGAGAGGACATATCTTCAGTTAAAACAGACAATTTGCATAGGTCTGTTTGGGTGCTGCTCTGTAGCATTGGAGGGAAGATTTTATTCAGAAATAAGAGATCCTTTGAAACACTGCTGAAGGTTAAAAAAAAGGAGATTGAAAATTGGTCTGCTGGCCTCAAAGAAATAATAATCTATCTTTCAACTTTACTTACTTATCTAATCTTCTAATTTCATTAATGGAAATATGTTTGTGGATGGCTCATGGTATGTTTTTCCTTTTAGATATTTGTGTTCTTTACATACAGTGAATTACAGAATAGTAATAGAAGGTTTCAGGATATAAAAGGAATAGTATGTAATAAATTGTTTGCATTGGATAAAACATTTGAAAATTAATGGTCTTTAAAATAATTATTTGCAATTCTAGGTTAATGAAATAGAAATTCTACTTGTATGTGTTATTTTTGTTTTTTAAGTAGCAATTCTATATTTCTTAAATAACTGATACCATTCTAACACATAGAGCAGTTCATGTAAGGTTAAAATATGAGTTATGCCACTGGAATGCAATTTAAAATCATTACACTAATTTCTTATGCAAATGTCTAAAATTGACAACCAATTTTTGTTTTGCCTATAACTCATTGAGCACTTAGTCATGCAAATTAAAATGTGTTTTGATATCCAAACAGAAATAAAGCAAGGATAAAATTGTGAATTTATAAATACAGAGGTGAAGTTATATATGCAGTGGAAGAGACTTCACACATAGTGGGAGGAAGTTGCATCAGTATCAAGGAAATGAAGTCGTGTAACATGCACTCTCAAAGTCTAAGTTACTCTTTGATAGTAAAAGGTTTCATAAAATAGTGACAAGTTAGATTTGGTAGTAAACTTATGTACTTACATCAACTTTTAGTATTAATCACATTAATATGTTAGTCTCATAAAAATTATATGGATAAAATTCATTAATACCACCACAAAGCAGCTACTGAGTAGTTTTTGTCAGGAAATAAAGGAACAAGAATTAAAGTGAAAGAATCAGGTTTTGCCTTAAGTATAGGGATAATGTGATCTAAAAAGTAATAAAATGTCTGCTTTAACTTTAAAACAAAAAGCAAAAAGTCTCTCTTTTCACATTATACACAACTCAATCCCTTTGAGGGAGGATATAACAATCAAAATATGAGAAAAGTAATGTACAAAATAACACACTGATTAACCTTTAATATCTTACATATTTCTCAGTTCAGAGAATAGGACACAGCAAGTTTTATAGGTATTTTAGAGGGAGATAAAAGATGTAAATACCTGGAACTTAGAGTACTATCATTCTCCAGTTGGGTCCCACAATGGAGAGTCCTAGGCAACTGGGTGGCACAATAGATCCCTTAATAATGCAAACAAAAGGGGAAGATCCATAAAAGAATAGAGGCTGGTTGGTTGGTTGCTGCCTTCCTTCTTGAAGAAGGCAAAATGATAATAATGTTAGAGTAAAAATACTGTGTGTCTGACTGTGGCTGTTAAGAGCAATGTGAGCTTGGAAGGCACAACAACAGGTTAGGCAATGTTGTGGGAATGGGAATGTGAAGATCTTCCCTGCCCCTTGGCCCTGTGATAGGCTTAAGTGACTCTGAGAATCTTCCCTGATTTGAAAATATACTCTGTCCTCTAATAGGCTGAATTTGGTCTCATGGAGCCTGTGGTGGGAGGCTTGTTTTTCAGGAAAGCTCACACCTTGTTACTTTGTGATTGGGCAGTGGGTCAAGAGGGCTGTGACATTTTCTGAGCCAGGAGAAGGCTATATACACCATGATGTGAGGTTTTGCTTTGGGGCTCACTTTGAGAAGAGTTATGTGATTTGAGGTGATGAGACTCTGGGCAGCAATTGAGGCCTCTGGCTTTAAAAATTCAGATGTTGGTGCTTCCCTCTCTGGTAACTGACTAGTTATGGATATAATGGTCAGACAGTGGGAAGCCCTGTCCGGTGATCTGTCTCTTTGTCTCCTTGTAACCTCTGTTTGTATTCTCTGAACTTCAGGGTGCTGACTTTTTCACCTGAACTAGGTAAATGATATGTGTTTGATTGATTAAAGTCACATTGTTAACCCATTCTGAGTTGCTTTCCTTTAGAAAAGCAGATCTTGGAACCTGTGCTAGCAGCCCTCCTGGGTGTGCTAGGGTGCTTGCTGCTACAGGCACAAATAGTCGACATCAAAATTTGGAGTGCAGATGTCTCTAAATGTGTGCATCTTTCTTGTCCTTTGAGCTACTGAAATTCTGCCTTGCTCATACAGTGCACCTTCTGCTTTGATACAAGCATGGCCTGCTGCATGGTCCTTTGCTGGTATCTCCCATGTCATGCATTGAGTTCCAAAGTTCTTCAGAGAGACCTTGAAAGTGTCCTTTTATTGCTTCTCCTGACCTCCTTGTGAGCCCTTGCTGTATGTGTGTTCTCTGTAAAATAGTCATTTAGGCAAACATGCATTTTCTATTGGAAAAATGTGACCAGCCCATTAGAATTATACTGTACAAGAGTTTGAATGCTTGCCAGTTTCCTGGCATGTCTCTGGTATACTGTCCAGATATCATGACAATGAGTCCAGAACAATGGTTTGTACATCTTCAGTTTGTTAGGTGTTCTAAGACCTGTTCTTTCCCACACTTTCATTTTGAGTATTGCAAACAATGAAGTAGCTTTGGCAACATGTGTGTCAACCTCATTATCTACATGAATAGTGGCAAGGGACCAGGGGCCCTTCCTGAATAAAGACCAGAGTACATATGATAGCAGTGACCACACCTCTCTCTAGATCATAACACTATGGAAACACTGAAAACTTGAAAACCCTCAAAACTAGGTTTAAAAAGAGTACCATGAAAAAAACAAAACCTAAATCTTGGGACAGTACCTCTTCAACCCCAGGTGAACAAAGCCCTATTTTAACAAAAATTCAATGTCAAGAAATAAACTGAAAAAATGAGCAAACATCAACAGGAACAAGAGAACTTTACCTTAAAAATGTATTACAGGGGAGGCATTGCCAAGGTGGCAGAGTGAAAGGAACTTACCTGAACTGCTCCTTGAATTCCATCAGTAACCTCTAAAAAGTGACTCTGAATGGATTTTAGAGTGACAGAATCCATTGGGAGATGGAACTTGGCAGATTCCAAATCCAGGAAAGTGCACACATAGTACTGGATAATGGGAGCATGAAGTATGTAGGGGCTGTACCAGCACGGACCTGAGACCAGTTGTGTAATATATATATATATATATAGTTGTGTTATAGTGAGTACCAGCCAGGATTCACCCACCCTAAGGGTGATTCTCAGACCACAGCACTGCAGGAAAAAATTCTGTCACAGCTGGGTAAGAGACAAATATGGCCTGTGGCAACAACAGCAGCTTTGCTTGGGGCTATCAACCCACAGCCTGGATGTTTAAAATCACCTAACCGAACTTCAAAAAACCAAGATGCTGCAGTAAAGCCTAGCTGATCTAATAACGCTCCCTGATCCTGAAAACTCAGAGATTATTTCCCCAATGTAAAATCCTGAAATACTGGAAGCAGCATCAGGTTTGGGAATCTTAGACGAAGGGGGTGACTGAGGCTTTGCCGAGCCTAAAGTGGAGGGTGGGAGGCATCCCAAGAAGTCTCATCTCAGCTGACAAGGGAGAGATCCCAAAGCCTTTGGGCATCTAGCCAGCAAGCGCTAACATAAGAAGAGCAGGTATGCCTTAAAACAATCAAGGAAATTTTGCAGACACCAGTGTGGCAGGCCACCAGTTCTGAGCCAGCCCATGCTCTAGCCCAGGGGCATAGGTGAAAACCTGAATGGCCATATCACCACTCCCCCACAACTTACTCTATGAGACTCAGGGTAACCCTGGATAAACACTGAAAGGAATAGAATAGTGGATGAGTGGAATAGATTAGATACAGGATACACAGCTGTTAATGGCTATAGTAATCTACTGTTTCATACACTGAAGGACCCCAGTTTTGGGGATAATAACTCACTATCTGATAAAAACTGCTGGGAAAACTGGAAAATACTATGGCAGAAACTGTGCATAGACTGATATCTTACACCTTAAGCCAAAATCAGGTCTAAATGGGTTCATAATCTAGGTTTAAAGTCAGATGCTCTAAGTAACCTGTGAGAGTGAGGAATAGTTTATCTGTGAGATTTATGGAGAAGGGAAGATTTAATGACCAAACAAGAGTTAGAGAGCATTATAAAAAGAAAAATGGACCATCTTAATTACAGTAATTTGACGATTTCTGTACAAACAAAGCCAATGTAAGCAAGATTAAGAGGGAAGAGGTAAATTGGGAAAGAATTTTTGCAACCAGTGTCTCTGATAAAGGATTCATTTTAAATACATGCAGAGAAATGAATCAAATTTATAAGAATACAAGTCATTTCCTAATTGATAAATGGTCAAAAGATATGAACAGGCAGTTTTCAGAGGAAGAAATTAAAGATATCTATAAGCATATGAAAAACTGGTGTAAATCACCATTGATTAGAGAAATGCAAATCAAAACAAAAAGCCAATGAAGAGAAGAATGCCTTAAAAAGACAAATTTGCCAGATGGAAAAAGAATCTCAAAAGCTCACTAAAGAGAATCATTCCTTCAGAATTAGATAGGAGCAAATGGAAGCTAATGACTTTATGAGAAATTGAGATACTATTAAACAAATCCAAAAGAATGAAAAAATAGAAGACAATGTGAAATATCTCATTGGAAAAACCACTGACCTGGAAAATAGATCCAGGAGAGATAATTTAAAAATTATTGGACTACCTACAAGTCATGATAAAAAAAAAAGAACCAAGAAATCATCCTTCAAAAACTATAAAGGGAAAAAGACCTGATATTTTAGAACCACAGGGCAAAATAAAAATTGAAAGACCTCTTGTAAAATATCCCAAAAAGAAAACTCCTAGGAATATTTTAGCCAGTTTCTGGAATTTCCAGATGAAGGAGAAAATATTAAAAGTAGCCAGGAAAAAAAATTGAATATTGTGCAAACAAAATCAGGATAACACAGGATCTGGCAACTTCTACATTAAGGGATCGAAGGGCTTGGAATATGATATTCTGGAAGTCAAAGGAGGTATGATTACAACCAAGAATCACCTATCTAGCAAAACTAAATATAATATTTCAGGGGAAAATATGGTAATTTAATGAAATAGAGACCTTTCAAGCATTCTTGATGAAAAAATCAGAACTGAATAGAATATTTGACATTCAATACAAGAAGCAGGAGAAGCATGAAAAGGTAAATAGGAAAAATAAATTGTAGGAAACTTATGAAAGTTGAACTATTTACATTCATACATGGAAAAAAATAATAGTAGCTTATGAAACTTTTTCAGCATGAGGACAGTTTAAGGGAATATAAATGTGTGTGTGTGTATTATACATACATATATGTCTATAGAGAAGGGTATATGTGCACAAGTACACATAGACAGAAGGCAGGCACAGGATCAGTTGAACAGGAAGGGATGATATTTAAAAATCAAATTAAGAGGTGAGAGAGGAATATAATGAGAGGAGAAAGGGAGAGACAGAATAGGGTAAATTATCTCATATAAAAGAGGCAATGGAAAATTATTACATTGGAAGTGAAGAACAGGAAGGCAAAAGGGAATGTGTCAACCTTCCTCCTGTTTAAATTGGCCTAAGGAGGTAGCAACAAACACACTAAACTGGGTATCTTACCTTACAGGAAAATAGGAGGGAAAGAGATAAGAAGGGGGATGATAGAAGGGAAGGCAGATTGGTGGGAGGGTAATTAGAAGCACATACTTTTGAAAAAGGGCAGGGTCAAAGTAGAAAATAGAACAAGTTGCGGTCAGGATAGGATGGAGGGAAATATCATCAGTCTTTCACAATATATCCACTGTGGAAATTTTTTGCATAACTTCACATGTACAATCTATACTTAACTGCTTACCTTCCTGTAAGGGTGGGTGACAAGGGAAGAAGGGAAAGAATCTGGAATTCAAATTTTAAAATCAAATGTTTTAAAAAAATATTATTATTATTTTAGATGAACTTGGAAATAAGCTCTAAAGGCACTGGGGTATGGAGAGCCTTCTTATTCTACTGGAAAGTTGGAAGCAGAATAGGGGAGGATGTAGGAGAGAAAAGAAATGGAGAAGGGGTATTCAGTTGGATCACTGTTGGGGGTCATGGGTAGTAGAAAGATAGGGAGAAAATTTGTAACCCCAAACTTCTGGAAATGAATGTTGTAAACTAAAAATAAACATAAAATTTCCAAAAAATAAAAAGGTTAGTGACAGAATTATTGGAGGGCTTACAAGTGTTCCTGCTTCCATTCCACCATTTTGGGTCTGTCAAACAGTATAACTACCTGAAAGCTATGATCAAAAAATAGCCTAGATATTATCTTTCAAGAAATTCTCAAGGAAAACTGATCTGATGTTCTAGTGCCAGAGGGCAAAACTTTTATCTAAAAAAAAAGATATTAAAAAACCCACTAATCACCTCTTGAAAGAAATCCCAGAAGAAAAACTCCTTGGAAGCAGCCAAATTTCCAAGTTCCCAGGTCAAGGAGAAAATATTGCAAGCAGCCAGAAAGAAACTATTTGAATATTGCAGGAATGCAATAAGGATAAGACAAGATGTAGCAACTTCTAAAGTAAGGTATGGGAGCATTTAGAGTATGATATCACAGCGGTGAAGGAGTTAGGAATAAAACCAAGAGTCACCTACTCAGCAAAACTGAATGTAGTAATTCAGGGGAAAATAGACATTCAATGAAACAAAGGACTTTCAAGCATTCTTGATCAAAAGATCAGAGCTGAAAGGAAAATTTGACTTTCAAATTCAAGAATGAAGAGAAGAATGAAAAAGGTAAACAGGAAAGAGAAATCAGAAGGAACTTATTAGAGTCGATCTGTTTCCATGCCTACATGGAAAGATGATATGAAAGCGCTACAGTTTTATTGGCAGGACAGGTGTGTTGTTACATCTCTTCCTCTCTCCTCCAGCGCACTCATGCTTTATTATTAAATCCCCAAGAATGCTATTGCAGAGCTCATGGACAGCTCATAAGGGAAGGTAGGGGGAGGCAATCAGAGAACAGAGAGGCTGTGTCCAGAACAGCTTGCATACTCCTGCACACTTACCCTTAGTCCCAGAGATTAATCTCAAGGTAACCAGGTAAATTGTGTGACAGCACACAATCTGGGCACCTCAGCACTTCCTAGGGGTTAGGGTGCCCTGACTACAGATGAGATCAACACATATTGCTGATTGCTCTGTATCTTGTTATGTCAGACCTAAACACAGAGAGGCTGCCTGAAACCCAAGAGGAGTTACAGGCCCCAACAAGGCCCCCTTCCTTTTAGGCGCACAGCACCAAATCTTATGAGTCCTGTAAAGCATGGGATTTTTTGGATGTCTGCATAAGAGGGCAACAGAGGAGGGGATAATTAACATAAAAAAGCCATTCAATCACACATTATATAGTATTCGCAAATCTTGAGGAAAATGATAACGAGGTGGGGACACTTGCCAGGCCCAGAGTGTTTGTTTAAAAAATATCTACTACATATTTTACAATGTAAATCACAAGGTGTAAAAATATATATAGAGAAAGAGACACAGACAAAAATATATATATATATATATATATATAGCCAATGCAAAGGACTTAACTGTTTAAATGAACCCTAAAATTGTCTTGCCAAATTATCCACCTTAATTTTATCCAAGGAGGCCTCATTGATATGGGAAATCAATTTATTGAATTGTTCCAAGTCCACTACTATGGAGGTATTTCTAAAAATCCCTACGAAATGATTTTTAACTTTTTGCCAATCTTAATCAGACCTATTATATTTCATGGGTATAACACAAATAGGATGAAATCTATAATCACACTTCAACAAAACTCAGTGTCTGCTAGCTTGCCTTTCACAAATTCTAGTTTCCTTTAAAGCATCTAATTTTTGCTGAAAGTCTCTACTTTAACTTATTACCTAAATACAAATACACAGTGGTTGAAATTATCAATGATAATAGACAAAATAATAGTACAAATCCCTACTAGATATACATTGAGCAAGCGTGAACAAATGCAAACAATATTCCATACAGAAGAGTCACACATAGACGCGTGTATCCATAAGTACATTGGAGAAGGAGAATAGAAGATACAGTTGCAATTAGTCCCATAAGTAAAAGTCCAGAAATCGCTTTTGTGCAGGTTCCCCCAAAGTCTGAAATCAAAAGAGGGTAGTTCTACAAACAGTATGACATCATAAACACTAATACACTTTTGAGAGTACAGTTAAAGCAGTGTATACATTAGGAGAAGTAAGGAAGGCTTGAGGGGGTCAAATACATGTAGTCACAATTAGAGTTATATATGAAACAAGTGATGCAACAGGGGTAGGTGTCTTGAAACATAAATCATAAATCAAGATGGAATCATTTCGGTTTGTCTAGAAAGCAGAGTGATCACAACAAGAAACACAATTTCTGGGGTAACAGGTTTTTTAGTTCTTTGGGTGGATATAAAAATGTTCAATCTGCCTCCATGGGGGCATAGCTTTTTTTTTTTTTTTTGGTTGGTTGCATTAGGATACCTCTTCTCCTTTATTCCCATGTTCTGCCTCTGTGAGTTCTTCTGTGGCTGCTGGAGCTTTTTCATCTTTCTGGGTGATTTGGAGTACAGACCCTGACGTTTCTTTTCTGGCACCCTCACTGGTCATTCCCCAGCTTCTGTAAAATATATAAGCACAGCTTTGCCCCCACAGTAATAAATTCCACATTACCTTCATTTTGGAGAGTATGCACCTTTCATGTTGTTTTACTGCTGTTGTATACTCATTTTTAGCTATGTTTTTATTTAGCTAATGTATTTTGGGTGCGTAAAGTAGTAGCTAATACAGCTAATTGCTTCCCCCTTTTTTATTTTAGCAACTAGGTTGTAATATCTTTATTATAAGGGGTATGCCTGTAATTGATATTATTTAAAAAAATGATCACAGAAAGATTGACATAAGTTTGTTAGTGGCAGGAACATTATCAGCATTCAATTGTGTCAGAATGTCCATAGAAGCAGAAAACTATAACATATGGTTACATAGAGTATATGCATTTTGATGAATATAAGAGTAAGCTAATGTAGTTCTATAAATATTTAGGGAAAAATTGGAGAAACTTGAACTTTTTATAAATAGTCACATTATTTAGATAAAGAAGCCTAGGAAATGAAAAATGAATTGCAATATAGGTAGTGGCCTCTATGTCATAACAGCTTGTAATTTCTGAAAAATATTAAAAAAATCTGTATTCTGAATGTGTTTTAAGTTTAGCAGTATCAATATGTGTTGGCATATGTATACAGAATATTTGTTATCTGACTCAATATTAAGGGAAAAGAAAAATCATTTAACAATAATAGCATATCAGAAAGCTGTGTCTAGTGAGTAAGAAGTTAAGTGAATATTACTCATTATTAGAATTAATGTTAATATAATTAGAATTAATTAGCTTGCATTTCCAGGAAGCTGATAGACAAAAGAAGTTCCTGACTAGAACTTTACAACTGAATAGCTGACCTACATTCTTGTTACACAAAGCTTGTTTATCCTTTCATTATATTCACTTGGGAAGTGAATTGAATCTTTTACTTATAATAAGTTCATAAATTACTTTATCTCTTGCCTAGGCCATGGAATGACTATACATTGGAATCAAAATAGCAAAATCTGTTCTACTTTACTTTAACTTAGCTGTAAGTTGTCTTGGAAATCCTAAAAGCAAAAACAAAACTTTTAAGAGTGACATTCGTTTACACCAATTTGGTGTAACATAAGTAACATAGATTCTCAAGGTATTTAATGACAAACTATTGCAGAATTCTTAAATATCACAAAGTTTTTAATAAAAAAAGGTATAGTAATTGAATCTTTATATTGGCAACAATTAAGAAGATGATCAAAGTACTTATAAGAGCTATTAGTAATAGGATCCCTCTAAAAATGGAGATATTATAAAGTGAGCTTAAGTAGTTTGTATAAGTTACTGTATAAGTTCTAATTGTTGATAAAATATAATATTGGATTTCCCATAAAGCTAACACAAAAGAGTTCATATCTTTTACTAATTATTCTGATCATAGAAATTTTGCTATAAAAAGAAAAATAAGATGTGAATTAAATATAATATTAAATTCTTTTTTATTTTAAGTAGCAATTTTTCACCAATCACAACTCATATCCAAATATATGTTAATTTTATTCCTATGGAGCTGTAATAAACAATTAAAGATTCGCTAGGTTTCTCCTATATAAAGTATTTCATTTAATGTTTTTCTTTCTCAATTATTAGCAATCCTTTAATATTTTGCAACTTTCTTAGCAAGTTAGATTATTTGTTAAGGAACAACATAATTAAAACAAGTTCTTTTCTCAGGCTGAATGACCATGCCTCTGTAGATAGTGTTCTTTGCAGTTTTACAAAATAAGAATAACTGAGATGGACTTTAGGGCGTGGCTGGGAGTGATGCTCCGCCTTCATCAAATCTCATACATGCAGGAGGAATGGTCTGAATGAGTAGAATTAATCGGAATAAAGTTTTCACCAGTCTTCTACTTTCCACATGCAGTAATCAATTAGCAATTTTAAGTTTTTAGCATTAACTCAACAATCTTACAAGTTCCAAATTACTGATAATCAAATTGTTTTAGTTGTAATTTCATTTCTAACTTCAGGTAGTGGTGTAAATAAATACCTGATTTCCTATATGGCGTATATAAACATATAAGATGTAAATGACATAATTGTTTTTAAACAAGTTCATTATCTTTTAGTTCCAATAAAATTCATATAAAAATTGCTTATCTAACATTACTTCTGGCTTGAAATGATTCCTCAATTTTTCAAATGAGAGAATTTTACTACATTTTAGGAACACCATAACAACACGATGACATTATGACATTGATTGTATTTCCAATCATCACTTGCAAAAATTATTGATAGAAAATTGGGCTAATCATATATGCAGAGCCTGATTGTGTATTTAGGGGTTTTGAATGGAGAGGCTCATCTGCTTGCTTAAAGGTGTAATGGAAATGCAAATTTAAAGATCTTCCCTGCCCCTAGGCTAAAGTGCACCTGGAACCTGAGGTGGGAGGCTTATTTTTCAGGAGATACTTTTTGATTGGGCAGTGGGTCAATAAGGTTGTTACATTCTCTGAGCCAGGAGAAGGCTATATAAGCCCTGATGTGTAGCTTTGTTTGGGGGCTCACTTTGAGAAGTGTTTTGTGATTTGATCAGATGATACTCTGGGAAGCCATTGTTGAGAGCCCCCCAGCTTTGAAAAACCCAGATGTTGATTTGGTATGGATGTAATGGTTGGACAATTTGGAAACTGTTTACTTGATCTGTTTCTCTGTCTTGATAATTCTGTCTGTATATTCTGAAGTTCGCGGTGCTGACCTTTTTCCCCTGAACTAGGTAAACATACATATTTGACTGATTTAGAGTAAGCTTGTTAACCCATTTTGAGTTGCTTTCCTTTATCAAAGCAGATCCAAGAACCTGTCTTGGCAGCCACCCTGAGGACACTTGGGGTGCTTGCTGCTACAAAAGGTATGGGCTTCAATACCCAGGGTTGCTGCTAGTGTGGTCCTTGATAAATTTAGTATGCCTCCTCTCTTTTACCAGATTGGGGAAGGTAACCTAATTTCCTTATTAGGCTTCCACACTCTCTTTTAGCCTAATCTGGGATGAGAGGTTTTAATTAATTTTTGTAAAATGTTTTCAGCTGATTTCACTTTTACTCCTGTAAACTTTATTTATGTGTCCACTCATTAAAAAATTTCTTTGAATGTGATAGCTTTGACCTCTCTAGCAAAAGTGATTTTTGGGGGAGTGGTGCCTGTTCCCTTATCTCACTACTAAAGAACTCCAAAAAAAACCTCACTTTTCTTATCAAATCTTAGAAAATATTCCAATTTGCCTAAATGCCAATTGTTAAAAGGAATTATGACTTATCTTTAGCATCAAATTAGGAGTGTGACTTTTTACTTTTCACATGAATTCAATTGACTTACAGTTTCTTTCTCATACACGGATTTATTTTTCTAATAAGGGAGGCAGGAAATGCTTGTTTGTATGCCCCTTTGATCTATGGGAAAAATTTCCTTATTATTTCTTATCACCTTCTCCTCACTCCACTTGGTCAGAGCAGAATGAAGAGGGGAGATTTTCAAACTTTTAGAGATCTTAAAACTTCTCTTCACATTTTTTTTAAACTTGTTTCTTTATTTCCCCATAGATTTTTTTAAGCAATTGGGGTTAAGTAACTTGCTCAAGGTTACAAGGCCAGGTGTTTCTGGGTGGATGCTAAGTGTCTGAGCCCAGACTCGAACCCCCCAGGTCATCTCAACACTGGGGCTTGTGCTGTTACTCTCTGTGCTGCCTGGCTGCTCCTTCTCTTCACATTTTTAATGCAAATAGTTTATGCCTGATACTTCTTTCTTTACTCTATGATTTAATATAGCCATCATATAATCTATAAAATAAAATATTTTTCTTTTCTCCTTCTCTCTCCTCAGGAAGGGGGAGGGAAAGAGATAAGAGCTTTCATTCCAAGGAAAGCCCAGATGCATATTGAATCTTACAGGTTGTTAGATTACTCACTCAAACTCTTTCACACAGAGACACATAGACAAAACAGACAGATAGAGAAAATGACAGGAAGAGTGAACTCAGAAATTGCTAAAGATCGTTTTTAGAAATCAGATATTATGCTTGTTCCTAGGTAAAACTTACTTGATCATTTTCTTTTTATCCGTTTCCAAAAAAAACAGCTATATCACAGTGAATGGTTCGACCCACGCCTGGCACTTTCATTTTTGATGTTAAGCATATCATTAATATATTCCATAGAAAAAAGGCAGAAATGGGGAAATGCTAGAGTTCATCTTCCATTAGTCCCTCATTCCACTCTCTCATGGCTGGCTTTACCCAATAAATTGTCATTTGTTCCCCAACTATGACCCACTTGTGCTTATCTAAGCCCATTTCTTCTATCCATAGGGAGAACACTCACTTTTTCAATAAATCTCTAAGGGTCCTTAAGTGGGAGGGTTTGACCCTGGCCTTTAACTGCCTTATAAAGCTGTAGAGCCCAATCACTGTTTCCTCTGACTTAATTATAGGGGGGGATTCCCCATTTTCATCTCAAGCCAACCCCAGAATTCCCATGGTTCCTTGGGGCTTCTCCTTTATCTTCCCCACTAGTTTGGGAGCTCAGCTAAAAGGTCCCTTTAAAAACACACTCACTTTATTTTTCTCTGTTCAGGACACCATTTGTTGTGACCCCAAGGTTTCTAGCTGAGTCTAACCTCCATTTGCTGGCCCTTGCTACTCACCCAGCCATTTCCTGCATGGTCTCATAAAGGAGAGAGTCAGTGGAAATGGAAAGAGGTACAGCTTTATTGGCAGGGCAGGCATGTTGTTATATCTCTCCCTCTCTCCTCCAGCCCCCTCATGCTTTAGCCCTTAAATCCCCAAGAATGCACTTGCAGAGCTTGTGGACAGTTTGTGAGGGAAGGTAGGGGGAACCAATCAGAGAACAGGGAGGCCGTGTCCAGAAGAGCTTGCATACTCCTGCACACATACCCTCAGTCCCAGAGATTAGTCTTAAGGTAATTAGGTAAATTGTGTGACAGCACAATATCTGGGGACCTCAGCACTTCCTAGGGGTTAGGGTGCCCTGACTACAGATGAGATCAGCACATATTGCTGATTGTTCTGTATCTTATTATGTCAGACCTGAACACAGAGAAGCTGCCTGAAACCCAAGAGGAGCTACAAGCCCCAACAATAACTCATGAGACCTTTGTCAATATTAGGTATTTGGATGAAATAGATAGATAGATAGATAGATAGATAGATAGATAGATAGATAGATA
>NW_027186372.1:19834236-19994541 GCF_028583685.1 Petaurus breviceps papuanus
ATAGATAGATAGATAGATAGATAGATAGATAGATAGATAGATAGATAGATAGATAGATAGATAGAGAGACAGAGAGAGAGAGACAGAGAGAGAGAGAGACAGAGAGAAAGGAGAGAGAGAGACAGAGAGACAGAGACAGAGGGAGAGAGAGAGAGAGACAGAGGGAGAGAGAGAGACAGAGAGAGGAGAGAGATGGCACACAGTGAGTTGAATATGATGGCATGATATCTAAAAAATTAAATTAAGAAGTGAGAGAGGAATATATTGGGAGAAGGGGAAAGGGAGAGATAGAATAGGGGTAAATTATCTCACATACAAGAGGAAAGAAAAGGATTTTACAATGGAATGGAATTGGAGGGAGGTGAGAGGATATGAGTGAAACTTAATCTAATCTTGATTTTTCTTATGGACAGAATAACATAGTCACTCAATTTTGTATTCTACCTTACCAGAAAGTAAAAGGGAAGGGGATGGGGGGGGTGATAGAAGGGAGGGAAAATTAGGGGAGGGAGTAGTCAAAGTAAAACCCTTTGAAAGGGGATACACATACACACACATAATCTATATTGAATTCCTTGCCTTTTCAATAAGGGTGGGTGGGGAGGAAAGAAGGAAAATAATTTGGAACTCAAAATTTAAAAACAAATGTTAGAAATTGTTTTTATATGCAACTGGGAAATAAGATATATGTGCAATGGGGCATAGATATCTATATTACCCTACAAGAAAGTAATGGAGAAAGGGATAAGAGAGGGGGTGGTGTGATAGAAGGGAGTGAATCTGGGGGAAGGGTTATGCATGCCATTTTAGGGTGGGAGGGAGGGGAAAGATGGAAGACATCTTGGAAATCAAAATCTTGTGAAAATGGAAAAAAATGGAAAAAAGAAAACTAAAACTAAATTAATTAAAAAATAGAATTATGGAGTCTGAATGCATATTGAAACATGCTATTTGCTCTCTTGTTTTTGTTTTATTTTGTTTTGTTTTTTTTTTCTCATGGTTCATTCGATTAGTTATAATTCTTCTTTGTAACATGATTAATGTGACAAATTGTTTAATATGAAAGTATATGTAGAGCCTTTATCAGATTGCAGGCTGTCTTGGGGAGGGACAGGAAGAAAATTTAATGCTCAAAATTTGGGAGAACTGAATGATGTATACTGAAAATAAACAAATGAACAAACAAACAAATAAGCAAACAAATAAATAAGCAAATAAATTTTAAACATAGATAAATAAATGTAAAAAATATAGTCATCTTAAAGACCTCTTCAATGAAGCTTTTTTTAAAAAAATCACACTGACTAGAAAGGATCTCTCCTTTCCTCAATTTCTTAAACATTTCTATATGACTTCTCCTGAATAGCTACTCATTTTCTCACATCTGTTACAATTAATTTTTGTCTATGTCACAACTTCCTTTTTCACTACACTCCTCTTGAAATCAGGGAATCATTGTCTTCTTTTTTGTGTCCTTGTCCCTGGGTTCAGTGCCTTGAATACAGCAGGCATATTCATAGCAGGCATAGTACTATGTTGGATTAAATTAATTTGAATTTAACAAGAAATATTTTGTCTTTACCTTTTATAGCTAATATAATATTCTTTTTTCAAATGATTTTCAAATATGCACTCGAGTTCTACAGAACATCATTTGTTGGGTGGCCAGGTGGCTCAGCGAGTAAGAGCACTGGCTCCAGTGTCAGGATGACCTAGCGATCAAATCCGGGCTCAGATACTTAGCACCAACCCCAGAAATAACTGGCCATGTAACCTTGAGCAAGTTACTTAACCCCGATTGCTTAAAAAAAAAAAAAGAACAGCATTTGTGAAATTTTATTATTTTTACTTCTGAAGTGCTTGGAAAAAAATCCCAAAAGGCAATGTCCATTAGAGCTCATGTTCTGATTTCAATTTTGGATTCAAAGTATTAGAAATTTTATGCAAACTGTGGGGTTCTGGGTCAAAATTAATCCTCCTTGTTCTAGTTATAATATATCAGCTGTGTTGAGAACATTATAAATAAATGTTTTTGCAGCTTGATGATGAAATGAATAGAGTGAACACTGCTAAATATAAAAGTAAAGAACACTGAGATATGAACAATTTTCAGATGAAGAAATCAAAGTTATCTGTCATTCAATCATTTTCAGTCTTGTCTGATATTTCGTGCCCACATTTGAAGGGGTTTTTTGTTTGTTTTTTGTGGGAGGAAGAAAATACAATGTAGCGGTTTGCCATATCCTTCTCCAGATCACTTTACAGATAGGGAAAATGAGGCAAACGGTGTTAAGTTTCTTGTCCAGGGTCCAAAACCTAGTAAATGTCTGAGGCTGGATTTGACCTCAGGCTCTTCTGGTTCCAAGCCTGGCACTCTATGAATTTCACCAACTAGCTGTCCAGAGCTATATACAGCCATATTTAAAAAAAAAAATTCTAAAGCACTATTGATTAAAGGAATACAAATAAAAACCATGCTCTGGTATTACCTCATACTTATCAGATTGGCTAATATGATAGAAAGGTAAATGAGGATATTTGGGTTTTTCTTGGCAAAGATTTTGGATTGGTTTACCCTTTTCTTCTCCAGCTCATTTTGCAAATGGAGAAACTGAGATAAACAGGGTTACATGACTTTCCCAGGGAAAAACTAGTAAGTGTATGAAGCTGGAAAAATTGGTACCCTAATGCATTGTTGATGGAATTGTGAACTGATCAAACTAATTTGGAGCTATATCTAAGGAGTGATAAAACTATATATACCCTTTGACCTAGCAATACCACAACCAAGTTTGCATCCAAAAGAGATAAAAGAAAAGGGACAAAGGACCTATATGTATAAAAATGTTTATAGTAGCTCTCTTCATGGTGGTGAAAAAATGGAAATGAGGAAATGCCTATTAATTGTAAAATGGCTGAGCAAGCTGTATTATTGTAATGGAATGCTATTGTGCTATAAGAAATGATGAGCAGAATGTTTTCAGAAAAATCAGGAAAGACTTACACAAACTAATGCAAAGTAAACAGAAAAAGAACTTTTACATAGCAATAGCAATATTGTATGATGACCAACTGTGAATTTCTTACCTCTTCTCATCAATGCAATAATCCAAGTCATTTGCAAAGGAATCATGATGAAAAATGTTATCTACCTCCAGAGAAAGAACTGATTAAGTTTGAATATAGATTGAAACATATTTTTACAATAAAAAGTCTCTTTTTTCCTTTTGCAACAAGGCTAATATGGAAATATCTTTTTGCATGACTTTGCATATATAACCTATATTAAATTGCTTACTTTCCCAGGAAGATGTGAGGAATGAGAGGGAGGAAAAAAATTTGGACCTTAAAAACTGCTTGTTTTTATCACGTAATTGAGAAACATTTAATGAGATAAAAAATATTTTGGGAAAAAAATAGTTTTTTTGACTTTTTGTCACCATAGCTAGGCCCCTTGCTTGAAAAGCACTTGGATACTATCTATTCCTATGAAAAACAAAACAAAACACAACAAAACATTAGAATATTCTTTGACATCAGACTTTTTTCATTTTAAAAATTTCATTTACTGAAATAATATTCCAACACATTTTTTAATTTGTCCCTTGGGAGTACCTCTGAAAGAGGAGTTAATATGTTAGGCAAAGGAGCTGGGACTGAATAGTGTGGATTTGGATGTCTGTCTGTGACCTAGTATTTTCAAGGCTTGAACACTCAGTAACCACTTGAATTTTATTTCCAGTTAACCAGTGGTTGACTATGTAACTTTCAACAATGACTCTTTAGTGTTTCCTCCTCTGGAAAAGGGAGATCATTTATTTTATTTGACATTCTTACAAGGCAGGGGTGTGAGGATAGATATATTGCTAATTTAATTATTGCAAAATAGTTTGGAAATATCTTTAGTCTTTAAGGAAGTGGTGGGTGACTATACTTCACTGAGAAGATAGTTAAAAATAAGAGAGCCCACAGGATCTATTTTCATATGTACCCTGCTGTGCTCCTGTGGTTCTTTTGTCGGTGTTTCTTACCATAAAAAGAAATAAAGGAAATGAAAGATATTGTACACTAATGGAGGATCCAGCTTGCAGAGTCATGTGTGTCTGACTGTGAGGGCTTAGTGCAAATAAGACCTTATCTACTCAGTAACATTAGATCTTTCACATTTGACCTCCTTACTATAAATCTGACCCATCTCATTATATAATATGAAATGAGGCCAGCAATTGTTATGTTGAAATTTCTTTCTTAAATCTACAACCTTAATTTCTAGAAATCTGACAGAGAAAAGATATGGAAGAAGATCCAAGATTTATGAGAGTTTAGAAATGTAAAGAAGCCTTAAGATTTTCCAATAGTTAAAACTTATATGGAGATTTGAAGTTTGTAAATCACTTTACAGAAATTCCATTTTATTCTCACAACAACCCTTGGAGGTAGGTGTTATTATTTTCTCTATTTTGCAGCTGAGAAAACTGAGGCAGACAAAATTTAAGTGAGTTTCTGGAGTGTCTGAAGCCACATTTGGACTTGTCTTCAAGATTTCAAGTCCAATACTTTATCCTTTGCCACCTAAGTGCCACTTCATAAGACATCAATTCAAAGGACAATAAATTTGGAACGAGAAGGACATTTAGAAAGTCTCTAAACTTCATAATTGGAAACAAACAAACAAACAAAAAACTGAGGCCTAAAGACATTACATTAAATTCTGAAGGTCACATAAGTAATCAGAGTCAGAGTCAAGATTTGGACAAATACTCTGACTGTATAAGATCAGTATTCTTTCCACTGTACCATGTACCTTGAATGCTTTTAGTTTACCTTGAGGAAGCTGAGAGGAAGAAGGATTATTGGCACAACTATTTCTATCTATATCCCTAGTTGTTTTAATCAGACAAAATCTTCCTTCTCATGCTCTTTAAGTACATAAGAATAACAAAAGCCAAACATATATAATCAATCAAAAGACATTTCCACATTGCTCAAGAATTAAAAAAAAAAAAAAACTTTTCTCATTCTTCATTCTGATTCCTTCAACTCTCTATCTGAAAGTAGCTAACATTTCATTATTAGTCTTTCGGAATTCTTGTTGGTTAATACACAGATAAAATATTAACATAATAGTTTTCTGTCACTTTTCTATAGCATAACTTTTTCATCTGTTCCAAAATTTATGGGTATCTCCTCAGATTCCCATTGTTTGTCAATTCAAAAGTGGAAAAATGTTTTAGAAATTTTTTGTGAGGGTAATACTTTGGCATTTTTATTTAAGTTGAAGAACAGGTTATGAGGGGAGTGGGGGTGGGGGGCAAGGGAGGAGCCAGGGAGCCGAAAGCCTCTCATCTGTGTCTGCTCCAGACGGGTTGATCCTGATTTCTGAGCCTTGGTCCAGGGCACACAAGGAAGTGCATGCTAAGAATAGGTTCCAGGGGTACAGGTTGAGGAAAACAGGAGGAGTGGCCAGAGTTATACATCCAGCTAGAGGCGTGGAGGGGAGGGGGGGGGGGGGGGGGGGGGGGGTAGGCTGGGATTCTCCTTGCTTCAGCAGCACCACTTCCTTTTGGGAATTGAAGCCTAGTGGTAAGTCCCATCCCACATATTTCTTATAAAACATTCTTGTAGTTAAAAGTCTTTGTGTCGAAGAATCCTTTCATCGCCTTTCTAGCTTCTTGTACTTTGCTTCTAGTTTCTTTGAATACGCATCCAACTTGTAAGCTGCCCGCTCAAGAATGGCTACCTGCTCCTCAATTAAAGTGATCTGATCCAGATAAGGCTGAAGGGCGGCAGATTTCTGGTTTAAGTCCTTTAGGTTTCTACTGAAGTTCTGCAATATCTTTCATTTCTAGATACTTCAAGCTAGTCAGTTTGTTCACATTTTCCAGCAGTTTATAATCTTCAGTGGTGGTTGGCAGCTCGCCCCTCAGGTACGTGGCCATTTTGCAGAATATGTGCTGGCACAGCCCGGTGATATCCACCTCAGTGGGCTCCGTGGCCTCCTCAGCTGTCTCCACCACCACATCATCTAGGCCGGGGAAGGGAGGAAGGAGAAAGGATGGGGAGGGGGTGGGGAAGAGGGAGAGGGAGAGAGAAGGGAAAGGGGACAAGGAAGGGGGAAAAGGGGCTCTAATTTTTTTTTTTAATTAGGGACTTGTCCTTCAGTTAATCTATCCTCTCTTTAATCCACTCTCTCCTTTCTCTTTCCCACATATTTGTCTGCTGAGTAAAATGTACTTCTCTACCCAATTGTGGGGTGTGTGTGTGTGTGTGTGTGTGTGTGTGCGCGTGTGTGTGCGCGCATGTCTTCTTCCTTCATTTGCTTAGGACCCATTAAAGTGAATTTCAAGTGACATCTGTGTACCTCTACAACCTCCTAATTATGTAATATACTTTCTCTAACTTTCCTTTTCCTCTCCCCAAAATGTTTCCTCCCCTCTCTTTCCATTTTTTAAGATCATAGATGACTAACAGAATCACTCTTAGTCCTAGTCTAATTGGACTTGTCTATGAATATTAGTGATGATCATTTCAATGGTGACATATGCATGGTCTCCTCATATTGTTTTAGTATGAGCAGTTACAATTTATTAAGCTTTTATATGTTTTTTGATTTATTTAAAGAAGTTTTTAAATTAAATTATATGTTTATTTTTAGTTTACATCATTCATTTCCACAAGATTTTGATTTACAAATTTTCTCTCCATTTTTCCCCTACCAACCACCCCCAAATAGCAATCCCACTGTATATATACCACCCCACCCCACCCCCATCTGCTCTCTCCTACATCCTCTCCCATACTCCCTCCGACTTTCTGTTATGGCAAGATGGATCTCCATATCCCAGTGCCTATACATCTTATTTCCCAGTTGTATGCAAAAAAGAAAATAATAATAATAATTTTAAACATTTGATTTTAAAACTTTGAATTCCAGATTCTTTCCATTACTCCCTCATCACCCAACCTTACTGGGAAGATAAGCAATCCAAAATAGTTTCTGCATGTGTAATTAAGCAAAACCTTTCCATAGTGCATATACTGTGAAATACTGACTATATTTCCCTCTATCCTATCCCACCCCCACTTGTAATAGTTTCTACTTTGACCCTTTCCCTTTTCAAAAGTGTGTGCTTCTAAACCCATAACCTGCCCTTTCCTCCATTATCCCCACTCTGATCCCATTCCCCTCTATTCTCCTGTAGGGCAAGATACCCAATTTAGTGTGTATGTATAACAAATTCAATGAGAGTAAGGTTGGCCCATTACTTTTTGCCTACCTGTTCTTCCCATCCATTGTAAACAGTTTTCACTTACCTTTTCTATATGCGATAATTTACCCCATACTGTAATAAAATAAAAACCTCCTCTCATTATATTCCTCTCTCACTTCTCAATTTCATCTTTTAAATAGCATCCCTTCCTGTTCAGTTGATCCTGTGCCCTCTGTCTATGTACACCTGTACACATATATATTCATTCAATACATTCACATATGTATTCATATGCACTCACGTCCTCCAACATAGACATACATATGTATGTATGCATGTATGTATATATGTGTGTGTATGTATATACACACACATTTATATTCCCTTCAACTTCCTTATACTAAGAAAAGTTTCCTAAATTACAATTCTTGTTTTTTCCATGTAGGAATATAAATAGTTCAAATTAATAAGTTCCTTATGATTTCTTTTCCCTGTTTACCTTTTCCTGCTTCTCTTCCTCCTTGTTTTTCTATGTCAAATTTTCTGTTCAGCTCTGGTTTTTCCTTCAAGAATGCTTGAAAATCTTCTATTTCATTGAATGACCATATTTTACCCTGAAATATGACACTCAGTTTTGCTGGGTAATTGATTCTTGGTTTTAATCATAACTCCTTTAACCTCCAGAATGTCATATTCCAAGGCCTTTGATACTTTAATGTAGAACTTGCGAGATCCTCTGTTATCCTGATTGTTTCCACAATATTAAATTTTTGTTTTCTTCTTGGCTGCTTGTAATATTTTCTCCTTGATCTGCGAACCATGGAACCTGGATATAATATTCCTAGGAGTTTATTTTTTGGGATATTTTTCAAGAGGTGATCAGTGAATTTTTTCTATTTCTATTTTGCTTTGTGGTTCTAAAATATCAGGACAATTTCCCTTGAGAATTTTTTGAAGTATGAATTCTAGGTTCTTTTTTTTGAGAACTCTTTTTTTATTTTTAATAAAAAACATAAATGTACAATGGTCTTTAGAGAAATACAAATTCTTTCAATGTCCCAGAAATACCATGTGGTTTAAAATTCATATTTCTTTTTAAACAATATAGATATGTTTAATTGATTTCTTGTGAAATATATCAATTATGTTATTTATAATATTTTGCCTTTATTTCAATTAAAATTCCAGACATTTTCACTTATAATAAGCCAAATCAGGTCTATCATAATTGAAATATGATTAATTGCTAAAAGATGGCACTGGTAAATACTGTCAGTAAGTTGGTGAACAATGATATAAGAAGTTTGCTACAATGAAATAGGGATGATACATAAAGTACAGTGGAAAGACATATTTTAGTCAGCTAGACTCAATTCTGAGCTTCACTTTTTAGAACTCATTTAATATCATATTCTACTGATTGGAAGTACATCAGTTTTATAGGAAATTAATTGAGACTCTAATGCCTGGTAAAAATACGTTTTTTGCCAGATCTTTTTTAAATAGGAAAGAAACGTGCCAATGTAGGTCTTCATCCAAAGTGTGTCATGGAATGCAGTATTTCAGAACTGGCGATTCTCTCATCATCTCATATTCTCTCTCTGCTTTATGCTGTCCAACCACAGGAGAAATGCTAGAACTTTGTTCACAAACAAAAAAGCTCTTTAACTGAAATGGGACAGGAAGTGCTCCAGTTCTTTTCATCAATGACATTTATTACCCATATATTACACATTTATTAATAATTATTATTAGTGATCAAAATACATTGACAGCAAAATCCCCAAAGTACTCAAAGTACCTTTTTAAAGCCAAGGTACCTTCTTTTAATCTATTTGTCCACCAAAACCAAAGTGAAAGTTCTGGGAGTAAAGTAAGCACAAGAAATTGTAATTTACTCTTACAGGAATTCTATATCCTCTAAGTGAGGGTAAAATTATCAACTCTTGTAAAGGTATTATAACAAAAGCTCAAATGACCCCCATGATACAAAATTACTACAAGGGAGGAAATAATTCAAGCATAAGAAGCACATTCCATCGAACAACCATTTTCATTTTGGAATATTTACATTTACAATAACCACCTGGATGGTATTCAAAATGGCCCAGAAACAATGTAAACCAAGTCTTAGGATTTTGGAAAACACATATGATCAAGAAACCAAGACCAACAAAAACATATACAGTTTCTAAGACATTAAATCTTCTTCATCCCTTTATTGCTCCAAAACACAAAGACTGGGGGGAAAGGAGAGGGGTGAGCTAGCAGTCTACTAATGTGGTCACAAAACACCAAAGGGTAAAACCTGAGTTTGCACTCCAAAGAACACCAGATTGTTCAGCTCCCAGGTCAGATGTGGGAATAACTTATAGCCTAAGAAGGATATATATTCACTTGTGTGGTCCCCATCATGGTCCACATCATCCTCTTAGGGAAGATGTTTCTTCCCTAAAATAACATTTCATAACAGACATTTGATGAAAAAGCATAGATAAAGAATAGTAGACCAATTACATATAAATTTGCTTTAGCAGTAAGAGATCACAACTTCTAATTATCTAAGAGACAATGATAAAAGACCTCATCACAGAAGCAGAAGTAGAAATACTAAATTGTATCCAGTACTTACTTGTATTTGTTTTAAACAAGTATATTTTTCAAAGATTTTTATACATGTCGTAAGCCTGATTCCTCATACTTACTATACCAAACCCACTTTGGGGAAAATAAACCTTCATGTAAATGTAGACCTGGATATGAATGGTGAAGGTCAGTGGAAGAATTGCTCTCTGTTCCCTCTGGCCTCACACATTTATGGTACTGATGTGTACAGCCATAATACCTATGTTTGAACCTAATGTGAGGCTCAGGACAGAGAACTGTGGCTTGGACAGGACCAAAGTACTCATTTGCTCTGGGTTTTTCTTGGATACACAAGATATAGGTTCCTCTCTGGTATCTATCAGGCTTGAACAAGTAAGAAGAGAAATATAACCCTTCTCTTGTTCTTTTTTCAGAATGGAGCACAAATCAGGCCCTATCTCTTTTAGTCTCAAGTCAGGAAAGAAGCTTGGTATTTTGGTTACTGTTGCAGCCATTAGAGCTATAAGCAATCTGTATGTCACTTTATTACAGATCTTGAGGCAGAAACAAGATCTCGAAGGACCAGAAGCTACTTTTAAACTATTTTCTCTAAAACAGTCTCTCAAGCTTGTTGAGTGTACAAAAAAAAAAGTGTTTTGATATTTCTCTTTATATACCCCATTCTACATTCTCTTTTTATATCTCTCTCTCTACATTCAGCAATAACAAAATGTTCATTGAATATGAATTCCTGAAAAGTAATTTTAAAATCTGATTCATTTACTTGCTCTTATAGATGGGGAAATGTCAATAGTTTATAAATATAGGTGGGGAGGACAGCTACAAGAGTTTTCAAGAGAAGCTTCCCCAAATAGCTTTTCATATGGATTGTCCCTATAAGTGCAATATAACAGAAAGATCATCATGGATTATAAAAATAGAAATGCATACAATTGTTAATACATATGCACAATTTTTGTTGGAATGACGCACAGAACAAAACTGCAGCTCCTGAAGGAAATATATATATTACAAATCACTCAAGTAAATTTGATAAAAGAAGTTCAGGTCCATTTTAAAGGTTGAAAGCTCATAATTTAGAAACAGCCTATTTGGTTTCTCTGAATTAGACTATACAAAAAATAAAGCAAATGAAGTGACACCAACACACACAATTAAATGAAAAGAACATAATTAACCAACATGGAGCTAAGGTGTAAAATTACTGTCTTTTAACTTATTGTCATCCATGCCACATAGGTTTTTCAACACATCACATCATATGCAAATCTATTGCAGCTATCAGCATAAAATGAAAGACGACTGAATAATCTGAATTTTCCTGTTGAAGAAGGTTTCAAGGTCCTTCAACATGTACTATCACAGATTTTGATCAACAACTGCAGGTTAACATAAATGACCACTGAACTGTAGGTAGAAATCAAATTTCAAAGTCCAATCTTGCCCATTCTTCATGTGATTCTGAATGTTCAATTCAGCAACTGATTTGTGAGTTTAAATGGAAAAGATCTTCACCAGGAATTGTTATTAGCTTCTGTTTTTATAGCCCTGTTATGTCTGTTTGAGTTCTGGTGAGATTTGCTCTTCTCCTCCCCCAGTTAGGAGAGCTTTTATTTCAGAGGGGATTTTTCCTTGATCCATTGCCATACACCACTGCTTGTACATTTCCAGTTCTTCTCTGAAACCACAGAAGCTCTCTCCTGACTGACACCAATTCTTCCAGATATTGATATCTGAGCTTCTTTCTGGCCCTACATTCTCTTGCACTCTGTCGGCTTCTCTCAAGCTTTGCCCTCAAGTCAATTTTGGCTGGCTTCTGACCATGTTTACCTGGTTTCTTTACTTTGCCTCCAACTACCTTGCTGTCATCCATGTCTACAGGCTCCCAGGCTGGGCCTCACAGCCTGGCCCGCCTGCCTGGCTCCACCCGTGGGGAAGGACAGGGATTTATTTTTTCAATGCATCCTCAGGTCTAGCCTCTATCACCCCTAAGATCTCGAGGTCCCAGGAAGAGGGGTGCAGTTCAGAAATGAGACAGGGAGCCCCTGGAGCAGCCCCAAACATCCCCCTCTGCCACTGAGGCCTCCTCGTGGTCCATGACCCTTTCTCCCGTGTGTTTATATTAGTGCCAGGTAGAGGTGGGGGCCTATCTTTTTTGATCATGGCTTTCAGGTAGTCCAATAATATTTAATTAATTATGAACTCTCTTGGATCTATTTTCCAGGTCGGTGGTTTTTCGAATGAGATATTCCACATTGTCTTCTATTTTTTCATTCTTTTGGATCTGTTTAATAGTACCTTGATTTCTCATAAAGTCACTAGCTTCCATTTCCTCCAATTTAATTCTGAAAGAATTATTCTCTTCAGTGAGATTTTGAAACTCTTTTTCCATCTGGCAAATTTGGCTTTTTAAGGCATTCTTCTCTTCATTGACTTTTTGGGCCACTTTTGCCATTTGAGTTAATCTAATTTTAAGATGTTATTTTCTTCAGTCAGGTTGTTGACTTGTTTTACATGTTTTTGTTGCATCATTCTCATTTCTCTTCTCAATTTTTCCTCCAATTCTCTTAGTTGATTTTTAGAATCATTCTTGACTTCCTACATGGCCTGTAAGCAGTTTATATTGTCCTTGGAAGCTTTTGGTGTAGGTGTTCTGACTTTGTTGTCTTCCTCCCATTCCATGCTTTGATCCTTTTTGTCCCCCAAAAAAGGAAGCTAAAGTTGTATTACTGTGCTTGCTTTGCTTCCTTTGCTTCCTCATGCTGCCCCTCAATTGCTTGACTTTTGAGTTCTTTGCCACAGTAGAACTCTGCTTTGTCCCAAATTGCTAGGATTTTCACAGCTTCCAGAGCTCTTAGGATGGCACCATCTCTATAGCCCCCACATCCTCTCATTCACTGGTCACATACCTCAGGATTACCACAAACCAAGTGATCCAGATCCATGTAGTTTAAAACATTAGTGATTACCCTCTGAAAGGTTGCTTGGCCTCGCTATGATCTATAGGCCAGGAACTCTGAAGCAGCCACATGAAGGCAGCTGCAGGGCTACTGTGCCTCTGCCACTTCTAGCTCTGGTGGCAGAGGCCAGACTAGGCCTCTGTCATCCCCCCCTCCCATTTCCAATAGAGTTCTCCACTGAACTTTTATTTTTCTTTGGTATTTATGAGTTGATATTTCTGGAAAACACTATAGCTGTTTGTGATCCCCGCTCCTGAAGTCCCTTCCAGTCACTGCTGGTTGGAGCTGCCCTGGGAATAAAACCTTGGGATCAGGCAGGGCTGGGCTAGGCTCCCAAAGTGCTTTAATGGACCTTTCCTGTTGGCCTGCCTTCAGTGGGAGATTTGTTTCTCTCTGTCACTTTGTGGTTTTGTAGCTCTAAAATTTGTTCCAAGGGCTTGGAATATGATATTGCGGAGGTCAAAGGAGCTGGGATTAAAACCAAGAATCACCTACCCAGCAAAACTGAGCATCGTGTTTCAGGGGAAAATATGGTTATTCAGAGGAATAGAGGACTTTCAAGCATTCTTGATGAAAAAACCATAGTTGAATAGAAAATTTCACATTCAGATACAAGAAGCAAGAGAAGCATGAGGAAGTAAACAGGGAAAAGAAATCAAAAGGAACTTATTAAATTTGAACTATTAACATTGCTACATGGAAAAATGAAAATTGTAACTGATGAAACTTTTCTCAATATGAAAATAGTTGAAGGGAATATATATATATATATATATAATATATATATATATATATATCAAAGGTATACATGGGTATGAATACATATGTGAATGTGTGTATACATGTTTAGAGTTATATATAAAGGCCACAGGATCATTTAATAGGAAGGGATAATACTTAATAGGTGAAATTAACAGGTGAGAGAGGAATATAATGAGAGGAGTTGGGGAGAGTCACAATGGGGTAAACAATCTCATATAGAAGGGTCAAGGAAAAATAGTTACAATGGAGGGGAATAATAGGAAAGCAAGATAGAATGGGTCAACCTTGTTCCCATTGAATTTGGCTTGAGGAGGGAATGAAATGCACACTAAATAGGGTACCTCACCCTCCAGGAGAGTAGGGGGGGGGGAAAGAATAAGAGGGTGGATGATGGAAGGGAGAGCAAGCTGGGAGGGAAGGAAGTTGGAAGCACCCACTTTGGAAAAGGGATGGGATCAAAGTAGAGAATAGAACAAGAGGGAGGTGGGATAGTAGGGAGGGAAATATAGTCAGTCTTTTACAATATATATATTATATTATTGTTTTGCATTAGCCACACATGTACAACCTATACTGAACTGCTTATCTTCCCAGTAAGGGCGGGGGACAGGTATGGGAGAAAAAAGGGAGAGAGCAGATTGGAGGAGGGAATATGCTGTGGGACTGCTATTTTAGGGTGGTGGGTAGGGAAAAAACGGGGAGAAAATTTGCAACTGAAAATCTGGCAGAAATGAATCATGTAAATCAGAATTTAATAAAGCATTTGAAAAAAAAGTGTTTGATTTTGAAAAGGAGCTCAAAATTTAACCAAGGAAAATGATTTGCTAAAAACTAGAATCAACCAAATTGAAACAATTAACTCTATGAGGAAACAAGAATTATTCAAACAAAACAACAAGAATGAAAAATTAGAAAAAGAAGTAAAATACCTCAATTGGAAAAATAACTGACCTAGAAAAGAGATCCAGAAGAGATAATCTGAGAAACATAGGCCTACCAGAAAATCATGATGAAAAAATGAAGATCTCATTAAGGAAAACTGCCTGAGATACTATATCATGAAGGTACTGGATACCTGCTGAAAGAGATCCCAGAAGCAGGCTGGGAAAGCTCAGCGTGGCCAGCAGATGCACAGGCAGCCAGGGAAGGCATGGCTGGCAGAGGCGGCCAGGAAAGGGGCCTGATCAACTCAGAGGGCAAATCTTCCCACCAACCACAAGGGCCATTACCAGGCCTATTACTAAAGGGCTGGGACTCCAAAGGGTAAGGTAATAAGTAAATACAGGGGCCCCTGTCCTGGACAGCAAACACTCCTGGGGCTACCACTTCATAGCCCATAAATTTAAAAAAAAAAGCCCCTTTCAGGACCTCCAAATACCAGGATGACAGAGTGAAACTCACTTGCTCCAGAATCCCCCTCTGACACTGAAAACATAGTAACTCTTGCCCCAGGGCAAAACCCTCTACAGTAAAGGCTTGGGATCCTAGAGGAAGGGTGTGGCTAGGACCCTGCCTTGAAATGGGTAGAAAGCAGACTACAAAGACTAAGACTCTGGAGTCCTACTATGCTCAGAGGGAGGAAACAAACTCAGAGGGAGACAATGTGGACTCCACATCCACAGATGAAACTTCAACAGGGAATGGGTCCCAAGCACAGTAGGCTCTCCTAGATGAGCTCAAAAGGAACTTTGAAAACAAAATGAGAGAGATAGAAGACAAAATGAATAATTCTCTCAAAACCAATATAGCAGAATTAGAAAAACATTATAATGAGGAAAACATCTCTCAAAAAAAGTGTGATATGGAAAAGGATCTCCAAAAATTAACCAAGGAAAATGATTTGCTAAAAACTAGAATCAACCAAATGGAAACAAATAACTCTATGAGGAACCAAGAATTAGTCAAGCAAAACAACAAGAATGAAAAATTACAAAAAGAGGTAAAATACCTCAAAGAAAATAATAACTGACCTGGAAAACAGATCCAGGAGAGATAATCTGAGAATCATAGGCGTACCAGAAAATCATGATGAAAAAATGAGCCTGGACAACATTCTCCCAGAGCTCTTTAAGTAAAACTGCCCTGAGATACTAGAACCTGAGGGTTAAAATAGAAATCAAGAGAATCCACCAGACACCTGCTGAAAGAGATCCCAAACTGAAAAGCCTCAAAATGTTGTAGCCAAACTCCAGAACTACCAGATTAAAAAAAAAGTACTTCAAATGGCCAGAAAGAAACAACTCAAATATCGAGGGTCCACAGAGAGGATTGCACAAGATTTGGCAGCCTCTACATTGAAAGATCAGAGGCAGTGCAATACAATTTTCCGGAAGGCAAAAGAGCTCGGGTTACAACCAAGGATCACATACCCAGCGAGATTGAGCACATTCTTTCAGGCAAAGAGATGGTGATTCAACTATATAACAGAGTTCCAGACCTTCTTGATAAAAAAGCCAGAACTCAATGGAAAATTCAACCTCCAATTATGAGATGCAACAGTGACTTAGAAAGGTAAACAAGGAAAACACAGACACACCCCTGCTATCTGATAAGAGCAAACTGGTTATAGACAAGTAGAGGGTATGCGTAAAAAATACACAAAATGATGATTTTTAAAAAATCTTATTAAGGGCTTTAAAGGGACTGCAATGGAAGAAAGGGAATGAATGAAGTGGAAAAGGGTAAATTATGACACACATAGAGGCATAAAAATTGTATAGCAGAGGAAAAGAAGGGAGGGAGATGGGAATCATATGAGCTTTTCCCTCATTGCTTATGGTACAAGGAGGGAATAACAACCAGTTAAGCATAGGACTCTATGGAGAAGAAATGAAAAAAAGTATCATTTTAGAGGGAAAGAGGGGAGGGAGAAGAGGTTCGCATGAGATTTGTTCCTGTCACTCTTGGTGGGAAGAAGAAATAACATACTTAATTAAGTATAAAAATATCCTACAGGCAGTAGGAGGGGAAAAGGGCTATGAAAGGGGGGGTGGGAGTGGTTTGTAGGGAGGGAAGAATTAAGGGGAAAGGGGAGGAAGAAGGAGGGGGGCTGATAAGGGAACACTGAGGGAGGCTCGGGTAAAAGGAAAAAAAACAAAGAGGTGGAAGGGAGAGGGGGGGAATAAGAACATTAAGAGGGATAGGAATAGGATGGAGGGAAAGAAACAGATCAAAATCATAACTTTAAATGTGAATGGAATGAACTCTCCCATAAAACGGAAATGGATAGCAGAATGGATTAGAAATCGTAACCCTACAATATGCTGTTTACAAGAAACACATCTGAAACAGAGGGATACACACAGGCTAAAGGTAAAAGGCTGGAGTAAAATATATCATGGCTCAGCTAAAGTAAAAAAAAAAGCAGGGGTAGCAATCCTTATCTCAGATAAAGCAAAAGCAAAAATTGACCTAATGAAAAGACATAAGGAAGGAAACTGTATCCTGTTAAAAGGCACCATCAAGAATGAAGCAATATCATTACTTAACATATATACAACAAGTGGTGTAGCATCCAAATTCCTAGAGGAGAAGGTAAAGGAATTAGAGGAAGAAATAGATAGCAAAACTATACTAGTGGGAGACCTTTATCTCCCCCTCTCTGAAATTGATAAATCCAACCTCAAAATAAACAAGAAAGAAGCTAAGGAGGTTGAACTGGATTTTAGAGAGGATAAATATGAAAGATCTCTGGAGAAAACTGAATGAGGATAAAAAGGAATATACTTTCTTCTCAGCAGTTCATGGCACATACTCAAAAATTGACCATGTTCTAGGGCATAAAAACCTCAAAATTCTATGCAGTAAAGCAGAAATATGAAATGCATCCTTCTCAGATCATGGTGCAATAAAAAAAAAAAATATATATATATATATACAATAAAAGGCCAGGGAAAGACAGATTAAAAACTAAATGGAAATTAAATAATTTAATCTTAAAGAATGAGTGGGTCAAAAAATAAATTATAGAATCAATAATTTCATTCAAGAGAATGATAATAATGACAAAACATACCAAAATTTGTGAGATGCATTAAAGGCAAATCTTAGGGTAAGTTTTATATCCCTGAGTGCATACATGACTAGATTAGAGAAAAGGGATTTTAACGAATTGGGCATGCAATTGAAAAACCTAGAAAAAGAATAAATTCAAAATCCCCAATTAAATACTAAATTAGAAATATTGAAAACCAAAGGAGAGATTAATAAAATTGAAATTAAGAAAACTATTGAATCAATAAATCAAACCAAGAGCTGGTTTTATTAAAAAAAAAAACAGAAAAAAAGACCCTTTGTCAATACGATAAAAAAAATAAAAGAAAGAAGAAAACCAAATTATGAGTATAAAAAATGAAAAGGGTGAATTTACTCCCAATAAAGAGGAAATCAAAACAATGATTAGCAGTTATTTTCCCCAATTGCATGCACATGAATTTGAGAATCTTGGGGAAATGGATGAATATTTACAAACATACAAGTTGCCCAGATTAACTGAAAAGGAAGTAAAGTAATTAAATAATCCCATCTCAGAAAAAGAAATTGAACAAGCCATCAGTCAACTCCCTAGGAAAAAGTCTCCAGGGCCAGAAGGATTCACTAGTGAATTCTATCAAACATTTAAAGAACAATTGTCTCCAATACTCTACAAACTATTTGGGAAAATTTGTGAAGAAGGAGCCCTACCAAATTCTTCTTTATGACACAAATGTGGTACTGATACCTAAATCAGGAAGAGATAAAACAGAGAAAGAAAATTATAGACCAATCTCCCTCAGGAATATAGATGCAAAAATTCTAAATAAAATACTAGCAAAAAGACTACAGCAACTTATCTCAAGAATAATACACTTTGATCAGGTAGGATTTATTCCAGGAATGCAAGGATGGTTTAATATTAGGAAAACCATCAGTATAATTGATTATATCAACAATAAAACTAGCAGAAACCACATGATCATCTCAATAGATGCAGAAAAGGCTTTTGACAAAATACAACATCCATTCCTATTAAAAACATTAGAAAGTATAGGAATAAATGGAGCCTTCCTTAAAATAATAGGTAGCATCTATTTAAAGCCATCAGCAATTTTTATATGTAATGGGGAGAAGCTAGAAGCATTTCCCATAAGATCAGTGGTGAAACAAGTGTGTCCAGTATCACCCCTCTTATTCAATCTGGTACTAGAAATGTTACAGTAGCAATTAGAGAAGAAAAAGAAATCAAAGCAATAAATTATACAAAGAATAGACCAAGCTATCACTCTTTGCAGATGATATGCTGATATACTTAGAGAATGCTAGTGAATCAAGTAAAAAAATTATTTGAGACAATAAATAATTTTTGCAAAGTTGCATGATATTTTAAAATAAACCCACGTAAATCCTCAGCATTCCTATACATTTCCAATGACATTCAACAGCAAGAGATAGAAAGAGAAATCCCATTTAAAGTTACTGGAGACATTATAAAATATTTGCGAATCTACCTGTCAAAACAAACCAAGGATCTATATGACCGCTGCAAAAACTTTTCACACAAATAAAGTCATATCTAACAATTGGAAAAATATCAATTGCTCATGGATGGGTAGAGCTAATATAATAAAAATGACAATTTTACCTAAATTAAATTATATATTTAGTGCCATAGCAATTAATTTACCAAAAAATGACATTATAGAGCTAGAAAAAAATAGTAACATAATTCATTTGGAAGAATTAATGGTCCAGAATATCAGTGGAATTAGTGAAAAGAAATGATAGGGAAGGTGGACTAGCTATACCAGTTTTCAATCTGTTTTATTAAGCAGCAGTCGTCAAAACTACTTGGTACTGGCTGAGGAGTAGAGGAGTGGATCAGTGGAATACATTAGGCACATGAGATTTAGAAGTCAATGACTATAGTAATCTATTGTTTGATAAACCCTAAGATTCCAGTTTTGGGGATAGAACTCAATATTTGACAAAATCTGCTGGGAAAACTGGAAAAGAGTATGGCAGAAACTGGGCATAGACCCTTATCTAACACAATATACCAAAATCAAGTTTAAGTGGGTACATGATCTAGGTATAAAGGTTATACAGAGAATTGAGTCAAATTTATAAGAATACAAGGCATTCCCCAATTGATAAATGGTCAAAGGACATGAACAGGCAAATTTCAGAGAAAGAAATTAAAGATATCTATAAGTACATGAAGAAATGCTCTAAATCACTATTGATTAGAGAAATGCAAATGAAAACAAATCTGAGATATGACAGCTCACCAGTGAGATTGGCTAAAATGACAAAACAGGATAATGACAAATGCTGGAGAGGATGTGGGCAAATTGGAACACTAATGCATTGCTGGTGGAGTTGTGAACTGATCCAGCCTTTCAGGAGAGCAATCTGAATTTATGCCCAAAGGGCTATAATTACTTTCATATCCTTTGACCCAGCAATACCACTCCTAGGGTTATATCCCAAAGAGATCACAGAGTGGGAGGAAGACCCATATGTACAAAAATATTAATAGCAGTTCTTTTTGTGGTGGCAAATATTTGGAAATTAAGGGGGTACCCAACAATTGGGGAATGGCTGAACAAGTTGTGTTATATGCATGTTATGGAATGCTATTGTACTATAAGAAATGAGGAGCAGATGGATTTCATATTTACCTGGAGAGGTTTATACGAACTGATGCTGAGTGAGAAAAGTAGAACCCGGATAAATTTGTACACAATTACAGACAAAAAGTATGTGTGATTAACAGCTTTGATAGACTGGACTCTTCTCAGCAATTTAGTGATATAAGTCAATCCCACAAGACTCATGATGGACTGAAATGTGTGCATCCAGAGAAAGAACTAGAAAGAACTGAATTTATATCCAGATGGAAGTAAAATACCTGATCTTTTTCTTCTTCTTTGGTTTTATTTCCTCTTTACCATTTTTCATTCCATCTGATACAATACATCTTTATACCCTGACTAATGTAGAATGTAAAAATATTTACATATCCTATACTTGATTGTATCCCTCCAAGGTGGGGAGGGGAGGAAGTGGTACAAAATGTGAAACTCAAGGAAATGTGGGATTGAATCTTGTAAACTAAAAGTAAACAAACAAATTAATTTAAAAAAAATACATGCACCTACACAAAAGCAAACTGGCTCACTAAACATCCATATGTATATGCAAGAGAAATAGAATATTTTGCATGCTTTAAGGAATTATGCCTCATCAAGTAGTTCTCTTATTACACGGGAAAATTTTTGTGTCCTGTGCATTTAATAGAGCATATAATCTTCCCTTTTATAATGTCAGAACCCTGTTGAAGTTTCATAAAATCATCAGCACTTTAGAGATGCTTGGAAGTGGCCCTGCAAATACATAATGAAAAAATTTACCCATTTTTTCTGATAATTATGTATGAAAACTGATATATTTTAATTTGCTCCCTGGCATAAAATACCTCTTTAATTAGCATCTTAAGATGCTTTACACATTTTCAAAGATAACTGCTGAAATATGTTGATTTACTAGAAAATGGAGATAAATGATGTCACCTTTAAGGAATACATTCTTCCATGCAAGGTTATAACTAAGGGATTGATACAGTCAGGATCTTCACAAATAATCAGGTTTTTAGCAAGATTTGGATCTCCAAAAACTGAAGACTATAATTAAAGCTCTGGACCATGATTTGTCCTGACATGTGAGTATCTTTGTTATTAGGATTGCAAATAGCTAAAAGGAACATACAGCACAAGTGTGGGTCACAGTCCTTTGTGCCCCAGCAACAGAGATTCACTTAAAAAAAAACAGGAAATAGGCAATCACAATGGGTGTAAAACTAATTGGAAAAACCTATTTTGGAGAAAATCCTATTATGGAGAATGGAAAGAACAAAATTCATGTTCAGAAGAGGACAGCAATAACACTACACCGACATCTGAAGCCTGAAAAGGGAATACAATCTGGTCTCAAGCCCAAAAAGCATTCTTAGAAGAGTTCAAGAAGAGTTAAAGAAAGCCAAATTACAGAGTTAGAAGAAAAACTGATCAATTATTTTAAAAATACAATTGGAAAAATGGGAAAAAATAATCACTTAAGAGAACAACTCCTTAAAAAGTACAATTGGCCCAATGGAAAAGAAAGTACAAAATCTAGCCAGAGAAAATAAATCCTTAAAAACAAAATTTGGCCAAATAGATAACGGAGATAAAAAAACTAACTTAGCAAAACGGTTTGTTAAAAATTAGAATTAGAAAAGTTAAAACTAATGACCCTATTAGACATCAAAAATCAGCCAAACAAAATCTAAGGAATGAAAAAATAGAAAATATTGTAAAATAACACAGTATAAAAACAATTAAACTTGAAAATAGATCCAGTGGAGATGATCTAAGAATTATTAAAAAAAAGAGTCTGGACAGTATCTTCCAAGAAATAATCAAGGAAAAGTTCCCTGAAGTCTTGGAAGAAGAGGGTAAAATAGTCATTGAAATAATCCACCAATTTATGAAAAAAACAATAAAATTAATAGACCATTAGTCAATATGATAAAAAAAGAAAGAAGAAAACCAAATTATGAGTATCAAGATTGAAATCAGTGAATCTACCTCCAATGAAGAAGAAATCAAAACAATAATTAAGAACTATTTTGCCCAATTGTATGCACAAGAGTTTGAAAATCTTAGTGAAATGGATGAATATTTACAAAAAGATAAATTGCTCAGATTAACTGAAGAGGAAATAAAATCCTTAAATAACCCCATCTCAGAAAAAGAAACCGAACAAGTCATCAGTGACCTCCTTAGGAAAAAAATCTCCAGGCCAGTTGGATTTACTAGTGAATTCTATCAAACATTTAAAGAATAATTGGCTATCATACTCTCCAAAATATTTTGGAAAATTAGTGAATAAAGAGTCCTAACAAATTATTTTTATGACACATATTAGCAAAAAGACTACAGCAACTTATCACAAGAATAATACACTTTTATCAGGTAGGACTTATTCCAGGAATGCAATGATGGTTTAATCTTAGGAAAACCATCAGTATAATTGATCATATTGGGGGCAGAGTCAAGATGGTGGAGTAGAAACACGACCTCCGTGCTGCTCTAGCTCCTACCTCTTCCAATCCATGTAAAAGTGGACTCTGAACAAACTTTGGAGCTACAGAAACCACAAAATGACACAAAGAAGCTAACTTCCCACTGAGGACAGCTCAGCAGGCTGGCAGGAATTGGCCAGCACAGCACTGTGGGAGCTGAGCCCAGGCCCATGCAAGCCAGAGATTATAGCCCCAGGGTGAGCATGACCAGCTGTCAAATGGAGGGACTGCAGATTACCAGTAGGTGTGGCAGTCCAGAATTATCAACACATAGATGCTAAGAACAATGTGAAAGGTCAGTGCGGTGTGGACTTTGGGACCCAGTAGTTGGGTTTGCCTCAGCTTTTGCCTATGGGGCAAGAAGCTGCTGAGGGCTGCAGTGCAGCCACCACCACGTGGCAGCTACATCTAGCTTGCAGAGTGTAGGGGGACCAAGCGAGCAGTCCGAGGGGTAATTGCTCTTGCTTTAACTTGGTTGGATCTGAATTACAGTCTAGGGTAGAGATCCTGGAGTGGGTGTCCATCTTGCCAGAGTATATGGAGGCTTCAGAAAGGGCACCCAACTAATACATCCGGCAGTTGAGAAAACACCATCCTTTGGAATGAAGCTCCCCTGTCTGGTGGTGGAGTGCTACTATGGCAAAAAGCCCCAAAGTCAAGTAATTCAGTGGCAAAATGAGCAGACAAAGTAAGCAAACCAAGCAAAGCATTCCAACATTAGATTCCTATTTTTGGGAAAACAAGAATCAAAGCATGGAAGAGGAACAAGACAACAAAGTCAGAACTCCTGTACCAAAGGCTTCCAAGAAAAATATGATGTGTTTACAGGCTATAGAGAACCTTAAGAAGCAGATAAGAGAAGAGGAGGAAAAATTGGGAAGAGAAATGAGAACAATGCAAGAAAATTAAAAATCAGAGTCAACAGCCTGACTGAGGAAAATGACACATTAAAAAATAGACTAACTCAGATGGCAAAAGAGGAGAAGAATGCCTTAAAAACTGAATTTGCCTGATGGAAAAAGAATCTCAAAAGCTCACTGAAGAGAATCACTACTTCAGAATTAGATTGGAGCAAATGGAAGCTTATGACTTTATGAGAAATCAAGGTGCTTTAAACATATCCAAACAAATGAAAGAATAGAACTCAATGTGAAATATCTCATTGGAAAAATCACTGACCTGGAAAACAGATACAGGAGAGATAATCCTACCTGAAAGCCATGATCAAAGAAAGAACCTAGAAATCACCCTCCAAGAAATTCTCAAGAAAAACTGCTCTGATATTTTAGAACTAGAGGGCAAAAAACAGGTTGAAAGAATCCACTGACCACCTCTTGAATTAGATCCCCAAAAGAAAACTCCTAGGAATGTTATAGCCAGGTTCTGAAATTCCCAGATCAAGGAGAGAATATTACAAGCAGCCAGGAAGAAACAATTTGAATATTGTGAAAACACATTCAGGATAACCCAGGATCTTGCAGCTTCTACACTGAGGGACTGAAGGGCTTGAAATATGATATTCCAGAGGGCAAAGGACCTGGGATTAAAATCAAGAATCACCTACCCAGCAAAACCGAGTATCATGTTTCAGGGGGAAATATATTCATTCAATGGAATAGAAGACTTTCAAGAACTCTTGATGAAAAACAAAGAGTTGAATAGAAAATTTCACATTCAGACACAAGAAGCCAGAGTAACATGAGAAGGTAAACAGGGAAAAGAAATCATAAGGAACTTATCAAAGTTGAACTAGTAACATTCCTACATGGAAAAATGAAAAGTGTAACTGATAAAACTTTTCTCAGTATGAAAATAGCTGAAGGGAATAGAAATATATATATATATATACATACATATACATATATATGTATATATGTATATGTATACTCACACATATGCATATACATATATGAAAGGTTTACATAGGTATGAATACATATGTGAATGTGTGTATATATGTTTAGAGTTATATATAGATAGAGGCCACAGGACCAATTTAATAGGAAGTGATAATACTTAATAGGTGAAATTAAGAATTGAGAGAGGAATATAATGAGAGGAGTTTGGGAGAGTCAGAATGGGGTAAACTATCTCATATAGAAGGAGCAAGGCAAAATGGTTACAGTGGAGGGGAAAATAGGAAGGCAAAAGGGAATGGGTCAGACTTATTCTCATTGAATTTGGCTCAGGGAGGGAATGACATACACACTAAATAGGGTATCTCACCCTATAGGAGAGTAGAGAGGAATGGGATGAGTGTGGGAATGATGGAAGGGAGGGCAGGCTGAGGGGGAAAGGAATTTGGAATCTCCCCCTTTTGAAAAGGGACAGGCTCAAAGTAGAGAATAGAACAAGTGGGAGGTGGGATAGGAGGGAGCCAAATATTGTCAGTCTTTTAAAATATATCTACTATGTTAATGTTTTGCATTAGCTACACATGTACAGCCTATACTGAAATGCTTATCTTCCCAGTAAGGGTGGGTGACAAGGGAGGAAGGGAATGAATCTGGAACTCAAAATTTTAGAATCAAATGTGTAATTAAAATATATACTATTATTAATATAATAATAATACACTAATTATATATTATTAATATATACATATACTATTATTAATCTTATTTTACATGTAACTGGGAAATATACAGGCACTGGGTCATAGAGATCCACCATTCTCTACTGGAAATGTAGAAGGGGGTATGGGAGAACATATGGGAGAGTGCCGATCGGAGGAGCATATATCCTGTGGGACTGGCATTTTGGGGCATTGGTTAGGGGAACAAAGGAGAGAAAATTTGTAACTCAACATCTTGCAGAAATGGATGATGTAAACCAGAAGTTAATAAAGCATTTGAAAAATGAAAAAAAAAACGATCATACCAACAGTAAAACTAGCAAAATCCACATGATTATTTCAAGAGATGCAGAAAAGACTTGACAAAATACAACATCCATTCCTATTAAAAACACTAGAAAGTATAGAAATAAATGGAGCCTTCCTTAAAATAATAGGTAGCATCTATTTAAAGCCATCAGAAACTATTATATATAATGGGGAGAAGCTAAAAGCACGTCCAATAAGATCAGGGGTGAAAGAAGGGTGTCCACTATCACCCCTCTTTTTCAATCTGGTACTAGAAATGTTAGCAGTAGCAATTAGAGAAGAAAAAGAAATCAAAGGAATCAAATTAGGCAAAGAGGAGTCTGTAATAGTAATGGAATATGAAGATCCCCCTGTATTGGCTTGGTTTTTGGTGTTAAAACCCAGAGCTTGTGAATCCCACTTGTGGGATGGACTTGTTGATGTGAAAAGAGAGGGCTGAACTGGGAGGAGCTGGTGACGTCAATTTGGAGAGAAACAAAAGAGAGGCAGAAGAACTTTTTGGAAGCAGCACCTGTGGAGGCAGAGAGAGACTGAGAGGATTGCTGAAGCACACTTTGAATTGCCCAGGACTTTTGAGACCTGCCACCCAGAGCTGCCAAGGACTGAGGAGATATGGCTGTTATGCTGGTACTTTGTCTGTCTGTTTTGATGTTGTTTTGCCAGATTTGTCCATTGTCCTGTTGTTGCAGAAGTTTTGGAACCTTGCTGTTGGTTAAGAGCTCCAGAGACTGTTCTGCAGACAGAGAGTGAATACTGTCCACTGGTGAAGGACAGTTCTGTTGTTGCAGAATTTTTGGAACCTTGCTGTTGGTTCAGAAACCCTGAAGAAGGATTTTCTTGTTGTATGTTTACAGAAATCCTGTAAGGGGGTTTTACTAATGTTTTCAGGGGTCCTAGGACTGTTCTGCAGACAAAGAATTAATTAATGAAGAGACTGGCAATGTGTCTTGTGGCCTTGCTAAGCTTTGTCTCCCCAGGAACAAAGATTGCTGAGAACAAAGTGCCTCATTTCAAGATGAAGAAAAGACCTCCATTTGGGTATTAAATGCTGTGCTTAAACTTGTTCTAACTCTGGGGTAGATTCAGTTGTGATCCAGGTGTGAGGAACTTTTGACCTTTTTGTGTTCTATGATTGAACAAATGAATGTACTTTACTTATGATTGGAAACTAATCTCCATTTGAAAAGAGGGGCTTTGTGATGGACTAAATGAAGGTACAGCCTAGGGGTGGAGTATTGAATCACACTTAGTAAATGCTGCATTTTGAATGATGTCATATTTTGATCTTCTCTGTTCTTAATTTTTCACTGAATAAAATCGAGAGCACCTATGCTGGTATTTTTAATCTTGGGGAGTTGCCTTTGCTTGGCATTACATTACAGAGTCTAAGCTATCACTCTTTGCAGATGATATGATTATATACATATAGAATCCTGGAGAACCAAGTAAAAAACTACTTGAGACAATAAATAAATTTGTCAAACTTGCAGGATATAAAATAAAACCACATAAATCCTTGGCATTCATGCATATTTATAATGAAATTCAACAGCAAGATATAGAAAGAGAAATACCATTTAAAGTTACTGTAGACATTATAAAAGATTTGGGAATCTACCTGCCAAAACATACTCAAGACAAATATGAGCACAACTACAAAACACTTTTCACACGAATAAAGTCAGATCTAATTTGGAAAACATCAATTGCTCATGGCTGGGTCGAGCTAACATAATAAAATAGCAATTTTCTCTAAATTAAATTATATATTTAGTGCCATACCAATAAATTTACCAAAAAATTACCTTATAGAGCAAGAAAAAAATAATAACAATATTCATTTGGAAGAATAAACGGTCCAGAATATCAAGGGAAATAATGAAAAGAAATGCTAGGGAAGGTGGACTAGCTATGTCATTTTAAAATCTGTCTTATAAAGCAGCAGTCATCAAAACTACTTGGTACTGACTGAGGAATAGAGGAGTGGATCAATGGAATAGATCGGGCACACAAGACTCAGCAGCCAATGAATATAGTAATCTACTGTTTGATAAACCCCAAGATCCCTGTTTTGGGGATAAGAACTCACTATGTGACAAAAACTTTTAGGAAAACCAGAATATAATATGGCAGAAACTGGGCATAGACCATTACCTATCAAAATATATCAAAATCAGGACAAAATGGTTGCATGATCTCGGTATAAAGGCTGATATTGCAAGCAATCTGGGAAAGCAACAAATAGTTTACTTGTAAGACTTGTGGAGAGGGGAAGACTTTATGACCAAGTAAGAATTAGAGAGCGGTATAAAATGTACAATAGATAATTTTGATTGCATTAAATTGCAAAGCTTCTGTAGAAACAAAGGCAATGCAACCAAAATTAAGATGGAAGTGCAAAACTGGAAAATAATTTTTACAACTTATTTCTTTGATAAAGGACTCATTTCTAAAATGTACAGAGAATCATGTTAAATCTATAAGAATACAAGTCATTCCCCAATTGATAAATGGTCAATAGATATGAACAGGCAATTTTCAGATGATGAAATTAAAGATATCTATACGCATATTAAAAAAATGCTCTAAATCACTATTGATTAGAGAAATGCAAATTAAAACTACTCTGAGGTACCCCTTCTCATCAGTCAGAATGGCTTAGATGAAAAAAAGAGGAAAATGACAAATGCTGTAGAGGATATGGAAAAATTGGAATATTAATGCATTGCTGGTGGAATTGTGAACTGATCCAACCATTCTGTAGAGCCATATGAAATTATGCCCAAAGGGCTCTAAATAATTTCATACTCTTTGACCCAGCAATACCACTTCTGGGGTTTTATCCCAAAGACATCATAAAAGTGAGAGGAAGACCCATATATATTAATAGCAGTTCTTGTTGTGGTGGCAAATATTTGGAAATTAAGGGGTTTTCCATCAATTGGCGAATGGCTGAACAAGTTCTGGTATATGCATGTAATGGAATACTATTGTGCTATAAGAAACAAGGAGCAGATTGACTTCATATTTACTTGGAGAGGCTTATATGAACTGATGCTGAATGAGAAGATTAGAACCAGGAAAAATTTGTACACAGTTGTAGACACAACCTATGTGTGATGATCACCTTTGTTAGACTGGATTCTTCTCAGCAATGTAGGGTTATAAGTCAACCTCCAAAAGACTCATGATGGAAAGAGATGTGTACACTCATAGAAAGAACTGAGTTTGAATCCATATTGAAGCAAACTATATGCTCTTTTTCTTTCTCTTGCTTAGTTTTGTTTCCTCTTTCTGATTGTTCATTCCATCTGATACAATCCTTCTTTATAACCTCATTAATGTCTGATGTGAAAGTATTTGCGGATCATAAACTTGATTTTATGCTGCCGTGGTTTGCGGCAAGGGGAGGGAGGGAGAGAAAATCTGAAACCCAGGGAATTGTAGAACTGAATTTTTATTTATTTATTTATTTATTCATTCATTCATTCATTTATTTATCTATCTATCTATCTATCTATTTATTTATTTATTTTTAGCAATCAGGTTTAAGTGACTTGCTCAAGGTTACACGGTGTAGCAGCAAGCACCCCAAGCTCGTCCTCAGGGTTTGCTGCCCATACAGGTTCTTGGATCTGCTTTGTTAAAGGAAAGCAACTCAAAATGGGTTAACAAGCTTACTTTAATCAGTCAGACATATATCGTTTACCTTGTTCAGGAGAAAAGGTCAGCACCCCGAACCTCAAAGTATACAGGCATAATTATCAAGACAGAAACATCAAGTAGACAGATTTCCAAACTGTCCAACCATTACATCCATACCCAGTCAACATCTGGGTTTCCACATTCTGGGTTTTTCAAAGCCGGGGGATTCTCAACAACGGCTTCCCAGAATTCAGATCAGAACACTTCTCAAAGTGAGTCCCAAAACAAAGCTACACATCAGGGCTTATATAGCCTTCTCCTGGCTCAGAGAATGTAACAACCTTATTGACCCACTGGCCAATCAAAAAGTATCTACTGAAAAACAAGCCTCCCTCCCCAGGCTTCTGGTGCACTTTAGCCTAGGGGCAGGGAAGATCTTTAAAATTTACATTTCGCATTACACAGGGCCAGTTATTTCTGGGTGTGGTGCTAAGTATCTGAGCCCAGTTTTGATCCTCAGGTCATCCCAACACTGGAGCTGGTGCTCTTTACTTGCTGAGCCACCTGGCCCCCCCTAAGCAATTGGGGTTAAGTAACTTGCTCAAGGTTACACAGCCAGGTGTTTCTGGGTTGGTGCTAAGTGTCTGAGCCTGGATTCGATCCCCAGGTCATCTCGACATTGGAGATGGTGCTCTTACTCGCTGTGCTACCTGGCCGCCCCATGGAACTGAATCTTATCAACTAAAAGTAAACAAACCATTTATTAAAGCCCGAAAAATTAAAAAACAGAAATAATCCATCATTCCTCTCCTGAAAGAGTTCGTAAAATTAAAACTCCAAGGAATATTGTAGCAAAATTCCAGAGTTATCAGCTGAAGGAGAAAATATCCCCCCACCCCTCTACACACACACACTTACAGTCTTGTTATGCAATAAGAGGAAACTGTTTACGTCTCTTTATGGGATTATGATACCTGTTAATCTTGCGAATTGTATAATTATGGCAACATTAAAAGAGATATACAAAAACATGTGGCTATAAATTAACGGATGTGATGTCAAAACAACTAATTAAGTGGTGGAAAGGGATTGTAATGGTAGAAGAGGAAAGGAGGGGGCAGAAAAGGGTAAATTACATCACATGAAGAAGCTCTAAAGCGTATTATAGTAGAGAGAATGAAGGCATGGAGATGAATATTGTATGAGCTTTACTCTCATCAGTTTTGGACCAAGGAGGGAATAACATACTTTATTAAATATAGAAATCTACCATTCCCTACAGGCAGTAGGAGGGGTAAGCAGAAAGAAAAGCAGGCTAGGTTAGAAGGGATAGAAGGGAGGGGAGAATTAATAAGAGAAAAGGGTAAAAAAATAGAGGGAAGCTGATAGGGAGGGGATTTTGAAGGAGGCAGTATTCAAAAGGAAAATTCTTTTGAGGAGGGGATGGGAGAATGGAAAAATAGAAACATAAACAGGGGAGGAAATGGGATGGAGAAAAAGACACAGATAGTAATCATAAGTGTGAATTTGAATGGGATGAACTCTCCCATAAAACAGAGGCAGATAGCAGAGTTAATTCAAAACCATAATTCTACTATATATTGTTTACAAGAAACACATTTCAGATGTGGAGATACATCCAGGATAAAGGTAAAAGGCTGTAGTAGAATATATTAGGCTTCAGAAAAATTTTAAAAAGCAGGGTAGCAATCCTAACCTTAGACAAAGCAAAAGCAAAAATCAATCTAATTAAAAGAGATAAGGAAGGAAAATATATCCTGTTTAAAATTCACCAATAAAAATGAAGTAATATCATTACTAAATATTTAAACACCAAGTGGTATATTATCAAAATTCTTAGAGGAAAAGTTAAAGGAGTAAAAGGAACAAATAGATAGCAAAACTATACCAGTGGGGGACCTCACTCTCTCCCTCTCTGAACTTGATGAATCTAACCTCAAAATAAGGAAGAGAAAAGCTAAAGAGGTGAATAGAATTTTAGAGAAGGTAGATATGATAGACCCTAGAGAAAACTGAATGGGGATAAAAAGGGATATACCTTCTTGTCAGAGGTCTATGGCATATCCACAACAAATGTCCATGTACTAGGGCATAAAAATTTCCAAATCCAGTGTAGAAAGGTAGAAATATTAAATGCCTCCTTTTCATATCAGGATGTAATAAAACATATATGTAATAAAGGACCATAGAAAGGTAGACTAAAAATTGGAAACTAAATAATGTAATCATAAAGAATAAATGGGTTAATGAAAAAAATCATAGAAAAAATCAATAACTTCATTCAACAAAATGTATTAATGATACAATGTAGCAAAACTTATGGGATGTAGCAAAAGTGATTCTTAGGGGAAATTTTATATCTCTGAATGCTTATATAAATAGAATACAGAAAAAAAATCAATGAAATGGGCATACAACTGAAAAATCTAGAAAAACAACACATTCAATTATACAATTCTTTGTATGTAAATACCAAGTTAGAAATATAGAAAAAAAAAAAACAAAGGCGGGATTAATAAAATTGTAATAAAAAACCTAATGAACTAATACATAAAAGTAAGAGCTGGTATTATGAAAAGAAAAAACAATGAAATTAACAAACCTTCAATCAATTTGATTTAAAAAAGAAAACCAAATTACCAGTATCAGATATGAGAATGTAATTTTCCCTCCAATGAAGAGAAAATTAAAAGAATAATTAGGAAATATTTTGTCCAATTGCATGCTCAGAAGTTTAACATCCTTAGTGAAGTGGATGAATATTTACAAAAAATATAAATTGCCCAAGTTAACAAAAGAGGAAGTAAAATACTTAATAATCCCTTTTCAGAAAAAATAAATTGAACAAGCCATAATTGAATTCCCTAGGAACAAATTTGCAGTGCCAGATTGATTTACAAGTGAATTCTGTCAACCATTTAAATATCAATTAATTCCAATACTTTATAGACTATTTGGGAAAATTGGTAGAGTCCTACTAAATTTCTTTTATGATACAAATATTGTATTGATACCTTAATTGGGAAGAGCCAAAACAAAGAAAGAAAATTGTAGATCAATTTCCCTAATGAATATAGATGCAATAAATAAATAAATAAATGAATAAAGAAATAAACGAACATATAGATATATAGGTAGAAAGATAAATATTAACAAAATATTGCAACAACTTATCACAAGACAATTATCACACTTTGATCAGGAACACAAGGCTAGGTTAATACTAAGAAAACTATCTGCATAATCAATCATATGAATTATAAAACTACTAGAAACTATATGATTATCTCAATAGATAAAGAGCTTCTGACAAAATATAATACCTATTACTATTTAAAAAAACACTAAAAAGGAGTCTTCCTCAAAATGATCAGTAGCATCTACCTAAAACCACCAGCAAGTATTATATTCAATGGGGATAAGCTAGAAGCATTTCCAAAAAGATCAAGGGTGAAACAAGGCTGTCCACTATCACCCCTGTTATTCAATTTGATACTAGAATCATTAGCTGTAGCAACAAGAGTAGCAAAAGAAATTAAAGGAATTGGAAAATGGAAAGAAGAGACTAAATTATCACTCTTTGCAGATGATATGATGACATACTTAGAGAATCCAAAGAATGAGTAAAAACTACTTCAAATAATAAATAATTTTAGCATATTTGCAGGATATAAAATAAACCCACATAAATTCTTGGCATTCCTATATATCTCTAATGAAGCCAACAGCAAGAAATAGAAAGAGAAATTACATTTCAAGTTAACTGTAGATATTATAAAGTATTTGTGAGTCTACTTACCAAAACAAACCCAGAAACTATATGAACACAATTACAAAACACTTTTCAGACAAATAAAGTCAGATCCAAATAATTGGGAAACTGCAGTTGCTTGTGGTTAGGCTGAGATAATATAATAAGAATGACTGTTTTACCTAAAATAATTAACATATTTTTGCCATACCAATCAATCTACCAAAAATTCTTTATAGAGCTAGATAAAATAATAACAAAATTCATCTGGAAGAAGAAAAGGTCCAGATTATCAAGGAAAATGATGAAAACTAATGCTACTACCCATACCAGACTTTAAACTGCATCATAAACCATTGGTCATCAAAACTACTTGTTACTGGCTAAGAAACAGTGGTGATCAGTGGAAAAGTTTAGATACACAATACATAGTAGTCAATGACTATAGTAATCTACTGTTTGATAAATTCAAAGACACTGCCTTCTGGGATAAGAACTCACTATTTGAAAAAAGAAACTGCCTGGGAAACTGGAAAATAGTATGACAGAAACTGGGCAGAGATGAATATCATACACCATATAACAAAATAAGTAAAAATGGGTTCACAATTTAGATATAAAGGCTGATACTATAAGCAAACTGGGAAAGCAAGGAATAGTTTACCTATCAGATTTATGGAGAAAGAAAGAATATATCATCAATCAAGAGATAGAGAGCATTAGAAAATGCAAAATGGATAATATTGGTACATTAAATCAAGGCACTTTTTTTTTAAGCAATCAGGGTTAAGTAACTTGCTCAAGGTTACACGGCCAGTTATTTCTGGGTATGTTGCTAAATATCTGAGCCCAGATTTGATCATCCTGATAGTGGAGCCAGTGCTCTTACTCGCTGAGCCACCTGGCTGCCCCTGGCACTTTTTATTTTTTTTAAGCAATTGGGGTTAAGTAACTTGTTCAAGGTTACACGGCCAGTTATTTCTGGGTGTGGTGCTAAGCATCTGAGACTGAATTCTGTCCCCAGGTCATCCCGACACTGGGGCCGGAGCTCTTACTCACTGAGCCACCTGGCCTCCCCAAATCAAGGCACTTTTGTACAAATAAATTCAATATAACCAAGATTAAGAGGGAAACAGAAAATTGGGAAAAAAATTACAGTCAGTGTCTCTGATAAAGGCCTCATTTCTAAAATATACAGAGAACTGAATGAAATTTATAAGAATGCAAGTCATTCATCAGTTGATCTAAGGATATGAACAGGCAGTTTTCAGTTGGAGAAATTAAAATTATCCATAGTCATATAAAAATATTCCAAACAGCTATTGATTAGAAAAATGCAAATCAAAGCAACTTTTAGGTACCACATCTCATAGGTCAGATTGACTAGGATGATAAAGAAGAAAAATTATAAATGCTACTGAGGATGTTGGAAAATTGGAACACTGATATGTTGTTGGTCCAACCATTCTGGAGAGCAATTTGGAACTCTGCCTACTTTCGTGATTTAAGTTATGTTCTGTCACTCACTAAGCAAGATAGCTTTATCTCAGGTTAGAGTACCAAAGCTAAATAGATTAACTTCTGTAGTAAAACATAATTTCCACCTCCTGCCTAGGCACTCAGTCCACTAACTAATTATTGGGTACAGGATGGTAGTGTTTATGGCATAGAATATAAGCTACTTATGAGTAAGGATTATTTAATTTTTTTTATAATTTTATAACCAGCACTTAGCACATTATTTGGCACATGGCAAGCACTTAATAATTTCTTATTGATCAATTGATTTCCACCCTTCAGAAAATACATAAAACATAATTGATTCATAGTTCTCCATTAACAAATGTAGAAATAGATGAAAAATTCTTCCTAAGAAAGTAAATACTATTTGAATGGTTGCTAGATCAGGATCACCCTTTCCAAACTCTCTGAGGAATTCAGGACAATGACAGGGTTGACATGATACAGATCTCCTATCCCATGGCATAACATTAATCACTCAGAAATTCTTCGCTGGTGATGCTTGTGCTTTTCCAAGAAGCATTCTACGCAATATATTTTCTCCTGCTACACTGGTGCCCAAACTCTAAAACTTGGAGAGTCAGACATTTAATCTAACTAATGAGGTATTATCCAGTGCTCAAAAGATCCATCTCGGGCAGAGTCAAGATGGTGGAGTAGAAATAGGACTTCCACCCGGCTCTGGCTGCCACCTCCTCTAATTCATGTAAAAAATGACTCTAGAAAAACTTTGGAGCTACAGAACCCACAAAATGACAGAGAGAAGCTAACCTCTCACTGAAAATAGCCCAGCAGGCTGGCAGGAAGTGGCCAGTGCCTGAAAGCTATGATCAAAAAAAGAGCCTAGAAATCATCCTTCAAGAAATTCTCAGGGAAAATTGCCCTGATGTTTTAGAACCAGAGAGCAAAATAGGGGTTGAAAGAACCCAACCAGCTCCTGAAAAATATCCCCCAAAGAAAACTCCTTTGAATATTAGAGCCAGGTTTCAGAATTCCCAGATAAAGGAGAAAATATTACAAGCAGGCAGGTAAAAAAAATGAATATTGTGGAAAAACAATCAAGATACACAGAATCTGGCAGATTCTACCCTGAGGGATCAAAGGGCTTGGAATATGATGTTCCAGAGGAACTGGAGCTGGGATTAAAAAAAAAGAATCATCTATCCAGCAAAACTGAGTATGATGTTTCAGGGGAAGTCATTCAGTAGAATAGAGGAATTTCTAGCATTGAGTAAAAAAAAAATAACAGTTCAATAGAAAATTTGACATTCAGATACAAGAAGCAAGAAAAGCATGAGAAATTAAACAAGGAAAAGAAATCATAAGGGACTTATCAAAGTTGAACTATTTACATTCCTACATGGAAAAACAATAATTATAACTCATGAAAATGTTCTCAGTAAGAGAATATTTGAATAGAATATATATATATATATATATATATATACATACATACACACACATATATGTCTATACAGGAGGGTATTTGTGTGTGTGAGTACATATGTGAGTGTGTGTATTTATGTGTACAGGTATATATAGATAGAGGGCACAGGACCAATTTATTAGGAAGGGATTGTACTTAAAAGGTGAAATTAAGAGTTGAGAGAGGTATATAATGAGAGGAGATGTGGAGAGACAAAATGGGGTAAATTATCTCATATAGAAGAGGCAACGAAAACTGTTACAATGGAGGGGAAGAATAGGAAGGAAAAAGCGAATGAGACAACCTTATTTTATTTTAATTTTGCTTAGGGAGGGAATGGCATGCACACTAAATAGGGTGTCTCACCCTACAGGAGAGTAGGGAGGAACGGGATGTGTGGGGGTATGATGGAAGGAAGGGCAGGCTAGGGGGGAGGCCAGTTGGAAGCACCCACTTTGAAAAAGGACAGGATCAAAGTAGAGAATAGAACAAGTGGGGGTGGGATAGGATGGAGTGAAATATAATCAGTCTTTCACAATATATCCACTATGGAAATGTTTTGCATAGCTACACATGTACAACCTATATTGAATTGCTTATCTTCCCAGTGAGAGTGGGTGATGAGAGAGGAAGGGAAAGAATCTGGAATTCAAAGTTTTAAAATGAAATGTTTAATATATATGCATATATTATATATTTGCCTATGTATATATAATTTTATGTGTAAATGGGAAATGAGATATATATATATATATCCACTGGGGCATAGTGATCCACAGTGCCCTACTGAAAAGTCGGAGGGGGTATGGGGGGAAGATATGGGAGACTGCAGATCAGGGAGGGAATATTCAGTGGGATTGCTGCTTTGTTGTGGTGGGTAGGGAAAAATGGAGAGAAAATTTATGACTCAAAATCTTATGGAAATGAATGATGTAAACTAAAATATAAAAAAGAGAGAGCAAAATATTTATCTTAAAATTTATTCTCTGGGGTCATTTCAAAACATTTGTCTACTTTTACCATATACTTATAGAAGAACTTGATCAATGCCTTGCCTGCAGGGGAACAAGAAGTCTCTTCTCAGGAGTAAATACTCAGGTCTCTGACTTGTGCTCAGAAAAGGAAAGAGATGGATAGAAGGCAGCAGGAAATTGAGGTCCAGAAACTTCAGACTACCCAATCAAGGCATCTGCTTCTTTTGTAAATCACCATTGACTACAAGTACAAAATATTTCCTCCCTCTCTTCAAAGAAAACAATTCTGATATACTTCATTCCAGTCTAGAAGCACAAATGAGATAAAGAGATAGATCTTTGTCTATTACTGTAGGAAATACATGGGACTGAATTTGGAATGAGAATGGATAGCTACCCTCACAAAAAAATTTATCCCATTCATCTTGGTGGTAGCTCCAGTTATAGGGAGTCAATCAGAGGAGGTCATAGTGTCCCTAGAGTAATTCACATCTGCACATTGACTTTCCCTGGACAATTCTTACAATGCCTTAATGTTCTATCCTGTAGCAGCATCAGATTGGATCAACATCCTGATCAACCTTATCTTACAAAATTATTATTTTTGTCTCTTATTTCCTACCCTTCATGTAGGATCACATAGAAATTTCTTTTGCATTTACTTAGGGGTAGAAGGAGGACTAATCCCCAAACTCAAAAGCTGGCAGGCAGGATCACTCCACTTGCCTATCCCATTCTCCTCAAGATTCGTTGAAAGGAGGATACACTGATTTGAAAAATTAGATCATATTGAAACTTAAGTGACTTATTGTCTTCATGTATTACAACTCCCAGGTGTATTTTTAATTAAAACAATCAGCCTAGAAATTAATGCTTTTGCAAGAAAAATCAATCCATAATAGGGAAATTTTAAGTTCTGTGAAATTGGAGAGGGTGATTCATTTTTTAGAAGAGATTATCTAAGCATCTTTAAAATGTATTCCTTCATTTTTATATGACAGCACAATGTCTAATATGTTTTAAAGTCACATAAGTCCTCAAAGTCCCTACCTAGGAACAGGAGGAATAAGGTAATAAGAATCTTAGATTCTTGAGGGTAAGAACTGTATCTTCTATTGATTTTTTTTTCAAGACAGTGAAAAGAGCAGAAAATGTAGGATCAAGATATTTGGATTCAAGATTTGATTCCACCATTTACTAGAAACATGAGCTTATACAAGTCCTCTAATACCAGTTTCCTTTAAAAAATAACATTTTCCTTGGGAGGCAAGTTGGCATAATGAATTGAGACACAGAGTCAGAAAGTCCTGGGAGCTAGCTGGAACAGTGGAAGAAGATGAGGGCCTGCAGTCAGAAAAGACATGAATTTGAATCATATTTCATATACTTACTAACTCTTTGACTCTGAGCTAATTGGGATAACAATAACATTTGTTTCCCAGGTTTGTTGTGAGGATCCAATGAAATAATATTTGTAAACTATTTGTAAATTCCTAGTACAAAGTAAGTACTTTATAAAAGTTATTACTTCTACTACTACTACTACTACTACTACTACTATACTTCCTCCCCTTTTGAATCACATTGTGTGACTTTAGACATGTCATTTAACTTTCCATTCCCATCACACAATAGTAGAGTGCTGATAACAAAAGATTAACTAATTCTATATTTGATTTCTTAATTCTGAGAATTTAGGTTCACTTCCTAGAGACATCTGCTTTCCTTATTCAGAAACAATTTTTTTCTGACATGTTTTTATTTCTTCTATCTTTCATAAAATCTTGGTTTACATTTTACAACTTACATTTGAAAGCTGTTAAGCAAAATTGTTCAGCTCCTTACCCGCTTTACTAATTCATAAATATACTACCTTTAACTTAGCTGCTAGGCAGAAGTCTCAGTTTTCAATTCTGTCACAGAAATGTATTTTCCATATTTCTATGGAGTCATCTTAGTAAAACTTTTTTATTGCCTAATTAAATGGTAGCAACAAAAATGTTTCTGTAGCAAGTAAATGTCTTTGTGTGTCAGCATATCTGATTTTTTTCAACTAAAACAGCAATGATCTCTCCATCCTCATCTCTGAATAAAATTTAAAACCTAGATATAGTTCAATTTGAGTCCTGTTTTGCTTGAGGAAATACTATTTTTAGAATGATACACCCTTAAATGAAAATATTTCAGAGGTCATCTAATCCCACCTTTAACCCCCTGGAGCAACTTCAATGCAAACATCCCTGACAAGTAGTCATTTTTCTTCTAACTGAACACTTCTGTTGATGGGGAACTCACTAAGGCATCTAATTTCATTTCAAAGATTTTCTAATTGTTAGAAAGCATACATTATGATGAGGCTAAATGATAGTAATATAACTGACATCTGTATGGTGTTGCAATCTTTTCACAATATAAACCTTATCTCACTTGTAAGCACCTAATTTTAACACCTCAGTATCACAGTTGCTAATAAATTAACTACAGCTAATATTATTCTCATTTTATGGAATGGAAAAAAAAAAACTGAGCCTCAGAAGGTATGAGTGAATGGTCATGTATCCATCAAAATTGGAAATGTAGAAGTTGAAACCAGAGCTTTCTCCAAATCCAACTTTTTTCATGTCTATACATGGTTGTTCTTTCAAAGAACTTATTCATTGAGTTTAGTATACTGTTTGGGCTTCTATTACTTCATCCCTCAATGAGTACAGATGTTAGTCTCTCAGATACCAAGCATAAAATCTAGGCCAAAGAAAAGAAAAGAAAAGAAAAGTTGGTTTGGAAGAGAAAGAAATGGTAATAGAATTGAAGTACTGCTGAATTCTACAGCTTGTCTGGGAGGAATCTTGTAGTGGCTACTGGTTTTTGGTTGTTTGAGCCAGATGATCTCTTATGGTCCTATTAATTTTGAGATTCTGAGATTCTGGAATGGTGGCAATCATTATATCCAACTGTCTCATTTTACAGGTGATAAAGGGGAGGCACATCATATCTGCCAAATTAGTATAGCCTGTTAATGAGAGCTTCAAGACTAGTGTCCAATTTTCTAAATTCCCAGGTTAGTGTTTTTCTTCCTACCATTATCCTTTCATGTATTAACACAGCTGAATAATATCAAATTGAGTCAATATTAAGCCTAAAAAATAAAGGTGTAGTAATGAATTGCAAAATCAACACTTATAACTATTTTTTGCACTTTGAAAACATTTTCAGTTGTTATATAGGCATGAACTCTTGACTAAGTCACTAGAGTTCTATTCCTTAAAACTAGCATAAAATATTTAAATGTTCCATTTCTTCTGCCTATAATATAGTCTTCAAACAAAGGTCTAAGGTATTGTTTTCTGGACCGTAGAATGTGAAATAGAAGTCTGATGATCTCATCTTTGGGTCTGCAGATTTCTCCAAGTAAATCTGATTATTTTTTCTGCCTGGTTCTAGAAAATAACTTACATCATCCAAAGCCCTGACTTTGTCTCACATAGAAAATTTATTTTTATGCAAGGCAAATGTGAAGAACTCTCTTAATCAATGATCAGCATACCACTCTTGGTGAAACTGAGTAGTTCAATCACACACATTGCAGTGTGAGAGGCATTTGCATTCAAGTACACAACACTTCAGCAAATTCTAATTTGTGTTTCAGATCATGAGTATAATTTTCCATTAGCCTCATTAAAATATACAACGCAAGTACTGGTGTTCACTTAAATTTAGTCTATTCATGCAAAAAAAAATTAAATATTGTCTTTTATTCTTCTGATAATCTCTTTGTTGTTTACTCAATTCACACTGGGTGCACTTAATTTTTCTCCATTCTAAATTATTTGATTTGGGAAAGATTGTGCATATAAGATCAATTCTTATTATTGAGATCCATTAAAGTGAATATGTGATATATTTAATCAGGAATGATCTTAACTCCAACACTCCTCTCTAAAGCAAGGAAGAAGATAGAAAATAATCATTGTGGAATATTTTATGAGTCTATAATAAGGAGTATATATGGCATGCAATTTGAGGTATGCTCTGGCTTTTTCAATGTGGAATTTGGGGTTAGGGTGGGAAAGTAATTTGAAAATATTCTCTCTAACACAAACATGATTCACACTGGAACATGAATTAATATGCACCTATTCTCTTTTACCATTCTCCAGACTTTAAAAACTTCCAATAATATATCTCAATACAGTTCAATAAATTTTTTAAGACAATATGCAAATTATTATGGAGAAAAATGGAACAGTTACTATTCTCATGGAGTTTAGAAAAGGTTTTTGTGGTTTTTATTTTTGTTGTTTTAGGTGAGATGAGATATATAAACAAGAAAGTATAAAACAAATCAATGTGGTAATCCAGTATTGGAGATTCAATATTACATATCAGGGAAGAGAACTTATTCCCATAAGAAGCATTCCCATAAGAACCATCAGGAGACAATTTACAGAGGGCAGGGAACTTGAGCTTGACTCTTGAGTTTGGAAGGGACTCAACTGCCAAATCTGGGAAAGTACATTGCTTGATGAAGGACAAAATTGAACTGAAGCATGCTACTTATTCTGTATTTATATTTTCTTTGGTTATATTTAATAATTAATTAATGTTATTTATTGCCCCTCCCACAAATCACAATAAAATATAATATCATTGAAGGGGGTGGGGAATGTAGTTCATTGTCTTTATATCTTCTGTGCCTTGCACAGTGTTTGAAATATAGTATATGCTCAATAAATGTTTCTTTATTGAATAAACTGGTATGGGAAACTGTAGGAGAACAGCTATTTCTATCCAAACCTAGTTTGGTTAGATCATAGATCATATGAATGGTAGTAGTAAAAAATAAAGCTATAAAGGAAGACTTTGGCCAAATAATTAAAGGTTTTAATAATAGTATGAGCAGCTAAAATAAATATGCTCTATAATGTTTTAAAGTTTGCAAACTCTTTAAGTATATTTTTATACAATCATAGAATTAGAGAAGGAAAAGATTTTAGAGACCATCTAACTCATTCTTCTCACTTTACAAATGAAAAAAAAAATTGAGGAGGCTAAATGGTTTGCAAAAGTTCCAGATGGTATTACAAATGAGTTTGGAATATAGTTCTTCTGATTCCAGAACTTTCCCTTTCCATGAGAGTTTCTATAATTGTCTACTTATGACAGATGAGAAAACTGAAGCTGAAAAAGGCAAAGGAAAAGTAGATAAATTGGATATCAAAAAAACTGAAGAACTAATAAGTGAAACTAAATATTGGTTCCTTGAAAGGGTAAAAAAAATAGTAAATCATTACCTAACCTAATTTCAATTAGGTTAATTAGGTTTAATTACGAACAGATAAGATGGAGGTGGCCCTGGGCAGGACCTGAGTTCAAATCCGGCCTCAAACACTTAACACTTCCTAGCCATGTGGCCTTGGGCAAGTCACTTAACCCCAACTGCCCTGCCCTTCCCCCTCCAAAAAGCAAAAAAAAAAATGAATGGATAAGATAAATTCATTTAAAAAAATAAAAAGAAAAATCATAAATAATATATTTAAAATAATTACCAAAACCTACTATATACATGTATATTAAAAAAAAAACTAAGAACACAAAATAAATAAAGGCTTATTTACAAATTATGATGTACTTAAAGCAATGTCATGAAAAAAAAACCAAGATCCTAAACAATCTTTTTTTTGAAAAAGGAAATCAAGCCAGTCTTAAAAGAATCATCAAGGGGATGGGAATACAGTTTGATCTAGTGAAGGTGCATTTATAGGAAAATTCTATCAATCTTTTATGGAACAATTAGTGTCTATATTATACAAATTAATCTAAAAATGATAAAAGTATTGAATCAAACTAATTAAATTTTAATTAATTAATTAATTGATTGATTAAATTTTCAAAACTAATTAAATTTTATGTTTATTTTTAGTTTACATCATTCATTTCCACATGATTTTGAGTTACAAATTTTCTCTCCATTTTGCCCCTACCCATCACTCCAAAGCAGTGATCCCACTGAATATCCCCTTCCCCAATCTGCTTTCTCCTATATCTTCCCCCATGCCCCCTCTGACTTTCCAGTAGGGCAAGATTGATCTCTATGCCCCAGTCCCTGTATATCTTCTTTCCCAGTGGCATGTAAATAGATATATAGACAGACAGACAGACAGACGAGAGAGAGAGAGAGAGAGAGAGAGAGAGAGAGAGATAGATAGATAGATAGATAGATGATAGATAGATAGATAGACAAAATAATAATATTTAAACATTTTATTCTAAAACATTGAATTCCAGATTCTTTTCCTTCCTTCCTTGTCACCCACCCTTACTGGCAAGATAAGCAATTCAATATAGGTTGTACAGGTGAAGCTTTTCAAAACATTCCCATAGTGGATGTATTGTGAAAGACTGACTATATTTCCCTCCATCCTATTCCACCCCCACTTTTTCTATTCTCTACTCTGATCCTGTCCCTTTTAAAAAGTGGGTGCTTCCAACTTACCTCCCAACAACCTGCCCTCAGTTCCATTGTTCCCCCACTCATCCCCTCCCCCCCACTCTCCTGTAGCTTTAGATACCCTATTTAGTGTATATGTCTTTCCCTCCCTAAGCCAAATTCAATGAGAGTAAGGTTGATTCATTCCCCTTTGCCTTCTTGTTCTTCCCCTCCATTGTAACAGTTTTTCCTTGCCCCTTATATATGAGATAATTTACCCTATTCTGTCTCTCCCTATCTCATCTCATTATATGCCTCTCTCACCTCTTAATTTCACCTTTTAAGTATCATCCTTTCCTATTCAATTATTCCTGTAACCTCTGTCTATGGATACCAGTACACATATATTCACAAACTCACATACATATTCATATGTCCATATACCCTCCTGTACACACACACACACACACACACACACACACACACACATATATATACTCACACAAACACACATTTCTATTCCCTTCAAATATTGTCATACTGAGAAAATTTTCGTAAGTTACAATTACCATTTTTCCATGTGGGAATAAATAGATCAACTTTGATAAGTTCCTTATGATTTCTTTTCCTGTTTACCTTCTCATGCTTCTCTGGCTTCTTGTATCTGAATGTCAAATTTTCTATTCAACTCTGTTTTTTTTTCATCAGGAATGCTTGAAAGTCCTCTATTCCATTAAATGACTGTATATTCCCATAAAACATGATACTCAGTTTTGCTGGGTAGGTGATTATTGGATTTAATGCCAGATCCATTGACCTTGAGAATATCATATTCCAAGCCCTTCAATCATTCATTGTAGAAGCTTCCAGATTCTGTGTTATCCTGATTGTGTTTCCACAATATTCAAATTGTTTCTTCCTGTCTGCTTGTAATATTTTATCCTTGATCTGGGAATTCCAAAATCTTGCTCTAATATTCAAAGGAGTTTTCTTTTTGGGATCTTTTTCAGGAGGTGATTCATGGATTTTTTTTCACCTCTTTCTTGCCCTCTGATTCTAAAACATCAGGGCAGCTTTCCTTGAGAATTTCTTTATGAATAATTTCTAGGTTTTTTTTTTTATCATGGATTTCAGGTAGTCCAATAATTTTAAAATTATCTCTCCTAGATTTAATTTTCAAGTCAGTGGTTTTTTTTCCAATGAGATATTTCACACTGTCTTCTATTTTTTTATTTGTTAAGAACTGTTTAATAGTATTTTGATTTCTAATAAAGTCACTAGCTTCCACTTGGTTGAATCTAATGCTGAAGGAATGATTCTCTTCAGTGAGCTTTTGAGATTCTTTTTCCACCTGCCAAATTCAGCTTTTTAAGGCATTCTTTGCCTCATTGCCTTTTTGAGCCTTTTTTGCCTTTTGGGTTAGTCTATTTTTTAAAATGTTATTTTCTTCAGTCAGTTTGTTGATTCTCATTTCATAATTTTCTTGCATAGTTCTCATTTCTCTTGCCAATTTTTCCTCTACTTATCTTATTTGGTTTTCAAAAGCCTTCTTAAGCTCCTCTGTGGCCTGTGACCAGCTCACATTTTTCTTGGAAGCATTTGTTGCAGGAGTACTGACTTCATTGTCTTCCTCCTGATCCATGCTTTGATCCTTTTTGTCACCAGAATAGAAGTGTAAAGTAAGATTGCTTTTCTTGCTTTGTTTCCTTTGCTTGCTCATATTGCCACTCAATTACTTGACTTTTGAGCCTTTTGCCACAGTAGATCCCTGCTACCAGGAAGGGGAGCTTTATCCCAATTGCTGGGTTTTCTCAGATGCTGGAGTTATTAGTTTGCTGCCATCTCTGAAGCCTCCATGAGTTCTGGCAAATTGGTTATGCACCCCAGTACCTCCACCCTATACAGTGATCCATATCCAGCCAGATTAAAGCAAGAGTGATTACCCCTCAGACTCGTCCCTTGGTCCCCCTACAATCTCTGGCCCAAGAGCTCTGAAGAAGCCACATGGAGACAGCTGCATGGCCGTCATGCCTCGAGGGGGCAGAGGCTGGAGTACACTCCCAGACTACTGGTTCCCAAAGTCCACCCTGCACTGACCTCTTACTTTGTCCTTGGCATCTACAGGCTGATAATTCTGGAAACCTTCACAGCTGCTGGTGATCTGAAGTCCCTCCTGTTGGCAGCTGATCAGGCTGCCCTGAGACTTTGGCTCAGGGGGAGCTTGTCTTGGCTCAGAGAGTGTTGTTCTGGTCCCTTCCTGCTGTCCTGCCAGGCTGTCTTCAGCAGGAGGTTAGATTCTCTCTGTCATTTTGTGGGTTCTGTAGGTCCAAAGTTTGTTTAGTGTCATTTTTACATGAATTGGAAGAGGTGTGAGCTGGAACTACGTGGAAGTCCTGTTTCTACACCACCACCTTGGCTCTGCCCTAGTAGTCACATTTCTAAAGTTTATAGGAACTGGGTCAAATCTATAAGAACAAATATAATTCCCCAAATGATAAATATTCAAGGAATATGAATAAGCAGTTTTAAGAAGAAACAATAAAAGTTACACATAGCTATATAAAATTGCTCCTAATCACTAATAATTTGAGAAATGAAAACATTTTTTTAAAAAGGTGCCACTGTCCATTAGATTAGCTGAGATGACAAAAATTTTTTTTGCCAAATTTTGTAGGGTATGGAATTAGCTTCATTAATACACTAATGGTGGATTTCTGAACTAGTCCAACAGTTCAGTAAAAAAAATTTGATACTATGTCTAAAAGCTATAAAGCTATGTATATATTTTGATGGGGCAATGGGGCTACTTACATCACAAAAAAAACAAAGGAAAAGGAAAAAGATACATGTACAAACATGCAGCACATTTTTGATGGCAAAGAATTCAAATTGTGATATATGAATATAATGGAATGCTGTTGTGCTACAAGAAATGATGAAAGGGATAGTTTAAAAAAAACATGGAATAACTGGTATGAACTTAAGCAACATGAAGTGATTAGAAGCAGGAGGACAATTTACACAGTGACAGCAATGTTGTAAAGGCAATCAGTTTTAAAAAAAATTTAGTAACTTATCAATATAGGAATCCAACATAATTTTAAAGGACTCATGATTAAACATGCTCTTCATCTCTCAATGGGATAATCACAGGAGAACATACCCTGGAGGGATTGAATGTTATAGAGTTAAATAATTGTGTAAGTAGAGGTATAGACAATAGCAAAACTAGTCCAGCCTCCTTATGTGAGACAATAGTGAAGGAAGAGATACTGGCAGAAAGCATCTGGGTCAAGTGATATAATTAGAAGTGGAGACGAGGGAAATCTTTGTGATGAACCTCAATATTTTTTCAGTAAAATATGAGGTAACATAGTCACATAAAAGGGTGGAGGGGAGGAAGAACCATTATAGGCAAGAGAAAAAATGAAAGTGTGAAGAGATGCTGTGGTAGATGGGATATTAAATTAATTAGGGAAGTGTAAACTAAAGAATAGGGCCCAGTTGATGCAATGTAGTGAACCTAATTTGCAGTGGACCCAATCAGGGTCAAGCATCATTTGTGAAGGAGAAATCACAGCAGGTTGTGGAAATGTTCCAAAACTGAGGCTTGGCAGAGCACAACTGATACATGATATGCTAAAAGTGCAAAGGATTTAAGAGAACAGGACAGAATAAGGTTGAACTGGTTCACCAAGGTCCCAGAATGGAGGAAAAGGGTGAGTTGGGGAGATATTATGTTTGAAGATCTGGGAGAAACTATGGAACTGAAGGACTGGAAGTCATAATGTGGATACAAAACAGAGTTTGATTTTGAAGGGCAGAATAAGAGGTGGAAATTCAGCAAATTTATCAGATGAGGGAATTTCAGAGTTCGTGATCAAAGTGGCAGTGCTTATGGGTGATGAAAAGAGGAAAGGTATATTGATCTTTGTTTCTAGCTGAAGTGGGGAAGAGGAATAAATCATGGGGTGTGATTAATTGTGGACCTGGGAAGCTAATGTGTTTGAGGGAGTGACAATACATTTTTTGAAGTTTCCTCCTATGAGGCCATGAGTTGGGGAGAAAAGGATCATTTATGTGCCACATACTGAACTCATTGAGGAATGCAGTGGAGTATTCTTTAGAGATGTTGCTAGGATTTTGATTAGGTGATAGAGGTGGGCTATGTGAACCTCAAAGACAGAGAGGTTGCTAAGTAATGGTGTTAGGGAAAGAAACTGGAAGTGGCAATGAGGAGCAAGTGTTATTCTTGCCTTCTCATTTCAAACAGTGAGTTAGGAGGAATGACTAAAAGTGAGATCAGTGGAGGAAAGAGTGACCAGGGAGGAGGGGTCACCAGGAGGGAGTTAGCATTTAATAGGATCAAGGCAATGCAAAAAGAGGGAAATTAAAATACTTAAGATGAAAGCAAGTTTGTTGCCTATGGATAAAGCATTTCAGAGTGCATCGTGAAAATGATAGTTCATTTTTATTTGAGACTTGGGGTTTGTGTGAGGAGAATTGGAATAAAGAATTGGGAAATGGGGGGAGGTTCAATAATTTGTTTTGGATGACGACCTACAAGGTTTTAGAATCATTGGATTGAAGAGGGTATGACCAGGAGGGAGTCTGTCAATAATTATATGAATAATTTGGAGAGATTTTCAAAGTCAATAGTATGATATCTGGGAAGAGTCTTTTCAGAGAATTAAGCAATTCAGAGGAAGGAGCAAGAACTTGGAGCAAAAACAGTGGTGATCCTTTCCTCCCCTAGAGCAGGATACCAGTATGGAAACCTGATGGAATTTTGTCCTCTTCACTCATATGTGTGTGTGTGTGTGTGTGTGTGTGTGTGTGTGTGTGTGTGTGTGTGTGTGTGGCAGGAGACTGCTATGGGGTGTTGGAGATACTCCTCTTTCTCTAGCAGTTGGAGATCACAGAGTAGATACATAAATGGCATGGTACCTAGTTCTCCCCCTGGCATGTTCACTTGGAGACTATTGAATAGGCAGGAAACTCACAGAGACATACAGGGCAAGATGGTAGAATGCCTTCATCTCATTTTTTTCTTATCATCATTTCTCTTTGGTGGTTGGAAGCATTAATTCTTATTTCCCTAAAGTGCTCCTTAATTTGTCTAGATGGAGAAGTCCATGAGTATTACAGGTTCAAATGTCACTAAATGATGCTTCTTAATCTCCTTCTTATAAATGTAAGTAAATGATAGACTAGCCTATGGAATGTTGTCTGTATTAAAAGTATGCATTGATTTATTATAGTGTATAATCATTATCAAAGGTGATTATTTCAAAATCCACTGAGTGTGATCAGGAACTACGTATTCATTTTACATCTGTATATACTGCCTAATGATAAATTATTTTCCATTAATCAATTAAAAAAACATTTTTCAATTGTCTATTGTTTAAGAGGATCTAGGGGTACGGATATAAATGGAATGAAATAATCTCTACCTTCTAGGAATTTACATTCTTGTGGAGGAGACTTCAAGTACAAGTAAAATATGTACAATAGTTATAAAAGACACAAGTAATTAAATATAAAAGTTAAATGCAGATAAATACAAGGTAGTTCTGAGAAAATTCACACTTTGAGGGAATAACAAAAGCCTAGAGATAGAGAATAATATTTGTACTGCATCTTGAAGTAAAGGAGGGCTTCTATGAGACAGGGGTGAAAAGGGTTTGTACTTCAGTCTCAGGGGATAGCCAATGCAAATACACAAAGGATTGAACTCCACCTGCTCAAGAAACCTCAAAAAATCCCTGGTGTCACTCAAATCAAATATAAAATATATTTTCCAGCATTATAAGCTAACATCCTCTATTCCTGCCCAACAAAAAACATATGTTCATAAATGTGCATGTGCTTGCACACACACACTCACATCACACCTCATCCAATATCTCAGTATTATCTAACATCCAATTTAAGCTTCTTCCTACTTGTTTTAACTAGGCTATTATCTTTACTATCATATATAAAACTCCCGTTTATTCCCACAGTTATACTTTTTTATTCTTTATCTAAAATATTCTACTTTTCTTCCACCCATAATTATATCTATAACATCTTCAAAATTCAAGAAACACCAGGTCCTACATGAAGACTCCCTTGACAATCTATCTCTCAAACTGACCGTGTTACATTTCAGGTGTTCAGCTCCTAGGATCACTCATGTATTTTAATTTTTTATTCCATGAGTTTGTCTTCAACCAGATCATTAAGTTCATCATTATTATCATCATTTTCACTATCTCCATAATCCTTTTGCTCTCTACATGTTCATAAAATATTTTCAAAAGTATTATCTATTTTTATCACTACAATTGTCCTATCATGTATTTAAGACAGTAAAGATTATATAGCCAAAGTGATTTTCCCAAGGACAAAGAATTAGTAGATAGTAAAACTTGGCCTCAAACTACATTGTCTGACACCTAGATTATTCCCTCTGATGACTCTCATCTTCTTTAAGGTGTTATGTGTCCAGTGTCATATATACAGAAGTTGCTTTGCTCTTACTTTTTAAACTCAATGAACATTTAAAAATATGCATAAAAATATAAGTATTGTGATGTATAAACAGGACTGCCAAAATGACATTTTCTTTATTGCATGTGCTTTGAATACAATTCAAATGTATATTAGAAAACATAAACACTTTATTAATAGATGAATTGTATACTTGTGCCTTCTTCCACAGTACAAAACAAAACAAAACAAAGAAGCATTACAGTGTTTCTATTACTTTCTAGCATATGAATTAATGGGCTACCTTATTGTTTCACCATATAACAACAGAGGGCAGTAGAGTAATAGAGCATAGAACTTGTTTTGCGCACACACACACACACACACACACACACACACACACACACACACACACACAAAGAAATTATAACCAATTTTTTTCCTTCTTGTCCTTGAACACACTCTCCAAATAAGACTAATGTATATGAAAAAAAGGAACAAAAACACCATGCTCTTCATTTCTTTACCAGTTACAATGTTTACCCTGGGAAAGGAAGTCCAAACTAGATATCCAGGATTTCCTTTATTTTCTCTAACCTTTTGTTAACCTTGTTATGCTTTCAATTCTCTTCCAGAAACATTAATACATGCTATATTTTTTATCAACCTTATTAGACAGGATATGTCTGACATTACCAACCCTGACATAATATGGGCCCTGCATAATTTTGTAATCTTATTTTACTCCCCCTCCTTAACATTCTTTTCGCCTGAAACAAAATGACCTGTTAGTGGTTGATATGGTATGAATTTCTATTTCTCACCCTTCATCCTTTGAGCAAGATGTTTCCTCATGTCAAGAGAGAATTTCCTTTATTGTATCTATTCTAATCTACTTTTTTCTCTTTCTTTTTTCTTTTTCTCTTTTGTAAATAACACACTCTCACTCTTTTTTTTAATGACTCTCAGGAAGTAAGGAGGACCCAAGTTCAAATCCAGTCTATCTTACTTACTGTGTGAACCTGGGCAAGTCATCTCTATAGAGGTAAAGGAAACAAATTGTCCTGGGACAATCACAGGGGGTTCTCTCTTTTAGTCACTGCTGGCAAGATTCTTGCCAGAGTCCTCCTTAATATGATGATCCTTCACCTTAAAGATGGTCATTTACCTGAGAGCCAGTGTGACTTCAGAAAGGTTCAAAGAACAGTTAATATGGTACTTGCTCCCCAAAATCTACAGGAGAAATGCCAGGAGCAGAACAGAGGTCTGTTCACAACATTTGTAGATCTGACAAAGACTTTTGATACTGTTAGTCATGAGAGTTTATGAAAAGCTATGTCAAAACTTGGTTGGCCTGGAGAAGTTCATCAGTATTTTATGTCAAATTCATTATGACATGCTTGCCTGAGTTATAGATAATTGACAATGCTCTCGGGCCTTCCCATTCTCCAGTGGAGTAAAACAAGGCTGTGTGCTTGCTCCTATGCTTTTTAGCATGATGTTTTCAGCCATGTTATCAAATGCATTCAGTGAGGATGAGGACGGCATCAAGGTCAACTACCACACTGATGGTAAAATCTTCAATTTGAAAAGACTACAAACCAAGACCAAAGTGGAGGGAGTGTTCGTGCATGATTTTCTGTTTGCAGATGATTATGAACTTAATGCAGCCTCTGAAACTGAGATGCAACAAAGTATGGATCAATACTCTGCTGCTTGTGCTCATTTTGGCCTAACAGCGCTAAGAAATTACAGGTGCTCCATCAGTCACCACTGCACTATCCATATGTGGCAGCATTGATTATAGTAAATGCAGAAGTTTAATGGATAAATTCACTTACCTTCATAGTGTACATTCAAGGGATGTACACATTGATAATGATGTAGCATTGCCAGAATTAGCTGAGTTTTGGGTAGGCTCTGTCAGAAGGTGTGGGACAGAAGAGGTGGAGAGTCTGACTACCAGACTGAAGGTTTACATAGCCATTGTGCTGACCTCATTGTTGTATGCGTGTGAAACCTGGAAAGTCTACCAATTTCATGCCAGGAAACTGAATAGATTTCATTTGAATTGTCTCAAGAAGATTCTGCAGATCACCTGGCAGGATAGGGTACCCAACACTGAGGTCCTTACTCAAACTAAACTGCCAACTATTCAAACTGTTCTTCAGAAAGCTCAACTCCAATGGATTGGCTATGTTGCTCAAATACAAAATGTATGCTTGCCATAAAGACTGTTTTATGGAGAACTCACACAGGGTAAATGTTCACATGGTGACTTCTGACGAAGAAGTGATACAAAGCCTCTCTCAGGGACTTTGGAACTGATTGTGTGACATGGGAGACCCTGGCACAGGACCACTCAGCATGGTGTGCCCACATGAGAGAAGGTGCTGTGCTCTATGAGCAAAGCAGAATTGAAGCTGCTCAAAGGAAATGCAGGATGTGCAGATTTGGAGATTCCACCCCAAATGTTCACATGGGCTATTTGTGCCTGACCTGTGGTAGAGCATTCTGAGCTTGTATTGGTCTTATCAGTCACAGTCCAACATATTGAAACTTAATTTTAGTTATAGTGATGTCATTTTAGTTCTCTTCAAGAATGAAGGACAACAAACCTCCAAAAAAAATAAAATAACCATGTATGAGCTGAGTACATTATGTATTCACTTTTGTAATTTCTTGATTACTCATTTGAATTTGATGGGGTTGGCTTTTTTCTTGCCTTTATATTACTAGCACCTAGAATAGTATCTTTAATAAGAAAGGCACTAAACAAATATAAATTTAATTGGATAGAATTTGACAAATAAAATCAGTCATTCATTTGGTCAAACAACTGATTACAAAAGATATTTTCAAACTAACCTGTTGTTCAAATCCAGTCTCTTTCTTTTGAAGCCGGTCTGTGGATATCCATTTTGTGATGATTCTTCATGTCCTCTAATAAGACTCCCCGAATTCTTTTGCTAAAGAAGCATGCTTAATAAACATATTCACTCTCTAAAACTGATATATTGAGGGAAAAATGTGGAAGAAAAGGTAGACAGAAATTTTGAGAGACAGGGATCCTGATGATTCCTTAAGGATCCTTAAGATTCAATGGGAACATACTTAAATAAAAATAAGCCTCCGTTATGACTGAGGCTGCTGAGAACTAGAATAAGGAGTGATAGAAGGAGATTTATAAAGAAAAGCAAGTTGCCATGAAGAACCTAATTTATCAGGTTTCTAGCTGTCCAGAATGCTTCTATTGTGATATGTAATGCAGGGTATTTCAATTATCAATGCTTAAAGCCTGCTTATAATGCATCTCTGTGTTCTTCTCATGTTATCATGACTCACTAGCCTAAAAAGTCCCCTGATTCAAATACAGAGACAAATGTGAAATGCTAGGCATATGAGATTGATTTTATTGTTTGTTTTCCTGAAGGTGACAACTAAAATAAAATCATGTAGAATCAGAAAGGAGTTATACCTTCATTTCTTCCCCAATTAATCATTTAAATTTTGGATAAATGTTGAGGTCTAATTTCTCCTAAAGACAATGATATCAATCATCCAATATAGGTCAATTGTAGGGGAGGTAACTAGCCCATCTATCTAAAATTATTTTCAATACAATCTACTGCTGCTCTTTAGGTTGTATTTTTCTTTTTTAATCTTTACAGATAATAATGTCAGTAACTGACAATTTTTCAGCTCTTTGAGCTTTATAAAGTACATTTCACACATTATTCAATGAGCCTCATGGCATGGTGTAGTGAATAAATAAATGACCTTGAAGTCAGGAAAACTAAAATTCAAGTTCATAGTCTGATACAAGCTAGCTATGTGACCATCACCAAATCATTTTATCTCTTAGTGCCCTCAGGTAACTCAAAGGCTGGAAGTTGTAGGAAAATTTCTGATGTGCCTTGGTAGACAGATTTTTCTTGCTCCAGGAGTTTTCTGAAATACTGAAATCAAAGACTATACATCCTCTACACTAATAATAATAATAAAGTAAAATAGGTACATATTTTATCCCCAATTTTAGATGAGAAAACAAAAGTTCAGATCATTTAAATTATTTTTCCATTGTCACACAGTGTTAAAATTGTCATTCAAATCCAGGCCTTTCTTGATTGAAGTTCAGAATGCTTTCTGTTACCCTACACTCCCTCTCAAATTTAAAGATGGAAAATTCTGTTTTAATTTAGATCTGGGAGAGACAAAGGAAGGGAAGTCACTTTGATTACTCACAAATAATTTGGGGAGAGTGGAGATGAACTGGAAACACAATCCAAGGAGCTATGACTATGGTTGGGAGACTAGAACCTCTGGAAGTCAGTGCAGGTAACTAAACCAGGATCAGACCATAACATTGTGTATGTCAAGAGTGTCTGTAAAAAAATACTGGAAGAAAAGAGGTTCACAGAAGTACTGATGTCCACTGGGAACCAGGCCATGATCTGGTACATAATTGGTACTCACTCTAGACAACAAACATAAACAGTACACATTTTGGACAACAGACAAATCAAAGAACATCATTAAAAGCATTGCCAAAGAAATTGAGGAAGCAAAGGCCCAGAATAAGCACAACCTTGCTGTGTGCACAAATAACCAAATTATCGCCAAAGACAAATGGCTGGATTAACAACTTGAAAGAAAATGGATGGAAAAAGAAAACTAAAAATAATGGTATTATTCATAGAGATCAATCCATTAAGCTGGATAATATGATTCAAGACATAAATGTTGAGTGGATGTATGCACCTGCTCATTCAAAAGGTGAAGGCAATGGGGTGGAGCCAAGATGGCGGAACAGAAGCAGTAAGTTTTCTAAGCTCCTGTGTGAATCACTAAACTTTAAAAATTGAATGTGAATGGATTTTGGAGTGTCAGAATCCACTGGGAGACAGATCGTGGCAGAATCCAGCCCAGGAAAGTGCCCATGTGCGTCTTGGCAGGGGGAGCACAGAGCACGTGGTGGCTGCAGCGGCTCAGATTAGAGAGGAGACTACAGCAGAGAGAGAAGGAGCCCCAGCCAGCAGACTCTCCCACCCCAAGGGAGATTCACAAACATCTCAACAGCATCTCACCACAGGACTGGAGGATCAATTGGAGCCGAGTAAGAGAGGGCTCTGGGCTCCTAGCAGAGACAGCAGCTTCTCCTGGGCCTATCAGCCCCCAGCCTGGAAGTTTAGAAATTGCCTGCCTAACTTTCTAGAGGCTAGCATGACAAAATAAACTCTGACTACTCCAATTCCCCCTCCCTGACCTAGAAAACCCAGAGACGAATGCCCCACCCAGAGAGAAATCCTGAGATAGTGGAAATAGCCTTGGGCTTGGGAGTCATTGAGAAGGGGTGTAACTGAGGCAGCAAGGAGTCTAAAGAGAAGAGGGGGAGGGATCCCAACAAGCCCTACCTCACTTGACCAGCAAAAGTCGGCCTGAGAAGTAACCCAGGGGCATAGAGGCAGAAATATGAAGTGGCCAGACCAGCCCTCCTCCACAGAGTTCTCTGTGAGCATCAGCATAATTGAAGGGAATCACTGAGAGTCCTGGCCTTGGCCTCAGTGGAGACACCCAGAGGCTACAGCACACAAAGCCAACTATGAGGCACCTAGCTCCCAGCCTGAGAAATTAGGAAAAAAAAGAAGTTACAATGGGAAGGAAGGAAGCTGAGAAGGAGAAGGGGAAGGCAAGAAAATTGATTAGATCTTATTATAGCAAGCAAGAATAACCACATACAGAGGACAATATGGACTCTATACACACACCTGAGACCACAGAAGGAAATATGAACTGGTCTCAAGCACAAAAAGTATTCTTGGAGGATCTAAAGAAAGATTTTAAAGGCCAAATTAAGGAGGCAGAAGAGAAATTTAAATCTAGAGTGACCAAATTGGAAAAAAAAAGTTCACTGAAGAAAACAAATCCTTAAAAAGTAAAATTAATCAAGTAATTGGAGAAAATACATCCCTAAAAAGGTCCTTCAAAAACTAACTGAAGAGAATAATTCACTAAAAATGAGAATCAGTCAAATTGAAGCTCAGGTCTCTATGATGCACCAAGAGTCAAACAAAACATAAAGATTGAAAAATTGGAAGAAAGTGTAAAATATCTCACTGGAAAAACAACTGACCTAGAGAACAGATCCAGGAGAGAGAAGTTAAGAATTATTGGTTTACTGGAAAGCCATAATGAAAAATGCAGCCTAGACAACATCCTCCAAGAGACTGTCAAAGAAAACTGTCCTGAAGTCCTGGAATCAGAAGATAAAATAATTATTGAAAGAATTCACCAGACTCTTCCTGACAAAATATTTTGATTAAAAAAAGATGAATGCAATATTGAAGCTCAGGAGAAACAACTAGAAAGACATGAAAAGACTCAATCAGTAGTTCCAGATGCTGAAATTTACTTTAATGTGTCACTCTGTTAAACTCTGGAATAAAATCTTTTTCTATTTACCTTTTCCCACATTGTGTTTGGAGCTGTTTTCAATGACTATCTTTTGTCATTTTCCTTATATGCTTTCTCAGGTTTTCTATGTGTTATTTTAATTTTTCTTTAATAATATAAACAAAAATGTATACTATAAACAACTGTAGCAATTGTTAACATGTACTGATAATAAGAGAAAAGAAGACATCCTCATCTCTGTCAGATACAGCTGAACTCTGACTTGCTCAACTTTTGCCCCCAGACCAAGAAACCAATCCAGACTGTTTTGACTCCTCACATGACTTGGGTTAATGGGAGTCATCAGCTTTTTCTTCAATTGAAATGGACTGCAAAACAAACCTTGCTATCTGTCTTGACACTGTTTTCTTTTTTTCTTTCTTCCAAGCCCTGATTCGATCCGAGGTCATCCCGACTCTGGGGCTAGTGCTCTTACTCACTGTGCTATCTGGCCACCTCTTGACACGGTTTTCTAAGGATGTCTTGACTTTTCCACTTGCCTAGCTTGTATGCCCTTTAGCATACCACTATCTTGACTTACTGACAATCTAAAGATGCCTACATGAGCCATTCAATATGCCCCTCTGGTGCATTCTTATGACTTTTAGGATTTAGAACTTTAAATGTTTTTCACTACTTACCAGCTGAACTCTCAAATATGTTGTCCCTCTACCCCCATCTCCCACCAAGTATGACTTTGACTATAGACACTCTTTCTATAGTTGTCATCCATCCGTACTACTGAGCATATCAGTTGGAACTAAGTAAGAATGAGAATTAAATAAATCATTTTTCATTTAAAAAAAGAAAAGAAAATCAGAAGAGAAGGCTAATTTCAACTCACTGCCAGAATTACTATTCAGATGTATTCCTTCAAAATGTCAACCCAGTAAGGGCTCCATTTACACATAAGCACAAGGCATGGGAAAGAGAGTGTCATCTAGGAATGAGTCTGATTATGAATATAAGCTGTGGAAAGATTATTGGGTCTAGAGTTGCAGAAACTGAATGTTAGTCTTGGTTCTAGCTATGTGAATTTATTTAAATACATTTTCCATTCTGGGTGTAACTTTTTCTACATCTGTAAAAAGAGAAATTGGACCAAATGATCTATAAGGTTTCTGCCCTTCCTGTTCGAAACTTTGTCCCCCCCATTCATGTTATATATGTAAATATAGGTATATAAATATGTATATCTGTGCATATATATATATACTCACTTATACACATATAAGCTAATATAGGTGTGTACATATATATTTCTGCCTGTGTATAGGCATATAAATGTATCCATGCCAATATACATAAAACATATGACATATGCACAGAGATATAATACATCAATATAGTATATGATACTAATTATACAAATCACAATTATTTCCCCTTATTTTCTTTCAGAAAATGAATTATTCTTTTAGTTGTATAGACACCATAATATGTATTCTCTTCTTTGTATACACATGATTAGCTGAATTTTGTTCTCCAAGTAGAGGTCACTGTAGGGTGTCAATATCTCTTCCTTTTTTATTCCTTCCCAAAATAATGCCTTTCATTTGACTGATTGTGTGTGTGTATGTATATGTATATTTGTATAGGTATAGGTACATGTATATATGTTAATCATAGTTGCTCTTATTTTACTATTCCTAAGCCTTTTACTTTGTTATCTCCAGTTTCCTTCCCATTCGCCTATATTCTAAATAAATTATATTCGATCTTTTGAAGTGCCAAGTGTTCCATTCACTTGAATCCAGAACCTCTTTAAACAGACACTTGAACAATGGAGTTTCAAATTTTATTTGTTAAAAGGTTATTTTCACATCCACAAATTTCATGGCTATAAGAAATATTTTCACTAGATTTAAGGTTACATTTTTTTTAATCCAGTAGGAAGATAATGAATAAGAACCCCAAAGAGGTCTTCTAACAAAGTTACAAAAAGTGGAAATATATGAAGGGCCCTACAATTATGCAAAATAAAATATATTTAGATTTGGTTAACCATGGTGACATTATTTCACAGATATATCAAATAGCCAAGCAACAAGGAAGTAGACATTGAGATTGGGTCTTGGTATATATGCGTACTGTCATGCAAGTACATTTATAAGGACTAATCTGACCATGTATTTTGGTCACGGTAATCATCATGGTGTGATTACATGTTGATTTGATCTGATTGTCCAAATAAATACACACACATACATACATACACACATAAATATCTATATACATATACACACATACACATGTGTATACATATACACATAAAATAGGTGTGTATATATGTATAGAGATAGAGATGGATACATATATAGATATAGATGTATGCATATTTATTTCAAATTACATTACAATTATTCAATTTTAGAATAATTAATTACAAACAATTTGTATTGGTTCATGTAATTCTTTCCAAGTTTTCTAAAAGCATCCTGCTTCTCATTTCTTATAGCATCCTATATACAATAGTATCCCATCACAATCATACACCACACCTTATTCAGCCATTCTCTAATTAATGGGTATTCCATTTATTTTAAATTTTTTGCCTTTATAAAAAGAGCTGCTATAAATATCTTTGTACCACTTGGTCCTCTTCTATTTTCTTTAATCTCTTTGGGACAAAGATTAGTCATGATATTGTGTATGAATCAAAGAATATGTTTCTAAGTATATACTGCAACAAGGTGAATTATGAAAGTTCTCATACGCTCTAAAATATTTATAGTAGTACCTGTCTGTGTGCATGTGTGTATATATGCGTGTTTGTATGTGTGTGTGTGTGTGTGTGTGTGTAAATAAAGCTTTAGAAACAAACAAGTTTCTCACTAATTGGGGCATGATTAAAGAAATTGTGGTATATGTATTAATGAAATATTACTGTGGAGTCATAAATACTAAATGTAATGCATAGAAAGAAACTTAAAAAAGTTTTATATTAACTCTTGTAAAGCAATCAGAATAAACAAAAATATAACACATCTTTAACTCTTACTTTGTGCCAGGCACTGTATTTAGCTCTTTATAATTATTATCTCATTTGCCTTTCATAACAGCCCTCAGAGGTATGAATTATTATTATCTAAATTTTACAGATGAGGAAATTAAGCTAAATGGAGGTTAAGTGACTTCCCCACAGTCCTACATATAGTAAATATCTAAAGTCAGATTTTGAACTCAGGTCTTCCTAACTCCAGGCCTGATACTCTATTCACTGTGCCACCTAACTATCCCCTAGATTCAAAAAACAATCTTCTTAAGGAAAATACAAAAGGGAAGGAGGCTGTTTCAAAGGGACATTATCTCACAGGGATGGAAGTTATGGAACAGCAAATTCCATTGGGGAAAAATCTTAGCTAGTCTACACCCTCCTTCCCTAACATTTTAACTAGCTCCATAGATAGGCTGGGAACTAGTACATGTAGCTGAATTCAGACACAATAGAAAACCCAAACCTACTCAGCAATAAGACAATTCAAGTTTTTACAAAGAATTGATGAGGCAGTAATAGGAGACTACCACGTATTCAAGGTCAGGCAAAGTGCTTGCCTATCTCTAGACTACTAAAGTAAGAGTCTCAATTGCCTTATAAGGAATGAGAAACGAGAGGTAGAGAACCAGAAAACTTAATTCTTAATGTTCTGCAGTATAAAAGTGCTTAGGTCTGGGGATACCAGGTCAAATAGGCCTTAGCAAGCATCTACACCAGCATACATATTCCCCGGTTGGGAGTGGGTAGGACTAAACCATGTACATTGTGTTTTACCAGTTTACAACTAAAACAATGAAGATGGAAATTAATACTAACAATAAAAATAAGAGCAATAATAATGAAATAATCAAAATTGAACTTGGAAATGATATAAAGCAAAAAGTTATTGAACCCCAAAAAGATATTAGAAGATGCTTCATCCTGCTTATTAAAAAAGGTGGGAAACCATGGATGCAAATCACTATATATGATAAAAAATTATTTTTGATATTCTGATTAATTTTGCTAACAAGTTTTTATTCTTATTTTAAAATTCTTTAAGAATGACTTTTCTATGAATGGTGGGGAGAAAGCATATTGTAAAACAATGTAAAAATATAAAAGATACCAATAAAAGTTTATTTCAGCAAAAGAATATCATATAGCTTTTGCTCCCCTTCTATAAGGGGGCTAAAAAAGGACCCTTCCCATTCAAAGATTCTACAAGTCTACAACCTATATAAAACATAAAATCTTTTATTCTCTATTGAGTCAGGTCACTTTCTATTTTTACATTTTTTTATTTGTGATCTTTCTAGTTTTATTTCATGTTATTGCCCTGATTGAACTGTACCCAGTAGTTAAATCACAATGCTTGATGTTCTTCAAAATAAACCTAAGGATTTCCCTACTCTGTGCCTTTGAAAATATGATTCCACATGTGGACTGTCCTTGTCACACTACTAATAGCTTTATCTGTTGAGTTCTTTAACTTTCTATAATGTAAATGCAATTGTAAACTCCATCCAGAAGCTTTGCCTTATTCTTTGCTTAGACTTTATGCAGTACTTGTAACTTGTACTTGTAACAGTAAAAGTACTAGAAACTTTTTTTTTCTACCCTATACATGCTTTTATAATGTAACGCTTTAGGTGTTTGTATAATTATATGCTTGTATGTTTGAGCCTTATATCCTGTGAGACTTCCTGAGGTTAAAGATAGATTGTGGGGGTGGCACACACACACACACACACACACACAAAACCCTAGCCATGTAACCTTGGACAAGTTACTTAACCCCAATTGCCCTCTAAAAAAGGCCAAAAAAAAAAAAGATTATGTCTTTTACAAACTTTGTATATTTCTCTGGTACCTAGCAGAGCTTTCTGTGAAGGCTCAAAATAATAATATGCTTGATTCAAATGAATCATCATCAAAATCATTTGTACTTCTTGACTGATCAATCCTGACTGGACAAAAAGTGAGTTTGAGGGAGGGGGAAAAGAATAGGGAGTGTATTTGCAGGATAGGGCTATTAAAAAAATTAAAAAAAATATATAACTATAAACATCTGCCCTTCATAGTATTTGGGGGGTACAAATCACATTCATTTCTATTCATGAATTCACATCTCTTAATTGTTCCTAAAACCTATTTCTTATTTACACTTCTTCATGAGGATGCAGTTGGGTTTTAATTTATAGATTATTAAATTACTTTAGAAAAGAGCAGAGGCGGCAATTATGAATTGATTCATAATCATATTGACCCAACATCTAACAACAATGACCTACTTACATTGTATATTTAATTAAAATTGCATCAGATTGAATAAAATTAACTTTCCAGTTAATTGCGAGAAACATTTGTAATGGGATTCAAGGAGTCTTTTTTTTTCTCCTACATCATTGTAAGACTTTCATTAATGCTGTTCTTCTTTAAACATTGGAAAATTGTTACCTATTAATATTTAGGTATAAATTTTTATTATAATTTACTAAACCCCATGGACAAAGCATCTTAAGTAAATTGTTTCTTTAGTTTCAAAGGTAATTCTTTTAAGAAAGTCCTGATATTTTTATGTTAATTTAAAAGGAAGAAAGGTATGTAATAAAGGGAGTCTTTTGACCCTAAAGAGTAAAATACCACTTAAAAAACTCTACCTTGAATACCTCAAAAGAAAAAAAAAAGGGGGGGGGACATGGCAGAAAAGTTTTCTGAAACTTTCTAATGAGGGAGAGCGGAAAATGAGTATAATCAGCATGGAAAATGTAGGTGGGTATAATTGCTGGGTATGAAACTGAGATTTAACAACTCAGCTCATTTGTGCTCCCTGAAGAAAATACTGCAGCAATTCAGAGAATCTTCCCCACTGTATGAGCAAGTATTTTACCTGATATTAAAATGAGGCAATGCGGGACACTGGGGAGAGTGCTGTACTCAAGGTCAGGAGACCTGGGCTCCATTCACATCTAAGCTCTGTGACCTTAGAATAAGTTATTTCCTTCCTTTGGGACACAGTTGACTCATTTGTGAAATAAGGGGATTGAACTGAACAATCTCTAGGGGTTCTTACCTTTATCTATCTCCAAATATGAATTATAGATACATATAAACATATGAATATGTGTGCATGTATATATGTGTGTGTATCTCTCTGTCTATATCTATCTATATGTATATGCATATGTATGTGTATATGTACATGTATATGTATATGCCTGACAGAGACTGAGACAGACAGGGGCAGAGAGAGTTTGATTGCTTTTAAATTGTTTCCTTCATTTAGTAAGCCATGGCAGAGCATTCTAGAAACTTTTAAATTTAATTTTCCACCAAAAAACACAGCATCCTTCTATGCCAACATAAGCTTTATCACATAGAATATCATTTATCGATGAAGAACATTTCTTTAAACATTCAAAGTCAAAGGCAGATAAGCTTCATTCTGTTTCCATATTAAAAAAAAAAAAAGGTGCAAGGGCTACATCTATTGCCTGGTGGCTGCCAATACATGTACCTAACCAAAAGCTACACATATTTCAGACCTAAGGTCAGGAACTATGGGGAAAGGAAAACAGAAAACTGGGTTTTACTGTTGTACTGAATTGCTTGCCTCTCATCTTGGAAGAGCAATGGCTAGGGACTAGCATTACAGAAAACATTCTGATACATGGATTAGAAAAATGTGAGACAGGAAAGAATTTCTTTAAGTTCTCTGTCAGAAATAATGTAAACTCCTTAAAGAAGGGACTTTTTCATTTCTTTCTCTGTATCTTCAGCTCCTAAATAAGTGCTTGACATTTTTTTTTCCTTTATGTGAATCTTCTTGGGTATAAGGATTTCCAGCTGATGAATGCCTTGATCTAGTTCCTTCCGGGTGGTATATAGTCTTTGAGAATTGTCTGGGCCACTGAAAGTTCATCTCACTTTCCCAGAGTCATACAACTACTATGTTATAAGTAAGAACTGAACCTAGGACTTCCTCACTCCAAGGATAACTTTCTATCTATGTTGTCTGGCACATAGTAGGCACTTAATAAATGATTATTGACATTTTAGTTAATCTTTTCCTCATGCTTTATGAAAACCGAATTTATTACCTGATTAACTTTCTATCCTGAGTGAGTTCAGTGTCTGACTCACTGTCTTTTTTTTTAACCTTCATACTAAAGAAACTTCAATGTAATCATTTCCTATGATGTATATCTCTAATTGGCCTCAGCCCCTAAGGAAAATGCTCATACACTTGATGTTGCCATCACCCGCAAATAAATAGATAGACAAATAGATAGATAGATGATAGATAGATAGATGGATAGATAGATAGATAGATAGATAGATAGATAGATAGATAGATAGATCTAAAATAGTAACTGCCATTACAGTGTGAAATTCTAGAAAAAAGGGATTGTCTTACTTTTCTATAAGTATCCCTTGGGCTTAATGAAGTGCTTGTTACATAGTAAATGCTGGATAAATGCTTAATTAGTTAATGAATCAATTAATTAAATCATGGCTAAAGTTCTTGATAGTCATCTATGACCAAGGTTTCCAATTCTCTCTCACTCTCTTCTATTCCCTATGTAGTCTGATGTCTAACTTGTCTTTCTACTAAAAATCTTCTCCCAAAATGCCAATGATCTCTTAATTGTCAAATCTGATGGTTTTTGTTTTTCTCATTCCTGAACCATCTTGATTTCTCTGTAGTTTTTGAAACTGTTGATCATTTTCTCCTTATGGATAGACTCATCTCTCTGGGTTTTCACAATATTTCTCTCTCTTGGGTACCCTCCTATCTCTCTGACCCTCATATTAGATGTCCCTTACCGTATCTTCATCCACTTCAAGCCCTCACTTGTGAATGTCCCCCCAAGGCTCTGTCTTTGACTTTTTTTCCCAATTAGCCAATGATGTTGATATTTATTTAAATTTATTTATGCAGCACTACTTTATATCGTGATGCTCAGTCTCCTGGGTGTGTCATAAACACCTTAAAACAAACATGTTCAAAATTGAAGCTATTTTCTTTCCTAACAAGACTTCTCTTCTGAATTTTCTTATTACTCTAAAGGACATTGCAATGCTCTCAGTCCCCCAGGCTCACATCCTCAACCACATACTCACACTCATCTCACATACAATCTATTGTCAAGTTTTGTTGTTTCTACCTTCAAAATATCTCATATGTGTGTCCTTCTTTGTATTCACAAAGATACAACCTTGGGACACACTCTCATCATCTCATCTCTGCAATATTGTAGTAACCATTTAGCTGATTTCTCTGCTTCATCTCACCCCACTGCAACATATCCTCTGCTCACTTTTAAGGGGATTTTCTTAAAATGAAGATTTTACCATGTAAAGGCCCTATTCAATAAACTCTAAAGGTTGCCTATTACCCCCTGGATCAAATATAAAATCTTTTCTTGCCTTTTAAAGCTCTTCATGGAGTTTTTCCTTCCTATTTTCTAACACCTTTTTCTTTAACCATGTGCGCTACATCCTAGCAATACTAGCTTTTCTGTTGTCCATCATCTTGTCTTTTCATTGACTGTCCCTCATGCTCAAAATATCATCCCTCCATGTGTTTGACTTCTGGCTTCTTTTTCTTCCTTCAAGACTCAACTCAGAGAACCACGACCTTCCCGTGGCTCTGGCTTCCACCTTCACCAATCCATGTAAAAAGGAGACTCTAAACAATCTTTGGAGCTGCAGAACCCACAAAATGACACAGAGAAGCTAACCTTCTGCTGAGGACAGCCCCACAGGCCTGCAGGAATAGAGCACAGCACTCTGGGAGCCAAGCCCAGCCCCACCCTGCCGAGGCTTTAGACCCAGGGCAGGCCTGACCAGCCACTGGCCAGAGGGACTCCAGATCAGCAGCAGCAGTGGCAGTTTCCAGGTTTATCAACACATAGATGTGAAGGACAAAGTGAGAGGCCAGTGTAATCTGGACTTTGTGACCAGTAAGTCTTTTACTGGTGGCTTTTACCCCTGGGGCGAGAAGCTGCTGAGACCCAGGCACAGCCAGCCAGTGCCACGTGGGAGCTTCAGCTCCTGGCCTGCAGAGTGTTGGGGTTCCAAGTACCAGTTGGAGGGGTACTCGCTCTTACTTTAACCTACATGTATCTGGATTGCAGTCTAGGTTGGAGGTCCTGGGGTGTGTGTCCAGCTTGCCAGAACTTGTGAAGACCTCAGAGAGGGGACCCAGCTAATACCTCTGGCAGCTGAGAAAACGTCAGTGTTTGGGATGAAAGCTCCCCTGTCTAGTGGCAGAGTCCTACTGTGGCAAAAAGCCCAAAAGTCAAGTAATTCAGTGGCAAAATTAGCAGGCAAAGGAAACAAAGAAGACAGAAGATTCCAACACTACACTCCTATTTTGGGGACAAAAAAGAGCAAAGCATGCAACAGGAAGAAAACAGTGAAGTCAAAACTCCTGCACCAAAAGCTTGAAAGGAAAATACAAGCTTGTTATAGGCCATAGAGGACCTTAAGAAGCAGATAAAAGAAGTGGAGGAAAAATTGGGAAGAGAAAGGAGAATATTGCAAGAAAATTATGAAATGACAGTCAACAGCTTGACTGAGGAAAATAATACCTTAAAAAAACAGACTGACTCAAATGGCAAAGGAGGCTCAAAAAGGCAATGGGGAGAAGAATGCCTTAAAAAGCCAAATTTGCCAGATGGAAAAAGAATCTCAAAAGCTCAATGAGGAGAATCCTTGCTTCAGTATTAAATTGGAGCAAATGGAAGCTAATGATTTTATGAGAAATCAAGATGCTGTTAAACAGATCCAAACAAATGAAAGAATAGAAGGCAATGTGAAATATCTCATGGGAAAAACCACTGACCTGGAAAATAGATCCAGGAGAGATAATTTAAAAATTATTGGACTACCTGAAAGCCCTGACCAAAGTAAGAACCCAGAAATCATCCTACAGAAAGTTCTCAAAGAAAACTGCCCTGATGTTTTAGTACCAGAGGGCAAAATAGAGTTTGAAAGAATCCACCAATCACCTCCTGAAAAAGATGCTAAAAAGAAAACTCCTAGGAATATTATAGCCAGGTTCCGGAATTCCCAGATTAAGGAGAGAATATTACAAGCAGCCAGGAAAACAATTTGAATATTGTGGAAACACAATCGCGATAACCCAGGATCTGTCAGCTTCTACACTGAGGGATCAAAGGGCTTGGAATATGAAATTCTGGAGGTCAAAGGAGCTGGGATTTAAACCAAGAGTCACCTACCAAGCAAAACTGAGTATCATGTTTCAGGGGAAAATATGGTCATTCAGTGGAACTGAGGACTTTCAAGCATTCTTGCCGAAAAATCCAGAGTTGAATAGAAAATTTGACATTCAGATACAAGAAGCAAGAGAAGCATGAGAAGGTAAACAGGGAAAAGAAATCATAAGGAACTTATCAAAGTTGAACTATTAACATTCTTCCATGGAAAAACAATAATTATAACTTATGAAACTTTTCTCAGTAATTGAAGGATTATATGTATATATATACATATATATGTTTATATATGAGGGTATATGGGCATATGAATACATATGTGAATGTGTGTATATATGTTTACAGGTATACATAGATAGAGGGCACTGGACCAATTTAACAGGAAGGGATGATACTTAAAAGGTGAAATTAAGAGGTGAGAGAGGAATATAATGAGAGAAGATGGGGAGAGACAGAATGGGGTAAACTATCTCATACAGAAGAGGCAAAGGAAAATGGTTACAATGGAGGGGAAGAATAGGAAGGCAAAAGGGAATGGGTCAACCTTATTCCCATTGAAGCTGGCTTGAGGAGGGAGTGAAATGCACATAAATAGGGTATCTCAACCTCCAGGAGAATACGGGGGGAAGGGGATGAGAGAGGGGATGATGGAAGGGAGGGAAAGCTTGGGGGGGGTGGAGGGAAGTTGGAAGCACCCACTTTTGAAAAGGGACGGGATCAAAGTACAGAATAGAACAAGTGGGAGTTAGGATAGGAGGAAGGGAAATATAGTCAGTCTTTTACAGTATATCTACTATGTCATTGTTTTGCATTAGCCACACATATACAACCTGTACTGAACTGCTTATCTTCCCAGTAAGGGTGGGTGACAAGGAAGGAATGAAATGAATTTGGAATTGAAAGTTTTAAAATCAAATATTCAGATATTATATATATATGTATATGTATATATATATATTATATATATATATACTATTATTAATAACATTTTACACGTAATTGGGAAATAAGAAATACAGGCACTGAGGCATAGAGATCCACTGGAAAATCGAAAGGGGTATGGGAGAAAATAAGGCAGAGAGCAGATTGGAGGAGGGGATATCCTGTGGGACTGCTATTTTGGGGCAGTGGGTAGGGGAAATTGGGGAGAAAATATGTAACTCAAAATCTGGCGGAAACAAATGATGTAAATCAGAAGTTAATAAAGCATTAAAAAAAAAACAAAGCTCAGCTCAAATGCCAATTTCTGCAGAAGACCTTTTCTTTTGACACCTTCCCCCTTACTACTAGTTCTGCCTTTCTGATATTATCTTTCATTTATCCAAAAATACCTTTGAAATACCTAATGCAGATCAGGTTAGTCTGTGTGAATTTGAGACCTAATTTTGTGAATGTATTTGTGAATTATAAAAAATTATAAATTCATATAGAAGCAATGCTTACATCATAATATCATAAATTTTGAGCAGAAAAGGATAGTAGTGGTCATAGGTTAGATAGTCCAAGCCCCTCACTTTATAGATGAGGAAAATAAGACCTAAGGCAATGAAGTGACTTCTCTAACATCATCCATATAGGAAGTGGTAGAATTAGGGTTTCATTTGCAGTCCTTCAATTCCAGATTCAGCACTCCTTCCTCCTAGGACAGGTATTTTTGGAAAGTTGCCAAGTTAGGGCACAGGAATTGCAAACATCTATGGTAATAACAGATCCCCATGCCATCCTTTCACCTATAGCTACTGGCACAGTAGGAAGAAAATTCACATAGGGCAGATATAAACAGTATTTTGGGAAGTTGACCAAAGTTCTGTGATTACCACCCCTAATTCTTCAAACATGAACCTAATGATTTATCATCTTAATTATCTTGTTAAATCAGAAACCCTGCACGTAGCAATGTTTTCTGTATATGATTGAGGTGTTGATTACTGAAAATATGTCACACAGTGTATAATCCTCAATAATCATATACTTAATGTTCATTGTGTTGCTATTTAGCTGGCAAAAATCTCTTGTATTGAAATTCAATATGTATGTGCAGAAATCTAATATGTGGCACCATTAAGACAAAACACCCTCTGCTCCTCAAAGCCAATACAAATAGGGCATTCTCATTTCTTAAAATGAGCAAAACCCCATGTCTCTGTCAATACAATTTATTTATCTTTTGGCTCAGACAACATGCAAAGTAGTTCCCTTCCATCAGTTTCTGAGCCTGTGTACCCTGGGTGACCTTGCTAGCTTGTTCAGGGAATTGCTGAATTAAAAGTAGAGTAGTTGAGAAGACACAAAATTTACTTTGTAATAAATACCTAGCTAGCAGTGTTTTCATTTTGTCACTAATTTACATGCTGTTATCACTCCTAGAAAGATTAGGAATTAAATTCTTTCCTTACACTCTAAGGAGACTTGGCCTCAAGCAATGCAACCTTGCTACAACCCTGAATGGAGTTTTTGACATAACTTACTGAATAGTCCTGGGAGGGAAAAGAAAAATTGTCTGTAGTTCATGTACTGGAGTAAAAAAAAAATAATTATGAAAAAATCTTTATTTTATTTATTTTTAGATCAAAGTAGGACAATTCAACAAGGAAAGGGTAGCTCAACAAACCATTTACTATGCCTCAGTTTCTTTACTGAAAACCAAATCAAATATAACACTCTGTCTCCCAAGGTTATTGTTAAGAATTGACAATGCAATCAGATGTCGTTTTAAGCATTCCAAAATTGCTGTAGTAGGGAACTTGTAGTATAGTATACATGTAGATTTCAACATTCAAGCTCTGAAGAGTTAGGCCTAAATTCTGTAAACAAGCAGGAATCACTTTGAAGCATCCAAGTTCACATTGGCTCAAAGCTGTAACTAGAACTGAATCTCCCCCACATAGACATAAATTCTCTAGATCATAGGATTATAGCTCTAATACAGATGAAAGAAATCTCCAAGGTCATCTAGTCCAAACCTCTTATTTTACAGATAAATAAAATTAGGCCCAGAGAGGAGAAATGACTTAACCAAGGTATCAAAGGTAGAAAGTAACAGAGCTCAAGTTGTAACCAATGTTAATAATAATAGCTAACATTTATACCGTGCCTACTATTGTCCAGGCACTATGCTAACTACTTTACAGTTATTCTTATTTGATTCTCACAACAACCCTAGGAGGTAGGTGCTATTATGCTCATTTTATAGATGAAGAAACTGCAGTTAAATGACTTGCCCAGGGTAACACACCTAATAAGTATCTGGGTTAGATCTGAATTCAAGTGTTCCTGACTCTAGGCCCAATATGCTACCCACTGCACCACCTACCTACCCCTAATATCCTCACAGATCACATAAATAAAACTTCTGCAGAGAGGATAACCCAGAATAGATACAGAGATAGATCCTTATATTAAATAAAATTCTAAAGACAGAGAGGGGAACATTTTCAATCAGAAAAGAAGAGAGAGAGGGAAAGAGTGATGTTTGAATAACTGGTGGGGCCATGTATGGAACTCACCAACCAATTTTTATTTTAAAGTATCTGTACAGAAGATGGAAACAAAAAGAGGTCAAAGATAATGAATATTATACTACAGTATGGCACTATAAGCATGTTGTGATAATAAAGCTTTGAATGGCATGAGGCTAGAAAAGAAAGCCAAAAACAAAATAGCTTTATTGTGGTTTATTTTTTGTTTTTAATGGCGTTACTGAAAAGAGAGGGAAAAATGAAAAAAAATATGACCACTTGTTCAAGAAAATTATTAAACTGATGATACTTATCACTTTGATACATGGTCTCAAAAGTATCACGGTATCATACTATTACTTCTTATTGATGAGGGACGGAATCCCAATAGGTTCAGCAGGCATTCTGATCTTATCTAAGACCAGAAAACCTGCAATAGTGTCTGGAAAGAATTCAAGGTCTCAGGCTTAATTGGAGTTGTAGAAGTTTATTGTTAATCTTCTATAAGAAGTGGGCAAGAGGCCTTTAGGGGACCTGCAAGTGAGAGGGGTACATTCTTTTACTTTTAAAGGGTAGGGCTGCCATTGTTAGGGCTGGCCTGATGGAGGGAAGGGACCTCAGTGCATAGATAAAGGTTAGAGCTGACCAAGAGGAACTTGTGACTTTAATGCATAGATAGTTTAGATGAGATTTGGGCCAGACCTGAGGAGACATGAAGAGATTAATAAGAACAAAAGGGTCACAGGGTGTTGCCTAGGTGGAGTGAGGATAGGGGGAGGGGGCAGAGCCCAAGGTTGAGAAAGGAATTTCACAGATAACAATTTTACAATACAAAGTGCAGTTACAACTGCACAGACTGGTTTTACAAGTTGGTTTCACAAATTGACCTAGACCCCAGGTACCCCATCATTATGATGAAAATTTATATGGATTTAATTATTCCTAGGATCACACCATTATACTTTATTAGGGAAAAAAAAAGACAGGGGAGAAAAGTTAGTTGGCACAGTGGATATTGCCCTGGCCCTGTAATGAGGAGGACCTAAGTTCAAGTCTATACTTAGACAAGACTATCTGTGTGACCCTGAGCAAATGATTTAACATTGTATCTATAAATGAGGTGGAAAAAGAAATGGCAAACCACTCCAGATCTTTGCCAGAAAAACCCCAAATAAAGTCATAGAGAATCAGACACAATGAAAATGATTCAACAGCAACATCCCATATCAAATGCTAAGTTTATGATACTTTTGAATCTTAAACATAATATTCAGCTGATTTTCAGTGACTTGGCCAGTGTCACAGAGGTAGTAGGTGTCTGAGATCAGATTTAAACTCCAGAAGTTGAGTCTTCCTTACTCCAGGCCTGACATTGTAACCACTGTACCACCTAGAGTTTAACCATTTACTTAAGACTAAGGCAAAATAACAATAATATCAATACATCACATTTCACAAATAAACCTGGAACTTGCTCTTACCAATGTACTCAACATCTGAGAGAAAAAGTGGGCATACCCTTACTTGAGACAAAAACACATAAGGAAGGAAAGGTTATGCACTTACTGTAATTCATAGGTCTTTTCTTAGTCTTTGATGCCATTGGCAATCAGGAACATTAGCATCACAAGTAATCACTTTTCTGCTAATTACCTGTCTTTTGATTCTCCCCTCTCCAGTTGGGCTGATGTGATTCTCTCCAACATTCAAATCAATGGGGTATTTAAAACTTTTTCAACTTATATTCATTCTGAAAATAGTATTAAAATAGTGCCACAGAATTAATTTGTGTAACAGTTGGCTCTAAGAGAAGAACAAATGTTACCAGGATGACTATCTATGGGCTCTAAAAACTAGACTAACAAGCTATCCATTTGCCAGGATCCTGTGTTCAATAAAATTTTAGTGAACAGAGTTCACAGGTTGAAAGATGGAACGTCTTATGTGAGGAACAGGAAGAGGCGAAAAGTTTTTGGACATGGGGTGGAGGAGTAAGTTGTATAGAACATACAGTGAAGGCTGAACAAACTTCACATTCCAAGGTCTTTCTTTGAAGAGACAGCCTTTTTTATGTAATAGACATTTAAGAGGGTTTTTTTTTAGAGGAGGGAAGGCAGGGCAATTGGGGTTAAGTGACTTGCCCAAGTTCACACGTCTAGTAAGTGTTAAGTGTCTGAGGTTGAATTGGAACTCAAGTCTTCCTTACTCCAGGGTCAGTGCTCTATTCACTGTGCCACCTAGCCACCCCTATGTTTAAAAGTTTAGTTGTTTTCATGTAGAATGCAAGAATGTATGCATAGATGAAGAATGAATAAGAAGATATTAAGCATTTACAATGGGCAAAGCACTGTATTTGGCCCTACGTGAAAGAAAAAAAAGATCAATAATCATTTCCTTGCGTGTTTTCTCTGTACTTCCTCACTCATCTTGTATCAGCTATAATAATTAGTGAGGGGGGACGGGATCCCAATAGGTTCAGCATGAATTCTGATCTTATCTAAGACCAGAAAACCTGCAATATGGTCTGGAAATAATTCAAGGTCTCAGGCTTAATTGGAGTGATAATTGTAGAAGTTTATTGTTAGGCTTCTCTAGAAGCGGGCAAGAGTCCTTTAGGGGACCTGCAAGTGGGAGGGGTACAAGCTTTTACCTTTAAAGGGTAGGGCTGCCATTGTCAGGGCTGACCAGACAGGAGGGGCCTCAGTGCATGGACAAAGGTCAGAGCTGACAAAGAGGAACATGTGAATAGGTACTTTAGATAAGATTTGGGCCAGGTCAAATGAGACAAAAGGCAAGGATAAAGGAGGGTGTGGGTCAGGCCCAGAAGAAATGAAGAGATTAAGTAAGAACAAAGTGGTCATAGGGTGTTGCCTAGGTGGACTGTGGGATAGGGAGAAGGGGCAGAGCTCAAAGATGGGAAAGGACAAATTGCAGTTATAACTGAACAGACTGGTTTTACAAGTTGGTTTCACAAATTGATCTAGACCCCAGGTATCCCATCATTCACCCCTCAAACAGATGGGGCCCAAATTCATTTGGGGAAGGGGCGACGGTCTCACCTTGAACTGCTTCCAGCTGGGAAGGGATGTAGAGCTGTCCCTTCCTCTCAGGGTCCCTATCGTTCAAGGGGTGGGTTTGGTGGCCAAAGTCCGGAATTTGGCTGACACCAGATCCAAGGGTTGAGGGGTAGCCACTTCCGGTAAAGGTTGATATCCAGCCTGAGCAATCAACTGCAGATGGAAAGCACTGAGCCTAGAAGAGACAAACTTAGCAAGGAGGTTAAGCAGACAAGGACCAGGAAAGGGGCAAGTATAGGGAAAAGCCAGGACCACCATGAGGAAGAGGAGGAACCTGGTGCACTAAGGGCTTCATGAAGTTCTTCTATCCAATTGGCCTTTTCCAGTATATTTTTGGTGTGGAGTTCTACCTGTCAGGAATTATTGATATACATGCAGCAGGAGGTGTTAGCTAGGACACAACACCCCCACTAGAGGCCAGCAGATAATCTAAGGCTATGATTTTAGAACATTGTCCGAAAACCCCGTTTAACTCATTTTAAAGGAGAAGTGCTGGGCTTAGTGATGTTATAAATAGTCAGAGAGGGTTCGAGAAATCCCAGGGAGCACATACCTCACCCCCAGAATTTACACCCTCTGGCCCACCCATCCCACAAAGAAAGGAATATCTTTGGGGAGCACAAATGGGGCCCGTTCGTTGTAGGCCTTGAACATGGAGGCTCCATGGGTCAGTTAGATTGCATGACAATGTTCCCGGCAGAAGAGACACCTGCCAGTAAAGGGTGCTGAGCCTAAAAGACACAAATCTAGCAAAAAGATTAAACAAACAAGGGCCAAAAAGTAGTAAGAGAAAATTGACCAGAAGTGGGGTGAGTATGGGTTAGTATAACCCATCACTCAGACTATTTCACTGTCCTTTATATTTTCCCATAGAGTAGGCCTTTCAAAATCCCACTAGAGATTTAAAATTTCTTCTAAAAGTATTTTCCCTTCTTTTAAAACAGTTTGAGATTCATAAAACTTTTAGAATGATCTTAAGCAGTTTGCATAACTTTCTGCACATGTTCTAATCCTGGATGAAAATAATATTAGATTTTCCAGTAGGCTAACACGAAAGAGCTCACATCTTTTACTGACTCCTTGCTCTGATCATAGAAACCTGCTATAGAAGGAAAAAAACAGGGACCTGTGACATTCCAAATATGACAGGATAAAACATCCTTGATTCTGTTTAAATTCAGGTTATTTACAGATATCCAACCATGCAGTATCCATTCCACCTCAATGCTAGACTCAGGAATAGGTGGGGAACATTCCTTTTCAAAGGAACCCCATAGGTAAATTGAGCCAGGAGGGATCCCATCCCAGACAGAGGCTAAGATTGTCCCTCCAGCCTTTACCAAATGTAGGCTTCCAACTTGTCCACAGTACAGGCTCTGAGTAGCTTGTGGCATTTTCTCTTAGATACTGATTTAATGCAGATAACTATACCCAAATTCAAACTCAAAATAACATTTAGTTATGGTCCCAAATGCCTTTTACCTTAAACACCAAGCCTCAACAATCACAGCTTAGAGCCAGTTATAATTATTTCTGTTCTCTTGTAGCTGCCATAAACAACAAAGATTTATCAGGTCCCACACCTGTAAGGAACTCCATTTACCATCTTTCCTTCTGAAATCTAGAAGCCAATTGATAAAAATCCTTTTTAATCCCTGCACCTTTTTAGCAAGTTAGGTTCATTTAAAAACTGCATGACTAAAACTGTTCCTTTCCCAATGACCTTGCTTAATTAACAGAGAGAGTTTCCAGGGGATTTGGCCTTTTTATGCCCCTGTTTAGCCAGTTCTCATGTAAGGAGGAGGACTGTTCTGAATGGGCAGAACTAATCAGAATAGTTGTCACAGTTTTAGCTTTTAGCATTAAAACAGTAGCCCAGTAACTTAGTTAACAGTCTTACAATTTTAAACAATCTTGACTGAAACTTCCTTTTAAACAAAGACAGACTTGGAAGTTTAACATTTTCCCAAATTACAATACTCCAAAACTTTTAGAGAAACTGCTTCTCATACAGCATAGATAGTACAGATGTTTACCAGTAATGATATCATCTTAAATTTGAACTTTGAAATAAAAACAAATGAATTACCAATCTGATGACCTTAAAACTCCACATGAAGTTATACTGAAAGAAATTTTTTTTCATGCCATACAACCAATCAACTTATAATCACTGCATATTTCCAGAATAGCCAAAAAGTTAAATGGACAATCAGCTAACACAGTAAATGTTGGCAGTGTTATTACTACTTGTTTGTAACCCACATATAAGAGCTTTAAACCATCAGATATTATAACATAAAAAATCCAATTCACATGAAATAAACATTATAACATAGGGTTAGCAGAACTGATAAAGTAACATAGCTAGTTTTACACAACTTTTTTTCTCTATCTTTTAGTTTCAACAAAATTCAGATTGAAAACTGCTTTTTGTCACTCAATTTTTACAGTATAAGAGGATTTTACAATTTAGAGATACCATAATAGAACAATGATATTATGACATTAATTGCATTTCTGATTCATCACATACCAAAATTATTGATAGAAAATTAGGCTTACCAAGTGCAGAGGCTTTTCTCCTCTCCCCACAGTTGCAGAGCTTGGTTGTGGACCCCGGGGTTTCGATATAGCTGCTATGCCTCCCCCCAATACGTTTTTTGCTGTTCCAACTTTTACTCCAATAAATTTTATGTGTCCACCCCTTAGAAACTTCTTTGAAAGTGATAGCTTTGACTTCCCTAGCAAGGGGAGAGGGAGTGGCACTTACTCCTTTATCCCAGTTCTAGAAAACCCAAAAACCTCACCTTACGTATCAAATTTTAGAAAATATTCCAATTTGCCTAAATGCCAAATAGTAACATGAATTCTGACTTTAGTATCAAATTAGGAGTGACACTTTTAAAAAATGACCAGAATGCATTCAGTTGCCTTTTAGTTGCATTGTGTTACACAAAACTTTCCTCTTTTAGGTGAGGCAGGAAATAGTTAAATGTTAATCTACCTGCCTCTTTGTTCTGAGGGAGAAGATTCCCTCCCTTTCTTATCACCTTCTCCTCACTCCACTTGGCCAGAGTGGAATGAAGAGGAGATTTTCAAACTTTTAAAGATCTTAAAACTTCTGTTCACAAACAAGAAAATATTTTGGTCTCTTTCTCTCCCTTTCCAGCCTGCATTCATCAGCAGGGGAAAGAAGGAGGGAAAGAGATACAGCATTTCAAAGGAATGTCCTGTAGTTGCAGTTGCACAAATCACATTTTCTTGGCCCTCAGATAGATGCCAATGGGGGCTGGGTAAGATTGCTTTGAGATAGCCTAGGCACAGACCCCCAAGTGTAGGGGGAAACTGGCCCATCCTTTCCCCTTGAGGTCTTGAAGGCCGAGTGTTTTTCAGTTATACAAAAGATATCCTAGGGGTTAGTCTCTCGAGGTACGGAGGGAGACTGACCCATCCTTTCCCAACTCCCCAGTCAGAGTCATTTGTAGTTGTCTGCTTTTCTGTGACATCTCACGTGAAAAACCTTGCCTAAAAAAATGTATGTGTATATTTTTTTAAAATGCGGAGACAATTGTCCCTAGACAGGGCGTCCCCCATCCATGCGGGATGTGTCCCAGGTCTATTAAAAAATAGACCAGATTCCGGTCCCAGACCGGAATCGTCCAATCAAGCCTTCCTAGGTGCTTGAATGAATCCGACTACAGGACGAGAGGGAGGAGGTAAAGCTTACTGGAACTCCAAGAAAGCTTGAGACCACAGACTCTGCTACCTGGCTCGCCAAAATGATGGGGGACGGGATCCCAATAGGTTCAGCATGAATTCTGATCTTATCTAAGACCAGAAAACCTGCAATATGGTCTGGAAATAATTCAAGGTCTCAGGCTTAATTGGAGTGATAATTGTAGAAGTTTATTGTTAGGCTTCTCTAGAAGCCGGCAAGAGTCCTTTAAGGGACCTGCAAGTGGGAGGGGTACAAGCTTTTACCTTTAAAGGGTAGGGCTGCCATTGTCAGGGCTGACCAGACAGGAGGGGCCTCAGTGCATGGACAAAGGTCAGAGCTGACAAAGAGGAGCATGTGAATAGGTAGTTTAGATAAAATTTGGGCCAGGTCAAAGGAGAGAAAAGGCAAGGACAAAGGAGGGTGTGGGACAGGCCCAGAAGAAATGAAGAGATTAAGAACAAAGGAGTCTCAGGGTGTTGTCTAGGTGGACTGTGGGGTAGGGAGAAGGGGCAGAGCTCAAGGATGGGAAAGGACAAATTGCATTTACAACTGAACAGACTGGTTTTACAAGTTGGTTTCACAAATTGATCTGGACCCCAGGTACCCCATCAATTAGGATAAGAAATAACTGTATGATTTGTAGAAGATTGGGCTTTTCACCCAGAGATGATTTCCTGTTTCTTTCTTTCCTTTGGGAGGAAGGCAATGCAATTGGATTTAAGTGACTTGCCCAAGGTCACACAGCTAGTAAGTGTCAAGTGTTTGAGGCCCAATTTGAACTCAGGTTCCCCTGACTCCAGGGCCAGTGCTCTATTCACTGCACCTCCTATCTGCCCCATGCCCAGTTTTGTATTTACATAAGGATATAAGTGGAAAGGAAGATAATCTCTGCTTTTGTCTAATAAAGAGTGACAACACTTAATGTAGTTGTCAGCTGCAAGTCATGTGGAAAGCCTCAGTGATCATTAGGGTTCAGTAACAAATCAGATTTGGCGTCAGCTAGGTGGTGAAGTGAATAGAGCACCAGCCCTGGAGTGAGGAAGACCTGAGTTCAAATCTAGTCTCAGACACTTGACACACTTACTAGCCATGTAACTTTGGGCAAGTCACTTAACCCTCTAAAAATTTTTTTTATAAAACTCAGATTTGTATGTACACAATGATCAGATTAATGTTAATTTAAAAAAGTATTCTAATAAGACCAGAGTAAGATTGTAATGACCAAAACTGGCCCTGAAAAACCCATACAATACAGGAATGTTTTTTTTTTCCCTACCTTGTAGTAGCAGTGAGCTGAAGATGCAGAATGTTGCACATACTCCATGATATGACTGCTGTGTTAATAGGTTTTACTTCATTATTTTTCTTTATTAAAATGGAATGTTCAACTGGCTTGGGTTATATTGTGATTTGAAAATTACTGTGATAAAAACACTAATAGTACCAGTAAAGCTTAATTTAAGAATGAAGATAATAAAAGTGTTTTCTCTTTGAAACTTCCACCTTTTCCTTCTGGGATCAAAGAGAACACATTAAATTCCTCTTCCAGGTGACATCTTATATACTAGAAAATAACTATAATGTCCCTCTGCCCTTTTTTCTTCTCTAGGCTAAACATAACTTTCTTGTTCTCTTCTTTAAAAAAAAATATCCCTGCTGTTTAGCAGCGTCTGGCACATAGTAGGTTATTAATAAATTTTTATTGTCTTAATTAGAACAGTGAGTCTTACAGGTAGCAGAGGAGATCAGTGACAGTGAAGACTATCTCATTGCCTAGTTTAAAACAATAGGTTTAAACTGGACCATCTCAACTGAGGGAGAAATAAGAATCTCAGAATTAAGCATACCTTTTCTCAGGGAAGAAGTGATTTTAGGTGCCTTACAACCACTGAGTCATTCATTCAACAAATATTTATAAAGAGCCTGTTATGTTCCAAGCACTATGCAATGTGCTGAGGATATAAAGTGCTCCAATTTGTGTCAAGACCTATCATAAAAAGTTGGTTTGACTCCTTATAAATCTTTTTTTCCCCCAGCTGTTCCATGCTAAGTGATGTAAGCAGTAAATTTAGCAACTGACAGCATTGCAAATCCTATAGAATTGTCTTCAAATTGGAGAATATTAAATGTTGCCCAGTGTCAGAGCAGCATTTCTTGAAACCTCACAAAAAACAGAAAAAACAACCCAAGTTTGCCTTTTAGTAAGAAATGAAATTACCACAGTTGAAAACAACGTGGTACTACCAATGTTTAGACTAAAAAATTACCTTTTCCAAAATCAACTAACACTAAAAATGAGGGGAAAGGATCGTATAATCCCCAGCAGCAAGGAATGGTGATTCATTATGTTTTCACATTATAACTGAGTTCTTTTTAATGAAACAGTGAAAAACAAAAGAAAATATGTTGCAGCCCCATGACCCTGCAGAATGAAGATGTTCCCAACAAATATGTCAGTAATAAAAACTAATCAAATAAATAATATTTTTGAAGAAGATTGAAGATCATTTATATCTGAGAAGGACTGTCTAACAGTACATGGTAAAGGGAACAAAGATAATCAAAACTCACCATCTTTGACAAGAATAAGTCATGCAGTAGTAGCCTGACTGTCTTTTTTGACAAGGTGGCTTGTTCAAAAATGTTCTAGAAACATTATACCTGTATTTCTGTATGGCATTTATTAAACTATCATGGTAGTCTCTTAGACAAAGACATAGATTCCTAGATGGAATGGAAGAACAATTAAATGGCATTATATTCAGTTGAATTACCAGTCCCAGAGAACTGATTAATTTTTCAATGCCAAGTTTCAACAAGATCTCAAGGAATTCCTTATGGCCATTTGCTGAGCCTTATTTTTCAACATCATTATTATTGCATGATGTCATAGATTTCATGTATGTCAGATTTGTGGATGACATAAATTTGGGGAAAATACTTAGCATTTTGAATGAAGTTGACAGATTGGAAAGATGAGTCAAATCTAAAGAGGTGAAATTTAATAGGAATAAATGTAAAATCCTAGAAAAGGTTCAAATAATCAACTACTAAGATACAGGATGGGAGAGAGAACAATATGTGTGACTAGTCCCAAGGGGATTTAATGAACCAGTAGTGCATTATATTTGCATTGTGTCATGACAGTCATAACCAAGAATGCAATTTTAAACTATGTTTATAGAAGCATAATGTTCCTCCTCAAAGTTTGAGTTATTGAGTTGAGTTGTAGTCACTACATTTAAGAGGGACATTATCAAAGGGAGTATATACAGAAGAAAGTGATTATAATGCTGAGTAGATTCTTTGAAAAAAAAATCATGGGTAAGAGAGCTTGTAGGTCATCTAAACTTCACGCGTTTTAAGATTTATAATCTTGAAGATAGAAAAGTCAGGTGAAAATTATAGAGAAGCAGGTTTAGAATCAATATAAAGGGGAAAAGAGAAAAGAAACTTACTAACAATTAGAATTAGTCAAAAGAACAAAAGTCTGACTCAGGAACTAGTAAATTTCTCCTCAATCATAGTATCCTAGATTTAGAAGTGAAAGGGAACTTAGAAGCCATGGAGTCCAAATACTTTATTTTAAAAATGATGAAACTGAGTCAGAAAATAAGTGCAGCCAAGATTCACACCATTATTACATTTCTGAAGTACTTAATTGGACCTTAAATTAGGTCTTGTTGACTTTGTGCCCAGCACTATCTATTGTGCCATTTTGTTGTATCAGTCAGTCAACCAACAAATCAATAAGCACTTATTAAATGCCTATAATATTTCTGTGCTAGGTTCTGGTGACATTAAGGCAAAAGTGTGATAGACCTTGTCCTCAGCAGGAACTTACATTCTATCAGAGGAGACATAATATTTACTTATACAAAATACATATAAAACATACAAAATGAATACAAGGTAATTTGGGGGTAGAGAGAAACTATAAATTGAAAGGATTAGAGAAGTCTTCACATAGAAGGTGGTACTTGAACTGAGTCTTGAAGAAAACTAAGGTTCTGAAAGTAAAGAGGAGGGGAGAATATTTCTTTCAGATTGGGGGACAAGGGGAAAGAGTGAGTGCATAAACACAGAGAGAGTAGATAAAGTGCTATTTGAGGAAAAATAAAAAGGTCACTTTGCTCTAAATCACAGAGAAGACGAAAGGAATTAAGGTGTGGTAATTCTGCAAAGCTTTGAGGCCCAGAAAGGAAAGCAGCAGCGGCTCACAGAGGCAGGCCCAGAAGAGGAGTGATCAACTGGGGGTTGGAGGAGCAAGTTGTCCCACCAACCACAAGGGCCACTACCAGGTCTATCACCAAAGGGCTGGGACTGGAAAGAGCAAGGTAAGAACTAAATGCAGGGTCCCCTGTTCAGGACAACAAATACTCCTGGGACTACCACTTCATGGCACAGAAACTCTATGAGGAACCAAGAATCAGTGAAACAAAACAATGAGATTGAAAAATTAGAAAAAGAGGTAAAATACCTCAATGGAAAAATAACTGACCTGGAAAACAGATCCAGGAGAGATAATCTGAGAATCATAGGCCTACCAGAAAATCATGATGAAAAAATGAGCCTGGACAACATTCTCCAAGAACTCATTAAGGAAAACTGCCCTGAGATACAAGAACCTGAGGGTAAAATAGAAATCGAGAGAATCCACGGGAATCCTGCTGAAAGAGATCCCAAACTGAAAAGTCCTTGAAATGGTGTGGCTAAACTCTAGAACTACCAGGTAAAAGAGAAAATGCTTCAAGCGGCCAGAAAGAAACAGTTAAAATATCGATGGTCCACAGTGAGGATCACACAGGATTTGGCAGCCTCTACACTGAAAGATCAAAGGCAGTGGAATATATTTTTTCTGGAAGGCAAAAGAACTCGAGTTACAATCAAGGATCACATACCCAGTGAGACTGAACATATTTGTCCAGTCAAAGAGATGGTCATTCAATGTCATAAGAGAGATCCAGACCTTCCTGATGAAAAAGCCATAGCTCAATGTAAAATTCAGCCTCGAATTACGAGATGCAAGAGTGACATAGAAAGGTAAACACACATGCACGTACACATACACACACACACACACACACACACACACACACACACACCCTGCTATTTAATAAGAGCAAACTGTTATACACAAGTAGAGGGTATGAGCATAAAAGACACAAAATGACAATTAAAAAAAATTTATCAAGGGCTACCAAGGGACTGCAATGGAAGAAGAGGAATGAACGAAGTGGAAAAGGGCAAATTATGCCACACAAAGAGGCATAAAAACAATATAGAAGAGGAAAAGAAGGGAGGGGGATGAGAATAATATGAGCTTTTCCCTCATTGGTTGTGATCCAACGAGTGAATAACAACCAGTTAAGCACAGGACTCTATGGAGAAGAAATGCAAAAAGTATCATTTTAGAGGGAAAGAGGGGAGGGACAGGAGCTTTGCATGAGATTTGTTCCTGTCATCTTGGTGCAAAGAAGAAATAACACTTTATTAAGTATAAAAATATCCTACAGGAAGTAGGAGGGGGAAAGGGCAATGAAAGGGGGAGGGTTAGTAGGGAGGTAAGAAGTAAGGGGAAAGGGTAAGAAAAGGGAGGGGGGCTGATAAGAGAAAACTGAGGTAGGTCGTGGTCAAAAGGAAAACTATTAAAGGGGAAAGGAAATAGGGGAAAAATATGAGCATTAACAGGGGAGGGAATAGGACAGAGGGAAAGAAAAAGATCACAATCATAACTGTAAATGTCAATGGAATGAAATCTCCTATAAAACAGAAACGGATAGCAGAATGGATTAGAAATCATAATCCTACAATATGCTCTTTTCAAGAAACACATCTGAAACAGATGGATAACCACAGGGTAAAGGTAAAAGGTTGGAGCAAAATATATTATTCCTAATCTAAAGTAAAGAAAGCAGAGGTAGCAATCCTTTTCTCAGATAAAGCAAAAGCAAAAATTGATATAATTAAAAGAGATAAGGAAGGAAACAATATCCTGTTGAAAGACACCATCGAGAATGAAGCAATATCATTACTTAACATATATGCACCAAGAGGTATAGCATCCAAATTCCGAGAGGAGAAGGTAAAGGAATTAGAGGAAGAAATAGATAGCAAAACTATACTAGTGGGAGACCTTAATCTCTCCCTCTCTGAACTTGATTAATCCAACTTCAAAATAAAAAAGAAAGAAGTTAGGGAGGTGAACATAATTTTAGAGGGGATAGGTATGATAGATCTCTGGAGAAAACTAAATTGGGATAAAAAGGATTATGCATTCTTCTCAGCGGTTCATGGCACACATTAAAAAAACCTGACAATGTTCTAGGGCATAAAAACCTCACAACGCTATGCAGTAAGGCAGAAATATTAAGTGCATCCTTCTCAGATCATGATGCAATAAAAATTATATGCAATAAAGGGCCATGGAAAGACACACTAAAAATTAATTGGAAATTAAACAATTAAATATTAAAGCATGAGTGGGTCAAACAAGAAAATATAGAAACAATCAGCAATTTAATTCAAGAGAATGATAATAATGAGAAAACATACCAAAATTTGTGGGATGCATTAAAGGCAGTTCTTAGGGGAAGTTTTATATCCCTGAGTGCATACATGATGAAATTAGAGAAAAGGGAGGTCAAAAAATTGGGCATGAAATTGAAAAACCTAGAAACAGAACAAATTCAAAATCCCCAATTAAATACTAAATTAGAAATTCTGAAAACCAAAGGAGAGGTTAACAAAAGTGAAATTAAGAAAACTATCAAATAAATGAATAAAACTAAGAGCTGATTTTATGAAAAAAATGATAGTGAATATGATTAAAAAAAGAAAGAAGAAAATGAAATTATGAGTATCAAAAAAGAAAAGGGTGAATCTAGCTCCAATGAAGAGAATATAAAAAAAAATAATTAGGAATTATTTTTCCCAATTGTATGCACATAAATTTGACAATCTTAGGGAAATGCATGAATATTTACGAAAATACAAATTGCCCAGATTAAATTAAGAGGAAGTATATTACTTAAATAAACCCATCTCAGAAAAAGGAATTGAACAAGCCATCAGTCAACTCCCTAGGAAAAAAATCTCCAGGGCCAGATGGAATTACGAGTGAATTCCATCAAACAATTAAAGAAAAATTGACTCAAATACTCTGTAATCTATTTGGGAAAATTAATGAAGAAGGAGTCCTAACAAATTCTCTTTATGACACAAATATGGTACTGATACTGAAATCAGGACACAAATATGGTACTGATACTGAAATCAGGAAGAGATAAAACAGAGAAAGAAAATTATAGACCAATCTTCCTCATGAATATAGATGCAAAAGTTCTAAATATAATATTAGCATATAGCAACTTATCTCAAGAATAATACACTTTGATAAGGTAGGATTTATTCCAGGTATGCAAGGATGCTTTAATATTAGGAAAACCATCAGTATAATTGATCATATAAACAATAAATCTAGCAGAAACCACATAATCATCTCAATAGATGCAGAAAAGGCTTTTGACAAAATACAACATCCCTTCTTATTAAAAACAGTATAAATTATATGAATAAATGGAGCCTTCCTTAAATTAATATGTAGCATCTATTTAAATCCATCAGCAAGTTTTATATGTAATGGGGAGAAGCTAGAAGCATTTCCCATAAGATCAGGGTTGAAAAAAGTGTGTCCACCATCACCCTTCTTATTCAACCTGGTACTAGAAATGTTAGCAATAGCAATTAGAGAAGAAAAGGAAATTAAAGGAATCAAATTAGGCAAAGAAGACACCAAGCTATCACTCTTTGCAGATGATATGATGATATACTTAGAGAATCCTAGAGAATAAAGAAATTAAACTACTTGAGAAAATAAATACATTTGGCAAAGTTGCATGATATAAAATAAATACACATAAATCATGGGCTTTCCTATTTATTTCCAATGATATTCAACAGCAAGAGATAGAAAGAGAAATGCCATTTAAAGTTACTGTAAACATCATATAACATATGTGAATCTACCTGCCAAAATAAACCCAGGAGCTATAATACTACAACTATAAAATATTTTTCACAAAAATAAAGTCAGATCTAATTGGAAAAATATCAATTGCTCATGGCTGTGTCGAGCTAATATAATAAAAATGACAATTTTACCTAAATCAAATTATATATTTTATGTCATACCAATTAATTTACAAAACAACTATTTTATAGAACTATAAAAATAGTAACAAAATTCATTTGGAAGAATAAACGGTCCAGAATATCAAGGGAATTAAGGAAAAGAAATGCTAGGGAAGGTGGACTAGTTATACCAGATTTTAATCTGTATTATAAAGCAGCAGTCATCAAAACTATTTGGTACTGGCTGAGGAATAGAGGAGTGGATCAATGGAAAAGATTATTCACATGAGATTCAGAAGTCAACAACTATAGTAATCTATTGTTTGATAAACCCCAAAACTCATTATTTGACAAAAACTGCTGGGAAAATTGGAATATAGTATGGCAGAAACTGGGCATAGACCATTATCTAACACCATGTATCAAAATCAAGTCTAAATGGGTTCATGACCTAGGTATAAAATTTGTCACTGTAAGCACTCTCCTAAAACAAGAAATAGTTTACCTGTCAGATTTGTGGAGAGGGAAAGACTTTATGAATAAACAAGAATTAGAGATCATCATAAAATGTAAAATACATAATTTCAATTACATGAAATTGAAAATCTTCTCTATAAACAAAGCTAATGTAACCAAGATTAAGAGGGAGGTGGGAAATTGGGAAAGAATTTTTACAACCTATGTCTCTGACAAAGGACTCATTTCTAAAATATACAGAGAAATGAGTCAAATCTATAAGAATACAAGTCATTCCGCAATTGATTAATGGTCAAAGGATATGAACAGACAATTTTAAGAGAAAGAAATTAAATATATGTATAAGCACATGAAGAAATGCTCTAAATCACTATTGATTAGAGAAATGCAAATCAAAACTACTCTGAGGTACCACATCTCACCAGTCAGATTGGCTAAAATGACAAAACAGGAAAATGACAAATGCTGGAGAGGATGTGGGTAAATTGGAACACTAATGCATTGCTGTTGGAGTTATGAACTGATCAAGCCTTTCTGGAGAGCAATCTGGAATTATGCCCAAAGGACTATAAATGCTTTCATATCCTTTGACTGAGCAATACCACTCCTAGGGTTATATCCCAAAGAGATCAGAGAAGTGGGAGGAAGACCCATATGTACAAAAATATTTATAGAAGCTGTTTTCGTGGTGCCAAAGAATTGGAAATTAAGGGGGTAGCCATCACTTGGGGAATAGCTGAACAAATTGTGGTATATGCATGTTATGGAATACTATTGTGCTGTAAGAAACGAGGAGCAGATGGACTTCATATTTACCTGGAGAGACTTACACAAACTGATGCTGAGTGAGAAGTGTAGAACCTGGAGTAATTTGTACACAATTACAGACACAACGTATGTGTGATGACCAACTTTGATTGACTGGACTCTTCTCAGCAATGCAGTGATATAAGTCAATCCCAAAAGAATCAGGATGGAGAGAAATGTGTACATCCAGAGAAAGAAGTAGAAAGAACTGAATTTATATCCAGATTGAAGCAAACAACTTGATCTTTTTCCTTTTCTTGTTTGGTTTTATGTCCACTCTAATATTTTTCATTCCATGTGATACAATCTGTCTTTATAACCTGACTAATGTATAATGTGAAAGTATTTACAGATCCTATACTTGAGTGTATGCCACCATGTGGGGAGGGGGAGGGGAATCTCAAGGAATTGTTGAATCTTGTAAACTAAAAGTAAACAAATTAATAAAAAAAATCTGCAAAGGTTTTAGATTGGAACCAATTTGTCAAGGTTCTTGCTGCCAAAAATAGGAGTTTATATTTGATTCTAGAACTAATTGCGTAATCCATCTCTGAAAGTTTTCAAAGGGTTGATGACCATTTTTGAAGGAGTGTTTTAGAGAAGGCTCTTACTTCAGGAACAATGTAGGCTAACCTAGGAAGTGTGTTTGAAATCTGAAATCATAAGGCATAGAAAGATTGCTGTAGAAAGTTGTAAATGAAAGTGCACTGTTAAACTATCTTCATGAAAACCAATTCCGTCATTAAAAAATGCTTAAAGGTGTTTTTCATCAAAGATTTACTTGATTTTCCCCCTGAATATATCAACTCCTTAAACATATAGTCCTTCATCTATTCTAACCTTCATTACCTAATTACTGTAAGTTATTGTGTATTGACTCTGCCTATTTCCTCACTACATATCCACTATTTAAACATATGTAATTTGGCTTAAAGTCAAGGTCAGTAACAATCTATTTACTGGCAAATTCAGGGTGTGATTTGCCTTTTGTCCTCATCCTGATTTTGTGCAAAATTTGACACTACACAAGTCTTCCTCCTCCTTGATGATCCCTCTTCCCATTTTTGTGGTTCTGCTACATCTCAAAGAGATTATCCATGTTTCCAGTGTTCCATTCTTCCTTCAACTTCTTTATCTGGCCTCTCATCTTTCCTTCATACACAAAATAAAAATATTCCATAAGATTTCATTCTCAAACATCTTTCTCCACTCTTTCACTTAGTGAGCTCATGAACTCTCAGAGCTTCAGCTAAAAGTTTTATGAAAAACAAACAAATAAACAAAAAAATGATAATAAACTCCCAAACATATCCCCTTACTGCCAACATATCTTTAGAACCCTGGTTTATACTTTTTAATTTTTTATTGGATATTCTCACATAGACTGGAAGTTTGATATTACAAATTTATTTTCTTTGACTACTTCACTGTCTTATGGAGGTATCTAATTTTTATAGGATCACTTGGACTTCTTTTGGCAACTATTTTTGTATGGCTTTGAATGAAAACTCAGTTTCATCAGTGTATTTTTTCCCAATCTTCAAAACTCCAATCTTTTCATTTACCTGTATTTTTTTGCGTATTCACAAGCATTTTTTTTCATCATAGCAATAATTAGTAGTGTTTAAAATGCTTTTCTTGATGCTCTTTTAAGTTCAAGAAACTTACACCATACAGTAAATCAATCAATAAGAACTCCCTAGCTTCCAGGCCCCTCTGAGAACCTTGGTTTATTTATAGGATAATTATGCTGTTATGCAACAATAGTTTGACAGATCTTGGCATAGTATCTAATAGCTGTCCACACTTTTCTTTGTGGTTTGGAAAAATTGATCCTATTTCATTTAAGACTTGAATGATCCTTAAAACACTTAATCTCTCCCCACCAACAGTCACTGAAATCACTCATAGAGTCTTTAAGAACTAAAACTTCTACATGATTCCTTGGAGTGGCACCTACGAGTAAACAAAACAAAATTGAACAACTAAAAAAAAAAAACCTCACCAAATTAAAAATACAACAAAGGAGAAATAAAACTAGTACAAACTGGCACATAGTTCAGCATACCACTGAATTGTTAGAGAAAACAATTCAATCCAGTTCCATCAACTCCTGGGTCAATCTAGTGTAAGTAGAAGTACACGTGCATGAACCTTGCTATCATAAATGAAGTCATACCAAGACTCATTCTTGCTCCAAGCAATTTACATACTTTAATCTGTTATTAAGGGAATAATACATTAATGGAAGTTATGGTTAAGGAAGGGAATTTTTGAGGTGGCTAGGTGGCACAGGGAATAGAGCACCAGCCCTGGAGTCAGGAGGACCTTAGTTCAAATCTGGCCTCGGACATTTAACACACACACACACACACACACACACACACACACACACACGCAGAAAAAAAAAAACTAGCCGTGTGACCTTGGGCAAGTCACTTAACCCCAATTGCCCTCCAAAAAGCACAAAAAAGGAAGGGCGTTTTCATCTGAGGAATCACAAGGATGATGAATAGATCCGTTGGGCAGTTGATTGAAGACTCTTTCCAGATTTATTGGAATTAATTTATTGGAATTAATTAATTAGGAGTGCCTAAATATCCAGCAACTTTTTTGAGTGTGCTCAAAAAGAAACGTAGAAATTGGTGGAATATGGTATACATTTAGAGGCAGGATAAATGGTAAGATGTCCTGGGTAGGTAGATGAATATAATTTTCAGGTCTGCAGCCAAGCAGATAGATGCAGTGAATGAGGTGAGCCTGTACTCAGCAATTAAAATAACTCAATGTAATGGGAATGCAAATTTTTAAGATTTTCCCTGCCCCTAGGCTAAAGTGCACCTGGAGCCTGGAGTGGGAGGCTTGTTCTTTAGTAGATACTTTTTGATTAGGCAGTGAGTCAATAAGGTTGTTACATTCTCTGAGCCAGGAGAAGGCTAATAAGCCCTGATGTGTAGCTTTGTTTTGGGGCTCACTTTAAGAAGTATTCTGTGATTTGATCAGATGAAACTCTGGGAAGCCGTTGTTGAGAGTCCCCCCGGCTTTGAAAAACTCAGATGTTGATTTGGTATGGATGTAATGGTTGGACAATTTGGAAACTGTCTACTTGATCTGTTTCTCTGTCTTGATAATTCTGTCTATGTATTCTGAAGTTCAGGGTCCTGACCTTTTCCCCCTGAACTAGGTAAATGATACATATTTGCCTGATTAAAGTAAGCTTGTTAACCCATTTGAGTTGCTTTCCTTTAACAAAGCAGATCCAAGAACCTGTGTTGGCAGACACCCTGGGGACGTTGGGGTGCTTGCTGCTACACTCAGGCCCAGAGGAGAAGTTTTAAAGATGAATAGATTAATTCCTTAGTGGATTAGAATAATATCATCTGTGTTTTGATATGGTATATGACACTGTATGTAGGGAAGACATGCCCTCATTTATATTGGTTATCTACTTCTCCTCCCCCTTCTTTTCCTCCTTCTCCTTCATCTCTTCCCCCTCCTTTTTGGTCTCCTCCTGCCACCATTTATATAGCATTTTAATGTTTGCAACATACTTTACAAATATTATCTAATGTTTAATCTCACAATAATCTTGGGAGTTAGGAATTATTATTCCCACCTAGCTTCCTGGAACAGAGAGTAGAGGGAGGGAAAGAGCATGAAAGAGACTAAGGAGAAAGAAAAGTCAGACCCAGAGATCTCCCAAGTGACTGTATCTCCCTTTTTAACTGAAATGGAAAAAAAAAGACAAAAAAGAAAAGAGTTAAGAATAAACCTGTAGGTCACTGGGGATACAAAGAAGGAAAAAAAAAAACAGTTCCAACACTAAAGGAAATTGTCTCCTAACATAGAAGACTATATGTATAATTTCATAGGAAACACATACAAAGAAAATAGTCCCTCTTCAACATGAGTATGTTTAGCTTTCATGACTTCCAGCATTGTGTGATTTTATTAGTAACATATTTTTCACTTTTGAATTGGCAACTCACACATTCACAACTACACTCAATAGAGAAAAAAAGAGAGATGTGATGCATGCAAGTTTTTGAAGAGGCTTGTATCCTACTAGGTGCTTCTCTGGTCTTATTTACTATGCTATTGTAGAATAAAGAGCACATTCTGTATTTATTGTATATTTCTATTATGTGCCTTTAAAACTCAAGTTTTGTTCTGCAATCATGCCCTCACTCACCTAATCAACCAGGACCCTCCTTTGTGATCTCTAACTCCATCTAACCAGTCCTGAAAAATAGTGTCAAAGGTGATATCAAGACTTGCCAGACAGGAGTGCCTAAATATCCAGCAACTTCTCTGTTGGCAGCTAAGATAGAGAGGTTTCCAGCAGTCTACTATATAGTACAACACCCTCACACTGTCCTATGACAGAATGGAAAATAAGATTCAGATTAAAAAGCGTTTTAATTTTAAGAATTTTACTTTCTGTACAGTATTTATTATATTATAGATTTCATGTGTTATGAAAAGTGAATGTTGTCTGAAATCAATGATTTTTTTATTGTTGTTGTTAAGATGTTAGCTTAAAAGGTTACAGAATTTAGGGAGTTATTAGGGAGAAAAATGTTCTGCATGTTACCAATTTTATTTTGTGTACTTCATTTCAAGATTTATTTCATGGTTACTATGTTAAGAAAAATGCATATTGGAATTTGTTTTGTTATGAAAAAGCATGCAAAAAAGGTGTATTTATAGCAATCTCTGGTGAAAGATTGAAGTTATTGGCTGTTTGGGGAACCTTACCCCCTATTTCCAATAGGTTCACTGGGGAAAAATGGATTGGCTTTCAGGTGTAGCTGATCATGTTCCTTTCTGACAATTAAGGGTTGCTAATTGATTTATGGGCCTCAGCTGTCTTTATTAATCTTGGTCAGAAGATCAAAACCATACCAATCAGGTCCCCCTTCTCCAATGCTATTTCACCTCTTGAATCACCCATAATTTTAACAAGGATACTGAAATACAGAACAGTTATCTACTAAGGACGGCCTAGCTCAAGCAGATGTTTGTTATCTGTAAATAGGGGCAAGGTTTCCACTTAAATTGGTTACCTAGAGAGTGCCCCGAGACTAGGAGTGATCACAATACTCCACCAGGCTTAGTGAACTACATTGAGACATGGGTTTTTGGTAAAGGAAAGTGATAAATTATAGGGTAATATTAATTGTTAAATGATACAGCATAATCTTACTTTTCCTTATGGAGAACTGGAATATCGATAGTGCCCTTTATATTAACAGGAAATTTCAAAAGGAGAGTAGCTTTCTGAGATATGGATAATGAATTCTCTTTCGGACATATTGAGTTTGAGATGCCTATGCATCAACTACTTTGATAATAAGCAGAAGGTGATTTCAGACAGGATATGAGGAAGGATACTTGTACTTGATATTAGAATCTGGGAGTCATCTGTTTAAAGATGATAAGTGAAACCATAAGTGATATGGTTACTAAGTGAGAGAGTGGAAATAAACATGTCTCAGGACAAGGCCTTGGGGAATATTTAGTTAGGATTGGTAACATGGGTGAGTATCTAATAAAGAATCCTGAAGGGTGGTGAGAACAGAAAAGGTTCAGTGTCATGATAATTCAGAGAGGAGAGAAGATCCAAGAGGAGAAGTCTGTCATCAGTGTGAAATGCTTTATATAAATCAACTAGGATAAGATAAGAAAAGGCAAGATTTGGCTAGCGTGATCATTAGTAGCCTTGAGACAATAGTTTTAGTTAAGTGATGATGGGGTCAAAAGTGAGAATTCGAATGAATTAGAAAAATTTAAGAGAAGTTGAGACAGAGAAACTATGGTATATGTTTTGTATGAGGAAGTTTTTGGAAGAAAAGGGGTAGGGATATAGAATGTTTGATAGAGATGGTAGAAAGGGCCTTTATTTTTAAAGAAGTGGGAGAATTAGAACTGTTTGCAGCCAACAGGGAAGAAACCAGTTAATACATTAAAGATGAGACAGGGAGATTAAAGTTGAGAGAGGAACATAAGCAGAGACAGACAGAGAGACAAAGAGAGATGGAGACAGAATGAGATAGAGACAAAGACAGAAGGAATGATAATTGGAACAATCTATTGGAGAAGAGAGAAAGTGATGGGATAATGGAATATGAATATATCTATACATAGATAAATATATAGATGTAACATATAAACATACGCACATATAGATAGAGGCCTTTCTGACGACCTTTATTAAAGATTTAAGTAAGGAGGGCATAGTTCAATATAATGTGGTAAGAAAAAAACTCAGGAAGAAGAGTAAACTCAAAATGAACAGTTTTCCTTTTCTCGTTAAATTATCAAATTGGATTTTCAATTGAAATGGTGAGGGAAGACATTTTAGGGAGCATTAAGGAGGAAGAGATTTATAACAGCATATATAGAGACATGGAATCTATTAGGAGGAAGAAAAATTCTTGCTGGAATTAGTTATCAAATTGGTAGAGTGTCCAGTCAGCTCAGTTGCACAAATTTCTTAGCTTTGTTTTCCATCAAATGAGTAGAAGTGAAGGAGTAACTTTAATTCTCACTGGTGTTAGTAATGACAAGACCAATGAAGGAAGAATTGGAGAGGAGAGGTTGGAATAGAATAGAATTGAATTGAATTAACAAGGGAAAACATTCATTAGTGCATGGTTTGTATTACATTGACAACAAAGAGTAGGCCTAGAAGGAATAAGGAAATTTGGAATGATGGAAGGTCATGATTATATAAAGTAATTACAAAGTTCTTGATCAAGAAAAGGAAATAGTTGTATGTGACAGCAAAATAAAGTCTGTTGTCATCCTTAAATGTGACTGGGTTGGAGTTGAAAACTAGATTCTCATAGATAAATAGGTTCAGAAACTGAGAAGTTAAGAGCATTTGAGAGAACATCAACATGGATCTTGAAGTCCCCTATGTAAAGGACAAGATTTGAGGTAGATAAGAAATGTACCAGCTAAGTACTGAACCTTTTGGGAAATAAGGGAGAGTTTACTGGGAATCACTGTAATCTAGATTCACTACAAGTTTTTGTAGAATATATATCCAAGGAAAGTAAGCTCTCTCTTTCTCTGTCTTCATTTCTCTCAAAACACTTTGTCTAACTTCCCTTTTGGTCTTGTTTCACTTTACCTTGTTTCATATGTATTTATGTGCATGTTCTCTTATTATACTATAAACTCCATGAGAGCAGGGCCAGTATCTTATGTTTACCTCTCTAGGGTCCAGCATAGTTTTTCATGAATATAGGCATTTAATAACTGTTGCATTGAGTCACATGAGGTTTAGTGTGTTACACTGCATATCCTGTGAACTACACCAATTGTAATGGCACAGAATGCTTTCTGCCTTTATAATGGTAATTGTAGGGTGGCAAACCCTTCAAAAGAACACCAAGATAATGAAGAAAGAAAGACAGTCTATGACTGTGTGAATATATGTATGTATACACATAAACATAAATATATATGCACATATAACCACATGCATACATATACATATGTGTATACATGCATATATATATATCTATTATGTGTGTATATATGTGTATCTATGTCTATCTATATATATATTTCTACCTGTCTGTCTGTCTGTCTGTCTGTCTGTCTATCTATCTATCTATCTATCTATCTATCTATCTAATCTATCTATAGTTCATGTGAGTTAATTGGGGGAATTTACTTCAGTGACTGGTCCTTGCTGGCAGTAGGACTGAATGATGAAACCTTGACTCTCCACACCATGCTTAGGCTGCTGAGATATTCAATAGAAACAAAACAAAGAAGCGGGAAGGGGGGGGGGAGTCAAGATGGTTGAGTAGAAATAGGACTTCCATGTGGCTCTGGCTTCCACCTCCTCCAATTCATGTAAAAAAAAATAATTCTAGAAAAACTTTGGAGCTACAGAACTCACAAAATGAGAGAAAAGCTAATGTCCTTCTGAAGATAGCCCAGCAAGCCGGCAGGAAGGGGACAGCACAGCACACTGGGAGCTGAGCCCAGCCTGGCTTGAGAACAAGGTTTTAGCTTCAGGGTGGCCTCAACCAGCCTGCGACTGGAGGGACTTCAGATCACTAGCAGTTGTGGTTGTTTGTAAAATTATCAACCTATAGATGCCAAAGACAAAGTGAGAGGTCAGTGTAGACCTTGCAGGAACAAAGAGTCTGGGAGTGTGGTCCGGCCTTTGCCTCTGGGGTGAGAAGCAGCTGAGCTTCCATGCCCATGCTGCTTCAGAGTTCCTGGTCTGCAGATTATAGGGGGACCACACTACCAATAGGAAGGGTAATCACTCTCTAACCTGCTTGGATCTGGATTGCTGTGTAGGGTGGAGGTCCTGGGGTTCATGATCAGTTTGGCACAATGTATTGAGACTTCCAAGAGGGCACCCAACTAATAGCTCTAGCAGCTGTGGAAAACACCAGCATTTGGGATAAAAGCTCCATTTTCTGGTAGCAGAGGACTACTGTGGCAAAAGGCTCAAAAGTCAAGTAATTGAGTGGCAATATGAGCTAGCAAAGGAAGCAAAGCAAACAGAGAAATCCAACATTACACTCCCATTTTGGGGACAAAAAGGATCAAAGCATGGAACAGGAGTAAGAAAATGAAGTCAGAACTCCTGCACCAAGAGCTACCAAGAAAAATATGAACTGATTACAGGCCACAGAGGAGTTTAAGAAGGATTTTAAAAACCAAATAAGAGAAGTGGAAGAAAAATAGGGAAGAGATATGAGAATGATGCAAGAAAATTGTGAAATGAGAGTCAACAACCTGACTGAGAATAATAACATCTTCAAAATAGACTAACTCAAATGGCAAAAGAGGCTCAAAAACACAATGAGGAGAATAATGCATTAAAAAGCCGACATATGCTATAAGAAGAAAACCTGTGATGAATCTTTTTTATAAAATGAAAAATCTTTCATGAATAATCATTTCTTAGCACATAAATTTTTGCCTGAATTTATATATATATATATAGAACAACTGACCTAAAAATCTCATTAAATATACCCTTATTTTTTTTCTCCTTTGTGTATGCAATTTACTTGAAAAGAGGAAAATGTTTAATCTATAGCATTAATATATTCATAGCTCTTAGTACAGTCTCATAAACATTTAACAAGAATGCAGTGAATTTTGAGGTGAAGGCAAGCCAGGTGAACTCAATTACATATCCTGAAGCTAATGCCTTTCAGATCAACAGTTTGATTCCAAGTATGCCTGGCTTAATTTAAAGAAATTAAATAACATTAAATATACGTTAAAGGATCATGGAATTTAGAGCACAAAGGGACCTTTGGAGACCATCTAGTCTGACACCTTCACTTTAGAAATGTAACAACTGAGGCTCAGAAAAGAAAATTGACTTATTCAAGGTCACATCAGATAGAACCTCGTAAAGCTACTATGAAAATGCAGACTATCAAAACCAAAAGGAACCATTCTGTAGTAATAAAGGGGGAAAATGATTTGTCATTTGTCAATAAGATAAATATTGGACTAATTTTTTCAATAATGATAAAAATTTACTTGTCCATAACTAACTCCCCTATTTATTACTAGAAATGAAAATGATTGTCTTAACAATGCTCACTTGAGGAATATTTTTACAATAACAGATATCAACATTTTTTATTTAAGAATGAGCCTAGAAATCTTGTCTGTCTCCTGCATTAATGAAGTCATCAAGAAATTGTTGTTTTCAGCCAAGAAGCATTGGGATAACAAACTTTTCTTAACTCTTTTCAATCTATGGAAATATAGCACTCAGAATGAATGTAAATAACAATTATTTCTATCTTTGCCAGAAACCCCAAGGGTCTTCTTACAGATCTATTTTTTTTTTGGACTAGGTAAAGAGGTCATTCTCTTCCTCATTCCTTATTAAGTCTTAGTCACTGAATGGACATTGCCTCAGTCAAACTGAGACTTGTTAAAGACCTTAGCTTGAAAAGGCCAAGTTCTCCAACTATATACTGGGTCATCTCCAGTTGTCTTGATCTATATCTGGCCAGTGGACCCAGATGGCTCTGGAGGAGAAAGTGAGGCTGGTGACTTTGAACAGCTCTCCCTCACTTAAATCCAACTCATGTATATGTCGTGGTATCACTTTTTTGTTGTCATCTTTTTTAAGCAATTGTGGTTAGGTAACGTGACCAAGGTGACATGGCCATTGTTTTTGTGTAGGTGTTAAATATATAAGGCTGGAACCAATCCCAGGTCCTCCCGACTCCAGGGCCAGCACTCTTACTCACTAAGCCACCTAGCTGCCCCAGGTGTCATGGTTTTCTTTGAGAAGGAAGGACAAACGACAGCAACAAGAAGTATATGTTTGACAGCTGCATCATATTGTATAATATATTATTCTATATAGAATTAGCTGCAAATGGAAATAGATTGTTGGGACTTCGGGGTCATATTTTTAAAAAGTAAGAAACCCCTTAGTAATTTATTATGTTATAAATGCCATAATAAATGTGTGGCTAAAATGGGGGAAGGGAGAGGTAAAGAAAGAGTAAAAGAAAATCTTAATGAATAGACTAACAATATCAAAATAACTTTTAAGGTATCAATTGCTTTTGAGTGTTTTCATTTCTTTTGTGTAGAAGCACAACCTTCACTCTTATTATCTGTTACTACTCTGAATAGGCATCATAAATCTTAAACGATCTACTTTAAGACCTAGAAAAAAAAATGTAAACAAATTGAGTGCATTAACTCTCCCCATATCTTTCGGATCCAAAATGGTTGCTAAACACTAACTCATTCCTTCTGTAGCACAGTCAAATTCAAATCCTGTGTTACCCTCACTATTATCTCCCCTGATTCTCTTCAAGTGAGATACAACTGAACTGGCAAGTTTATGTAACAGGTGAATATTGTCTAATTTCAAATGCAACTAGGCAATCTTTTACTCCTTGCTAATTGATCCTATATTCCATTTCCCCTAGGGTTTGTTCTAAACTTCCCTCTCCAAAATGTTCAGATATTCTCCTTCCTAATCTCAGCAAAATACCTTAATAGATATATTGCTAAGAAAAAAATAGCCATTCTCCATAAACTCCTTTTCTTTCCATTATCTCTAAACTCTTTCACATTATTTATGTCTTTTTAATTATTTTTAGTTGTCAACAATCACTTCCATAAGTTTCAAATTTTCTCCCCATCTCTCTCTGCTCCCTCCCCAAGACAACTTGCAATCTGACATGATTGCCTACACATACATTCCTATTAAACACATTTTCACATTACTTATATTGCATTAAAGAATTATAATGAATGGGGAAAAAAACATGGGAAAGAAAAAATCAAAATAAAACCAAAAAGAAAATATTCTGTTTCATTCTGTATTCTGACTCCATAGCTCTTTTTCTGGGTGTGATTGGCATTTTATATTATGTGTTCTTGGGAATTGTTTGAGGGAATTGCATTACTGAGAAGGGCTAAGTCTATCACAATCAGTCCTCTCCCACTGTAGCTGTTACTATGTACAATGTTCTCCTGGTTCCGCTCCCCTCACTCAGCATCAGTTCATATAAGTCTTCCTAGGTTTCTTTGATGTCTGCCTGTTCATCATTTTTTAAGCAATTGGGGTTAAGTAACTTGCTCAAGGTTACCTGGCCAGTTGTTTTGTGTGGGTGTTAAGTATTTGAGGCCAGAACCGATCCCAGGTCTCCTGACTCCGGGACCAGCACTCTTACTCACTGTACCACCTGGCCACCCCTTCATCATTTCTTATAGCACAACAGAATTCCATTCGATTCATATACCACAACTTATTTAGCCATTCCCCTACTGATGGGCATTCCCTCCATTTCCATTTCTTGACCACCACAAAGACAGCTGCTATAAATAATTAGGTACATATTGGTCCTTCCCCCATTTTTATGAACTTTTTAGGATACAGCCCTAGAAGTGGTATTGCTGGGTCAAAGGGTATGCACAGTTTTTATAGCCCTTTGGGCATACTTACAAATTACACTCCAGAATGGTTGGATCAACTCACAGCTCTACCAATAGTGAATTAATGTTCCAATATTACCACATCCTCTCCAACATTTATCGTTTTTATGCTTTGCCATGTTACCAATCTGATAGGTGTGATGTGGTACATCATTTTGTTCTGATGTGCACCTTATTTCTAAGTCTTGATTAGTATGGCTATGAATAATTAATTCGGGTAGGGTTGCATTTTCATTATATTTATTCACCTTATCACGAGAAATGGATATTTTTCCAATTCTTTAGATATTTCTTTGTGTAAAAAGCATTTTAATTGTTTTCATATAGTTCCCAGCTTTTTTATTGATAGGTAGACTCCCAAGGATTATATACTGATTGCAGTTATGTTAAATTTAGTTTTTCTTTTTATCTCTTCCTGCTGGGTTTTGTTAATAATATATAAAAATTATGATGATTATCTGGGTTTATTTTATATTTTACTACTTTACTAACATTGTTAATAGATCAAGTAATTTTTTTTCATTGACTAGTGTTCTCTATATATGACATGATGTTTTTCTTTTTTACCAAAACTGATCATTTTGTTTCTTCATCACCTATTTTTAATCTTTGAATATTTTCTTCTTTTTTTATTATAGCTTGCATTTCTAGTACAATATTGAATAATAATTGTGAAAATGAACCTTTTTTCACCTTTGATGTTGTAGGGAAGGCTTCTAATTTATTCCCATTAAAATAAATATTGCTCTTGGTTTTATATAATAGTATTTATAATTTTAAGAAAGGTTTCATTTATTCCTATGCTTTCTAGTGATTTTTCTTTCTTTCCTTTTTATTTTTTGTTTTTTGCTTTTTGGAGGGCAGTTGGGGTTAAGTAACTTGCCCAAGGTCACACGGCTAGATTTTTATTTGTGTGTTTGTGCTAAGTGCGTGAGGCCAGATCCAAACTCAGGTCCTCCTGACTCCAGGGCCGTCCCCTACTCACTGCGCTACAATCCTCCAGGTTCATGAGTCCCTTCAAGTTCTGCCAGTTTTTATCATGCATGAATATAAGACTAATACAACTATGCAAGTTTACAGAGAGCTAGGAGTCCATCTAACAACCTTAAGAACAAAGTACTCTATTGTAGTCTACAATCCACAATTGAGAAGTGTCACAAAAATCACTACTAGGAATTAGCCACTTTACTGAGGTGCTATTAGTTATAGGAGATAAATTTTTCATGCTTATATCTGTTCTCTATTTGAAGTTTCTAATGTATATGTACTTTTAGTAAACCAAACATATGTGTCTATACAAAATCTTGTTCCTACATTGTTAGGACATAAGAAATTATATTGGACTTGGTGACAGTATACCTGTACTTGAATGTTCCCTCAAGAGAGGGGTGACACAATGAATTTGAATGATAATGAACAAGTAATTTGGCCACTCAGATCTGTACTTTCTTCAAATATAAAAAAATAATAGTGGTTGGTTTTATACATTATTCCTGGAGTTAGGAAGACCAGAGTTCAAATCCAGTTACAGACACTTATCAGCTATGTGACCCTGGGCAAATCACTTAACCTTGTTTACCTCAGTTTCCTCATCTGTAAAATAAATTAGAGAAAGAAATGGCAAACCACTCCAGTATCTTTACCAGGTAAAGTGAGAATAAGGTCATGATGAGTAGGGCACAACTGAACCCAACCACAAGGAAAGCATTTATATATTACTTTAAAGTTTGCAAATATTTTTTCAATAATCATGGGGGATAGGTGTTAGTATTATCCCCATTTTACAGACAGAGAAACTGAAAGGTTAAGTGACTTACACAGAATCACACAGTCAGTAAGTGAGTCACTGATTCCAGGACTAGAACTGTATAAACAGCTTAAGAGTGATAATACTTGAACAAACTCTTTCACAAGGCTGTTGTAAGGAAAATGCATCACAAATTTTAAAGGAGTATACAAATGTGAGTTAGCTCTCTGTTTTTCTTTCTGGAGTCTCACTAAAACCTTACATCCTACAGTCTGAGGTTCAGAATGAGGCAGGTCTTTCTTCTTCTTTAACCAAGGTTGCATTTTTTGCTAAGGTTTTAATATATGTAATACTCTAGCATCATAACTAGCTTGATAATGTGATATTAATGTATATGTCACATCATATGATCTTTTATAGTTCCTAGTATCTTTATTCTAAATAGTACCTAAAATTTTTTATGTATTATTCTTTCACTTAGATTCAATGAAATTATCATCTGTGCAGTAAAAGTTAATATTACATTCATTTCTTAGATTGGAAGCCCAAGGGAAAGGCAACTTGACTTATGTCAGGTCAAAAATTATTAAATGATTGTGACTAGAATTCGCTATGCAATATATAATTATCTAGTTTCCTATAGTCACTGAAAATAATACTTTGTCCACAAAGCTGATTTTATATTGGAAAAAAATAAAAGTCAAAATTAGGGAGAGACTATCAGATAAACAATATAGAAAAAAGGATGGAGTTTAACCACTGTAGAGTCATAATTTCTAAGGTTAAAGCATACATTTGCATTTAACATGACTTCTAAATTTGAAATCTTAAATTAAAATCCTAATCACCTTTTGCTCAATTCCTGATTGCATTTGACTTTTCAGTTTACCCTTGCTGATAAGTGAATCAGAGTCATCAAATTAAGGGGAAAATTAAGTTGGGAGAAGGGGGAGTAGATGGGGAGAGGCATCAGAAAAGTAGTGCAAGATTAATTTTCATGACTGAATAAAGGCAGAATAGCAGACAATAATCTCCTCAAATTATGCAGTCACTTTTCTATTTCCTTTCTCCCCCAAAATACAAAAGTTTCTTAAAACTGCTTATAATTTGACTTCTTAGAATAAAATTAGTCATGTTTAAAAAGAAACAAAACAGATTGTAGGGAGCCAAGATGGCGGAGTAGAAGCAAGACCTCCCCACAGCTCCGGCTTCCACCTTTCCCAATCCATGTAAAAAGTGGACTCTAAACAAACTTTGGAGCTGCAGCACACACAAAATGACACAGAGAAGCTAACCTCCTGCTGAGGACAACCCTGCAGGCCAGCAGGAATGCAGTGCAACACTCTGGTAGCTGAGCCCAGCCCCATGCAAAGGCTTTAGCCCCAGGGCAGGCCTGACCAGCCGCTTGCCAGAGGGACGACAGATCAGCAGCAGCTGTGGCTGTTTCCAGATTTATCAACACATAGATGTGAAGGACAAAGTGAGAGGTCAGTGCAGTATGGACTTTGGGACCAGTAAGTGGGAGTGCATGGCTTTTACCCCCAGGGTGAAAAACCACTGAGACACAAGCACAGCCAGCCAGCACCGTGGCAGCTTCAGCTCCTGGCCTTCAGAGTGTAGGGGGACCAACCACCAGTCTGAAGGGTAATTGCTCTTGCTTTAACCTGCTAGTATCTGGATTGCAGTCTAGGGGGGAGGTCCTGGGGTGTGTGTCCAGCTTGCCAGAGCATGTGGAGACCACAGAGAGGGCACCCATATAATACCTCCGGCAGCTGAGAAAACCCCAGTGTTTGGGACAAAAGCTCCCCTGCCTGGTGGCAGAGTCCTACTGTGGCAAAAAGCCCAAAAGTCAAGTAATTCAGTGGCAAAATGAGCTGGCAAAGATAAAAACTCAGACAGAAGATTCGAACATTACACTCCTATTTTGGGGACAAAAAGGAGCAAAGCATGCAACAGGAGGAAAACAGTAAAGTCAGAACTCCTGCACCGAAAGCTTCAAAAGAAAATACAAGCTGGTTACAGGCCATAGAGGGCTTAAGAAGCAGTTAAGAGAAGTGGAGGAAAAATTGGGAAGAGAAATGAGAACAATGCAAGAAAATTATGAAATGACAGTCAACAGCCTGAATGAAGAAAATAATACCTTGAAAAACAGACTGACTCAAATGGCAAAAGAGGCTCAAAAAGGCAATAAGGAGAAGAATGCCTTAAAAAGCCAAATTTGCCAGATGGAAAAAAAAAATCTCTAAAGCTCACTGAGGAGAATCATTGCTTCAGAATTAGATTGGAGCAAATGGAAGCTATTGACTTTATGAGAAATCAAGATGCTGTTAAACAGATCCAAACAAATGAAAGAATAGAAGGCAATGTGAAATATCTCATGGGAAAAATCACTGACCTGGAAAATAGATCCAGGAGAGATAATTTAAAAATTATTGGACTACCTGAAAGCCCTGACCAAAGTAAGAACCTAGAAATCATCCTACAGGTCAGGCTGCGGGGGGAGGTAAGTTGGAAGCACCCCCTTTTGAAAATGGACGGTACCAAAGTAGAGAATAGAACAAGTGGGAGGTGGGATAGTAGGGAGGGAAATATAGTCAGTCTTTTACAATATATCTACTATGTTATTGTTTTGCATTAGCCACACATGTACAACCTATACTGAACTGCTTATCTTCCCAGGAAGGGTGGGTGACAAGGAAGGAAGGGAATGAATCTGGAATTGAAAGTTTTAACATCAAATATTCAAATACATATATATATATATATATGTATACACACATATATACTATTATTAATACCATCTTATATGTAATTGGGAAATAAGATATACAGGCACTGAGGCATAGAGATCCAGTGGAAAAGTCGAAAGGGGTGCAGGAGAAAATATGGGAGAGAGCAGATTGGAGGAAAGTATATCCTGTGGGACTGCTATTTTGGCTCAGTGGGTAGGGGAAAAACTGGGAGAAAATTTGTAACTCAAAATCTGGTGGAAATGAATGATGTAAATCAGAAGTTAATAAAACATTAAAAAATCACAAACAAAACAGAATATATCCTTAGCATAAAGCAACAAGAATTCTAATCCCAGTAAAAATATATAAATGGAACTCTTTTGTAAAGAAATGAGTCCTTTGAGAAGAAAGCAAATAAATCTCCCTGAAGAATCCATGAGCAATTTGCCAAAGTTTAATGTGTTTTAAAGAAGCTTTGCTATTTTATTACTCTTAATAATAAATATACATTAAACTTTATTAAGAAATTCATGGGGGGCTCTCTGGATTAGAGGCAATTTTTGAAGTTTAATAGACTGTGAGTTTCTTATTGCAATGAAAATGTTAAATTATCATTTCTTCAAGAAGCTAAATATTTGCACAGAATGTGTGTCCCATATACTCATTTTACTTGTAGCATATGTTAATGAAAGTGTTTTGGGGAACTTTCTTTTAATATATCGATCTAGGTACAAATCACAGAGGCCTTTTTAAAACTTCACACATTGAAATTAATAGTCCTATAAAATAAGAGTTACTTTTCTCTATTCCATATCCCTAACTTCTGAGGGATTTTGGAGAATTCACAAAACTTAAGACTAGGTCAACTACAAATTTATATGTGAGGAACTTCCCATAGAATTTTTCAATTTTTTTTCTTTACATTTGCTAACAGTTTTCTACAAGCAGACGACCTTAATTCCTACATTAGTAGAATTAAGGCCATAAGCTCCTTTATTTTTCTCCTTCTCTACACCAGATATCCTTCTTATCTTCTGAGTTGTCCTCTCCTCCTTTACTCCCATCTCAGAAAAAGAAATGACTTTCTCCTTAACTAGGATAACATTTGAATTTTTGTCTTTCATTCTGTCTCCTCCAGAAAGTTCCTTGTATCATTCTTTCTTTTTTACTCTCTTTTCCTGCTTCCTCAAATATGTTTGAATATAAGTATAATTTTCAAAATGATTTCATGTTATTATTACTTCAAGTTATTATGTCATATTTTTTTCACCATTACACTATTACCCTTCTAGAAAAAAAGAAATGTTACCTTGCTTCTGTCAGTTCCTCACCATTCATTCACTCTTAAAATCCCTAATGGTATGTCATCTTCTTACTATTCCTCATGCATGAAATTCCATCTCCTAGTTTGTACTTTTTAATTAGCTATTACCCCACCTCTCCACCTACACAACATATTTGGAATAAACTCCTTCCTCACTTTCACCTTTTAGAATTCCTAGTGTATTTCAAAGATCAGCTCAAGTGACAATTTGTACATAAAGACTTTTCAGATTTCCCCAGTTGTAGTGATTTTTCCTAAAACTATCTCATATTTATTTTGTATATTTTTTGCATATACCTCTATTTGTGCATGTTGACTCTCTTGGCTTGATTGTAAGCCCTTCCATGACAGAAACTGTTTTATAGTCTCTTGTTATGTATTCATCTACAACACCCTTCCTTACCCATGGGTGTCCCTTAATCTCTCTCTTAGATACTTATCTTTTCTCTTATCCATTGATACTATCTTACTTAGTTTACTCATAAACTCCTATGTTTCCATTAATTACTACCTTTATGCAGATGACTCTAAGATTTATATTTAAACCCTATTCTTTACATTCCTACAACACCAATAGCATTTTGGAACTCTGGAATTGAGTGTTGCAAAGATATCTCAAACTCAACACCCCAAGGCAGAGCTCATTATCATTTATCAAACCCTCCTCACTTCTAAACTTCCTTTTCCTGGCAAAAACATCATATTCTCAGTCCAAAATTTGCATAATACTAAACCCTTAACTTTCAAACACCAACATACCCAAACCTGTTACCAAATTTTATCATTTCTATTTTTACAACAGTTCTTGAATTTGCCTCTTCTTTCCATTTACACAACCATAAGCTCAATGTAGTTCCTCACTAATTTCTAGTTGTACTATTGGGATGGAATTCTAACCGGCCTTTCCAAATCATATCTATCTTATTTCCAACCCTTTCACCATCTATATGAAAAAGGTAATTTAATTTTTTTTTCTAATGTGCAGGTCTGAGTATTTCACTCCCATATTCAAGGGCTTATTAGCCCTAGGATCAAGTTTAAACTTCTCTGTTTGATATATTTAAAACTTATTATAATTTGGGTCATTATCCTGATCTCTTTGTGCCTTTCAAAGGTTGTTGTTGTTGTTTTTTTACACTTTACTGTGCTCCATGCACTCTGCATTCAAAACACTGATTTACTTATAGCTATACAAATAAAACTGCATCTGGAGTCTCCATGGGTTTTACACTGTCTGTCCTCCTGTTTTATTTTCTTAAAAAAAAACTGGTATTTTATTTTTTCCCTAGTTATATGTAAAAACTATTTTTGACATTTGTTTTAAAAACTTTGAGTTTCAAATTCTCTCCCTCCCTCCCCACCCAAACCTATTGAGATGGAAAGGAATTCAATACAGAATATGCATGTGTAGTCATGCAAAACATGTAGTCATGTGGGAGAAAACATAAACCAAAAAAAAAAAAAAACCCAAAAAAAAAAAAAAAAAAAAAAAAAAAACTTCAGTCTGTATTCAGATACCATAATTTCTTTCTCAGGTAATTCACAGCATTTTTCATCATAAGTCCTTCAGAGCTGTATTGGATCATTTTATTGTAAAGAAAAGCTGAGTCATTCATAACTGTTCACCTTAAAATTCTACTATTACTTTATAGACAGTACATATCACTTTGTATCAGCTCATGTAAGTCTTTCCACGGTTTTCTGAGAGCATCCTGCTCATCTTTTCTTAAAGCACAGTAGAATTCAATCATAATCATATACCATTCTTTGTTCAGTCATTCCAAAATTGATTGTTATCCCTTCAATTTCTAATTATTTATCATTAGAAAAGAGCTGTCATAAATAATTTTATACTCACAGGACCTTTCCTTTTTTGTCTCTTTTGGGATACATACCTAGCAGTGGTAGTGTTAGGTCACAGGGTATGTATGATTTTATAGCCCTTTGGGCATAGTTCCAAATTGGTCTACAAATTGATTGAATCATTTCACAACTCCACCAACAATATATTAATGTCTCATTTTTGTCACATCCCCTCCAACATTGGTCATGTTCCTTTTATTTCCAATTAATCAATCTAATAAGTATGACATAGTACCTTAGAATTGCTTTAGTTGGCATTTCTCCCAGCAATAGTGGGTTACAGTATCTTTTTCATATGACTATAGATAGCTTTGATTACATCATTTGGAAACCATATCTTTTTATCACTCATCAATTGGGGAATGACTCTTATTTTTATAAATTTGACTCAGTTTGCTTTTTGAGAAATGAGACCATTATCAGAAAAAGAAAAACTTGCCTTGATTTGTTTTTCCCAGTTAATATTCTTACTGTATTTCCCTCCACACTATTCCCCCCCCATTTATTCTCTTCTCTCTATCTTCTACCCCATCCCTCCTCAAAACTATTTTGCTTCTGACTACCACCTCACCCAATCTGCACCCACTTTTATCACCCTCTGCCTACACTTATCACTTTCTCCTTGTCCTTTCCTGTACAGTAAGAGAGATTTATATATCCAATAGAGTGTGTATGTTATTCCCTATCTGAACCAGTTCTGATGAAAGTAAGGTTCACTTACTCCCCTTCATGTCTCCCCTCTTCCCTTCCAATGTAAAAGGTTTTTTTTACTCTTTTATGTGAGTGAATTTATCCCATTTTCCCTCTCTCTTTCCCTTTCTCCCAGCATATTTCTCTCCTACCCATTACTTGTATTTTTTTTAGATATCTTCTCTTCATATTCAATTCACATATGTCCCTTATCCATATATACTCCTTTCAATTACCTCAATAATGAGAACGGTTTTATTAGTTACAAGTATCATCTTCTCATGTAGTAATGTAAACAGTTTACACTTACTAACTACTTTATGATTTCCCTTTCCTCTTTACCTTTTTATACTTCTCTTAAGTCATGTATTTGAATACTTTCTGTATTAACTCTGATCTTTTCATCAAACGTTCTTGAAAGTCCTCTGTTGAATGAACTGTCCATTTTTCTCCTGAAGAGTCAAACTCAGTTTTTCTGGGTAGGTTATTCTTTGTTGTAATCCTAGCTCCCTTGCCCTCTGGAAAATGCATTCTAAGCCCATGACCCATTTATATAGAAACTGACTGTGACTCCATGATATGTGAATTGTTTCTTTTTGGATGCTGTATTATTTTCTCCTTGACCTGATAGTTCTGGAATTTGGCTACAATAATCAGTGGCATTTTCATTTTGGGACATGTTTCATGAAGTGGATTTTTTTAACTTCTATTTTACTTTCTGGTGTTAGAATTCTAGGACACTTTTTGATGACAATTTCTTGAAAAATAATGGCTAGGCTTTTTTTAAATCATATCTTTCAAATAGCCCAATAATTCTTAAATTATCTTTCCTGGATCTATTTTTTCAGGTCAGCGTTGTTTTTTTTTTTGTTGTTTGTTTGTTTTGTTTTTGTTTTTTGTTTTGAAAATGAGGTATTTCACATTTTCTCCTTTCCCCTCATTTCTTTGGTTTTGTTTTAGTATTTCTTGATTTCCTATAAAGTCATCACATACTGTTTGCTCAATTCTAATTTTTTAAGGAATTTTTTTTAATAAATTAATTTTCTTCACTGAACTTTTATACCTCCTTTTTCATTAGGCCCATTCTACTTTTTAAGTAGTTGTTTTCTTCAGTGATTTTTTTTGTATATCTTTTTTTTTCCTTTTGGCCAATTCTGCTTTTTGACATATTTTTCTTTTCATTGACTTTTTAACCTCTTTTCCCATTATTTTCCAGTCTTTTTCTTTTGCTTGTTTAAGGCATTATTTTCTTCAGTATTTTTGTGTCTTCTTTACCAAGCTATTGATTCATGTTTCATGATTTTCTTAAATCATTCTCATTTCTCTTCCTAATTTTTTTTCCTCTACCTCTCTTACTTGATTTTCAAAATTATTTTTAGCCCTTCCATGACCTGAGGTATTCCTAATCAACCTAACTCTAAACACTTTTTGTTTAAGTCACACCTAACCAATTATCTATGTGCTATTTTCAACAGGAATTCCCATGGGCACTAAAAATGTAACATGTCCCAAGTGTAATGAATTATTTTTCCAGCTAAACCTATTTTCTCATCCAATATTTCCTATTTCTGTCACTCATTCAAAACTCCAGCAACCCAGATTTATGGCAGTGTTATCATCATCAACCCTTTCTCACTCATTCTGTGTATCTCATCAATTGTCACCTTTTGCATATTATACCTTCATAACATGTGTTTGATCATTTCTATTTCTCTTCAGTCATATACACACCAACATAGGTGAGGCTTTCATAAGCATGTCTGAGTTATTGCAATAGCTTTTTATTTGGATTCCCACCATTCTGTTTCTTCCATCTTCTCTTCATCCACACACAGAAGTCAAAATAATCTACCAAAAGCACTAATCTTACCTTGTCACACTAAACTTACTCAAGATTTTTAAGTGGTTTCCTCTTGCATCTAGAAATATTATAATAACTTTAAGGAAGTTAAAGCTCTTGATATTCTGGTTCCAACAAGGCGTTTCCATCTAGTTTCTCATTTTTGTCTTTATTTACAAAGACTAAATGCAATTCTAATATCCTGTTTAGTTTTCTCAAAATTTGGCATTCTATGTAGCATCTACATAATTTTTAAATTTTTATATATGTTTTTTTTTAAATTTTAAATGGTTTCTTTCATGTTTGGAGTGAAGTTCTTTCTCACTTCTACCTTTTAATATATATATAACGGGGGTGACTATGTGGTACAGTGAATAGAGCACTAGCTCTGGAGTCAGTAGGACCTGAGTTCAAATTTGACCTTTGACACTTAACACTTACTAGCCATATGACCCCAATTGCCCTTCTTTCCCCCTCCAAAAGGCAATAATAAAATAAAATCTATAACTCCCCAAAGGTTCTGTATATGGGCCACTTACTTTAGGAATCTTTGCTTAGTGTACTCTTAAAATAATCATATATGTACTTAGATGTTTATACATTTACATAAAGAAGTGTCCCAGAAGAATTGAACAAGCTGGAGTCAAGAACCCTTTTTCCTTTTTTCTTTTAATCCCACCTATCACTCTACCTTATACACTGCTCATTAAGTTGTATTGAAGTATTTTCCTATAAGATATCACTCCACCTAAAATCCTCTATGAAATCTTTGCTGATATGTAAGCTGAAAGTTTTCCTTCTTTCCTCACATACTCCTAGAATATTTTGTCTGGATCTCCCCTTTTACCCTAAAAAACTTTACTTTTCTTCAATTTTTGGGGTACAGATCATACTTAGTTCCCTTAAACCCACCCCAAGTAGAATACAAATTGTCTGAAGGAAAATATAAAACAGTAACTACTTTTCAAATTTAACTCAATTCAATGCACATATATTAAGTACTTAAAATGTGTAAGTCATTATATTAGATGATAAGGACATTAAACAACATTAGAATTTTTTGTGAATTATTTTTAGAATAAATTAATGAAAAAAATCTAAGCTTACTTCTGCATTAGTAAGTCTTTTTCTGTAGTAAAATGGAATGGAAAGAGGGTACATAGATGGTGTAACAAATGGTACTTGGGATTCCAAAAATGATGGATCTGTCTTGGATGCACATGATTTGAATAACCAGATATTTTCATAAATTTTGTTCTGTGCAAGATTACAAAATCACTTGAAAAATACCTTCATTTCAATAAAGTTAATTTCTCTACATTTTGACAGTAGGTTTGCTTGAATTTTAGATACTAGATTGTAATATCATAAATTAGAATATAGGTGCTTAACTATAATTTGTGATGTTTTTACCTTGTTAGTCCATAAAACTGAATGTACAGAGGCTCTTTAGTCAGGGAGAATTGAATTCATATTGTTGTATCCTGAGTGGCCCAAGTTTCTTTGATTTTTTTTTCTGATTTCATTAGTTGCTTCAGGGAGGCAAATGCCAAGTTGATTTTGTTGATAGACAGGTCAGGCAGTTTCCTGGCTCTGTTAGCCTCTTTTACTCTCCTTTTCAGCTCTTATAATTAGACTAGTTTGGGATGATTATTTTCTGTACCAAAAAGCCCAAATATGAACTATGACAATGCCTGCCAACTTAATCACACTCCATTTTAATTCCTATAAAGAAGACAGTTGCTAGGCATGAAGAAAAACATACTTTCAATGTTTAATAATTCTCTTAATATTGGGTATGATTTAGTCAATTTGCTGATTGCTTAATGTGTTTGTGGTGATAAATTGGCTTTCTTCTTTTTTAGTAAAAAAAACACATGAAAACAGCTGAAAAAGTCATCTATGTTGCATTTGTTAAGGTGGGAGTTTTATATATTTACTAAACTAGAAAGTCATGTTCAGACTTCTGAGAGTCTGGGTAATTTAAGTTGCCATCTGTCATAAAATGCCTTTTGGAAATCTATTTGACTAATACTTCTGGCTATTATCCACATGGTAACAATGTCTGAATTATTTTGGTTGTTCATATAAAAACAATGACAGTAATGGAGGAATCACAAATGAAAGGTTCAATATATGTTTTGTGTATCTCTGTCAGTGGTTGTACCTATGAGTCAGTGAAGTAAAGAGCTACCCAATTATCTGGTGCTTTCAGTTCATTTATAGCTGATAGATTTTATTCTGGCTTCAAGCCATGTTTTTACCCAGATTGCAAGGTTTCTTTACTGAAATGGTCTGATTTTTGGCTCAGACATTTATAAGCATGTGTACGCCTACAAAGTTACAGAAGACATCTGTTTATCAGTATTTACATTGTAGAGAACAACCCCCAAATCTTTGAAAAAGCAAGCCCCTCAGAGTTCCAGATCCACATTCTATCCTCTACCAAAAAGTATGTTTTATGCTTTTTCATAACGATTTCAGGAAATATCATTGCAGAGATATGTTACCCCAAGCCACCACTCTTCATCCCATTCCATAACGACAGCACATAAAGAAGTAGAGAAAAATAATTGTATGGTGTGTGCATGTGTGTGTGTGTGTGTGTGTGTGTGTGTGTGTGTGTGAAAGAAAGGCAGAAAACCAATGCTTTTTCAATAGGTATTGTTCTCCTAGAAAAATTGTTACAAAGAAACTGAATGGTTTAAGGCAATTTCAAAAAGATAAGGTAATATTGCTGTAAGGACTCTTTGAAAAAAAGCATATTCAATCAAACAACTAAATTGGTTGCAACAGGTATTTATTAAACAACAATTATATTCAACGGTATGACATAGTGGATGGAGTGCTACTCTTGGGGAAAAGAAGACATAAGCTGTGTGACCCTCACCAAAACATTTTTTTAAAAGCAATTGGGGTTAAGTAACTTGCCCAAGTTTACACGGCCAGTTTGTGTGTGTGTGGGGGGGGGTGTGGGGTGTGTGTTTGTGTGTGTGTGTGTGTGGGTGTTAAGTATCTGAGGCTTGAACTGATCCTGGGTCCTCCCGACTCTGGGGCTGGCACTCTTACTCACTGCACCATCTAGCTGCCCCAACTGTTTTTCTTTTTATCACTGACCTACAGGCCCCACAAAAAGGTAAAATTATAGATAGATTTCAAATTAAATAGGTGAATAGATTGTATACCAGCACTATCAAAGTTTCTTGGGGCGGCCAGGTAGCACAGCGAGTAAGAGCACCGGCTCCAGTGTTGAGAAGATGTGGAGATCAAATCCCGGGCTCAGACACTTAGCACCCACCCAGAAACACCTGGCCGTGTAACCTTGAGCAAGTTACTTAACCCCAATTGCTTAGGGGCGGCCAGGTGGCTCAGTGAGTAAGAGCACCAGCTCCAGTGTGGGGATGACCTGGATCAAATCCGGGCTCAGATACTCAGCACCACAACTTGTTTAGCCATTCCCCATTTGATGGGCATCCACTCCATTTCCAATGCTTGGCCACTACAAAAAAAGTGTCTATAAATATTACTGTACATATGGTTACTTTTTCCATTTTTATGATTTCTTTGGGATACAGAACTAGAAATGGTAATGCAATTTTTATAGCCTTTGGACATCGTTCCAGATTGCTCTCCAGAATAACTACATCAATTCCCAACTTGACCAGCAATGCATTAGTGTTCCTATTTTCTCACATCATCTCCAACACTTATCATTGTTCTGTTTTGTTATGTTATCTATAGCAGGGGGAGGTCTGCTGTTGGAGAATGCCTGCTTTCCTGGGGCTGCATGGAACATAAGGAGGTCTGGTAGCTGAAGAATGCTTACCCACCTGGCGCTGCTATGGAGATCCACTTTTGGGGACACCTGCCTGCTAAGACTGCACTGGTGCTAGTGCTGGTTGTCCAAGATAGAGTCTGCTGGTTCCCCTGCCTATGCTAACACACTAGGAGAATCCTGGTGTTGTTGTTTGCCTGTTCTACTACCCTGGGGATCGGGATGCCCCCTGGTTTACTGAGTTGGGACTTGTTCATGATGTGCTGGGACACTTCTTGTGCTGAAATGAGCTCCTGTTTTTTTCTTAGTGAAATGGAGTATCTTGCTGATCCTCCAAATTTCCCAGGCTAAGAGATTGCTCCACCCCATCTTTATGCTGGATCCACAGTTCCAGGATATTTCCTGGGGTGCTATTTTCTGACTTTTTTTAAGAGATGAGAAAAGAAGACTGAGAGCCACTTGGTGCCTACTCTGCCATCTAGACTCCTAGAACTTAAATGACAGCAAAATTATTCTAGTGGGGGATCTCAATTTTCCCCTCTCAGAACTTGATAAATATCTCCAAAAATTAACAAGTAATCAATTAAGAAAATAAATTAACTTTAGAAAAGTTAGACATGACAGATCTTTGTAGAAAAATGAATAGAAATTGTAAAGAATATACCTTTTTTTTTTCTCAGAAGCACATGGTATCTATGGAAAAATTGGGCATATTTTATTACATAAAACCATAAAATAAAATGTAAAAAGGTAGAGATGTTGAATGTATTCTTTTCAGATCATAATGTAATAGAAATTGCATTCAACAAAGAGCAGTGGAAAGGTGAAAAATTGATAGGAATCTAAATTATCTAATATTAAATACCAAAGGACAAATCTTAGGACCTATAATTTCATTAAATGACAACAATGACACAACTTATCAAAATCTATGTGATGTAGCCAATGTAGTACTTGGAGGAAATTTTATTTCTCTAAATTTTTACATCAACAAAACAGAAAAATAGACAAATCAATGAATTTGCCAAGCAACTGAAAATTACTAGAAAAAAAAATTAAAATTCCCAATTGAACACCAAATAGGAAATCCTGAAAATGAAAGATAAGATTAATGAGTGAAAAAGAAAAAAAAACTCTGGAACGAAAAATAAATCTGAGCTGTATTTTTTGGGGGGAGGTGGGGCAATGAGATAACTAAGGTGTTGGTTAATTTGATTTTTTTAAATGTAGAAAATAAATATTCAGTATGAAAAATGAAATGGGTGAAATCAACCCCATTTAAGAAGAAATTAAAGCAAAATATTTTGCCCAATTTTATGCCAATAACTCTGGCATTCTGAGCAAGACTGATGGATATTTACAAAAATATAAATTACACAGATTAACAGATAAGGAAACAGAATGTTTAAATAACTACATCTTAGAAGAAGAAATTAAACAAGCCATTAATGAAGTCCCTAAGAAAAAATCCTGAGGTCCAGATGGGTTCACAAGTAAATTCTACCAAACATTAAAATATCAATTAATTCCAATATTATTTAAATTATTTGGAAAAAATAGAGAAGGGACTCCTACCAAACTCCTTTTATGACACTCACATGGTGCTGATACTTCAACCAGAAAAAGCTCAAATAGAGAAAGAAAATTGCAAACCAATTTCCCAAATTAAAAAAAAAAACTAGGAAGAAATGGTTCTTCATTCCTAAATCACTGAAGTGTGTGTGAGGACATGGAGCAATGCAATGGGGATCAGGCAGAAGAGGATATAAGAGTACAGGAGGTTGCAATGGATCTATAAAAGAGAAAGAGAGAGTGACATAAAGGGGCAGAAGTGCGAAAGATTGATTGGAAGATACTTTGAATGTGAATTGTAATAGGTGTTGGACAATTGAAAATTTCTAATCATTGCTTTTCTTATAGGATCAAAATCCACTGAGAAGTCATAGAGGTAGATTTTCCTATGGAAATCCAAATGGCTATTGAATTGTTTCTTTTTTTTCTCCTTTTCTCCTCTGACTTTTTTTAAAAAGGTAGATGTTAAACTGCAAAGTCATTACTTGCATTTTATGATGTTCCATAATGTTCTAAATCTACTGGAAATCTGAATTTCCCTAAAGATAAAGCTATTCTCAACTATTTTTGTATTTATTTGATTATTGAGTGCAAAGTAGGATACCATTGTCTAGTTGAGTGACACTTAAGTTAACTAGAGGGATTTGTCTCAATCCAGTCATCCAAGTCAACTCAAATTTATCAAGTCCTTATCATATGTAAGATATTGTTTATATACACAGGATTCAATTACAAATAAAGAGCAAAACATTTTCTGTATTCAGGAAGCTTGCAATATAATGTGGAATTAACACATAAAATAAATTGTGGAGGGAAGGTACTCAGAACGGGAGCTTGTTGGTGAAAGCGAGAGAGGGGAGGATGTCTAATATTCGCCTTTCCTTTAAATGGAAGTTCAAGGAAGAATTGAACAATGAGAGTTTTATGAAATTTTGGGGCTTAAGAAGTATAGGGCCATGATTTTTATTCATAATTTGTGTAGGGGGGTGGAGCCAAAATGGCAGTGTAGAAGCAGGAAAACTTCATATGCCCCCTCCATAACCATCTCAAATACCTATAAAAATTACTCTAAACAAACTTTGGTGCTACATAACCCACAAAGGGACAGACAAAAACAAACTTGCAACTGAAGAAAGCTCAGTGGGATGGCAGGAAAGGGACATCACAGCATGCTGGGAGTAGAGCCCAGCCCCTCCTGAGTCCATGGTTTTAGCCTCAGGGCAGCCACAATCAGCCCCAGGTGGAGGGACTTCAGGAGAGTGGATAACCAGCTGCTGTGGTGGTTTCCAGAATTATCAACCCAAGACAAAGTGAAAGTTTAATGTGGACTTTGTGGAAACAGAGGGTCTGGGACTATGGTCCAGCATCTGCCCCTGGAGGGAGAAGTAGCTGATTGTAGGGGGACCAAGAAACCATCATGAAGGGTGATCGCTCTTGCTTTAACCTGTTTGGATCTGAATTGCTGTCTAGGGTGGAGGTACTGGGGTGCATAACCAGTTTGCAAGAGCCAGTGGAGGCTTCTGAGAGGGCAGTCAACTAATAGCTCTGGCAGCTGAAAACTCCCCAGCAATTTGGGACAAAGCTCTCCTCTCTAGAAGCAGAGTTCTACAGTAGCAACAAGATGATAAAAAGTCAGATAATTGAGTGGCAACATGGGCAAGAAAAGGAAGTAAAGCAAGCACAGAAATCAAACCTTAGATTCCTATTTAAGGTAAAAAAAGATCAAAGCATGGAACAGGTTGAAAATAATGAAATCAGAAATCCTGCACCAAAACATTACAATAAAAATATGAACTGTTTAAAGACCATAGAAGAGCTTAAGAAGGATTTTGAAAACCAAGGAAGAGAAATAGAGGAAAAATAGGGAAGAAAAGTGAGAATTATAAAAGAAAATCATGAAAAGTGATTCAACAACTTGCCTGAAGAAGACAACACCTTAAAATAGACTAAATCAAATGACAAAAGAGGCTCACAAAGCCAATGAGGAGAAAAATGCCTTACAAAGCCATATTTGCCAGATGGAAAAAAGAATCTCGAAAGCTTACTGAAGAGAATAATTCCTTCAGAATTAGATTGGAACAAATGAAAGTTGGTGACTTTATGGGAAATCTAGAAACTATTCAACAAATCCAAACAAATGAAAAAAAATAGAAGGCAATGTGAAATATCTCATTGGAAAAATCACTGACCTGGAAAATAGATCCAGGAAAGATATTTTTTTGTTCATTGTTCAAATGCCTTATTAATTTCTGATTTACATCATTCATTTCTGCTAGATTTTGAATTTTCAATTTTCTCCCTGTTTTCCTCCTACCAACCGCCCCAAAATAGCAGTCCCACAGGATATCCCCTCCTCCAATCTACTCTCTCCCGTATCTTTTCCCACACACCCTTCGACTTTTCCAGAAGGGCAGGTGGATATCTATGCCCCAGTATCTATATAAATTACCTCCCAATTACATGTTAAATAGTATTAATTATAGTGTATATATATATGTATATATTTAAACATTTGATTTTAAAACTTTGAATTCCAGATTCATTCCCTTGCTACCTTGTCACCCACCCTTACTGGGAAGGTAAGCAATTCAGTATTGGTTGTACATGTGTAGCTAAAGCAAAATATTAGCATACTAGAAATATTTTAAAAGACTGAATACATTTCCCTCCCTCCTATCCCAACCCTCACTTGTTCTATTCTCTACTTAGATCCCATCCTTTTTCAAAAGTTGGTGCTTTCAACTTCACTCCCCCCCCAGCCTGTCATGCCTTCCATCATTCCCCCTCTCATCCACTTCCCCCCTACTCTCTTGAAGTGTGAGATACCCTAGTTAGTGTATATGTAATTCTGAGAATAAGGTTGACCCATTCCCTTATGCCTTCCTATTCTTCCCCTCCATTGTACCCATTTTCCTTTGCCTCTTCCATTTGAGATAATTTACCCCATTTTGTCTTTCCCCATTTCCTCTCTCACCTCTTGATTTCACCCTTTTAAGTATCATTCCTTCCTATTAAATTGGTCCTGTGCCCTCTATCTATGTATAACTTTAAACATTTATACACACATTCACATATGTATTTGTATGACCGTATACCCTCTTACCCTCTGATATAGACATAGATATACACACCCTTCAACTATTTTCATAGTTAGAAAGGTTTCATCAGTTAAAATTATTGTTTTTCCATGTAGGAATGTTAATAGTTCATCTCTGATAAGTCCCTCATGATTTCTTTTCCCTGTTAAGCTTCTCATGTTTCTCTTTTTCCTTGTCAGGTGAGATAATTTAAAATAATTTTGGACAACCTAAAAGCCATGATCAAAAAAAGAATCTAGAAGTCATTCTTTAAGAAATTATCAAGGAAAATTGTCCTGATGTTTTAGAATCAGAGGGCAAAATAGAGGTTAAAATAATCCACTTATCAACTCCTGAAAAAAAATCCCAAAAAGAAAATGCCTAGGAATATTATAGTCAGGTTCTGGAGTTCTCAGATCAATGAGAAAATATTACAAACAGCTAAGGAGAAAGTATTTGAATATTGTGGAAACACAATCAGGATCTGGCAGCTTCTACATTGAGGGATTGAAAGGCTGAAAATATGATATTCCAGACATCAAAGGAGCTGGGATTAAAACCAAGAATCACCTTCCCAGCAAAACTGAGTATGATGTTTCAGGGGAAATATGGTTATTCAATGAAATAGAGAACTTTCAAACATTCTTGATTGAAAAACCAGATCTGAATAGAAAATTTGACAGTCAGATACAAGAAGCAAGAGAAGCAGGAGAAGGTAAACAGGGAAAAGAAATCATAAGGAATTTTTGAATGTCTAACCATATACATTCCTACATGGAAAAAAATGGTAATAGTAACTTATGAAACTTTTCTCAATATGAGAATACCTGAAGGGAATATAAATGTGTGTGTTTGTCTATATAAGAGAGTATATGGGTATATGAATACATATGTTAGCGTGCATATATACGTGTACATATATATGTGTTTGTATATGTATATATGTCTACATAGGAGGGCATATGAGTGTATGAATACATATGTTAGTGTGCGTATATGCGTGTACAGCTATATATATAGAAAGAGGGCACAGGACCAATTGAATAGGATGGGATGATACTTGAAATGTGGAATTAAGAGATGAGAGAGGAATATAATGAGAGTAGATGGGGAAAGACAGAATGGGGTAAATTATGTCATATAGAAGAGGTGAGGGAAAACTGTTACAATGGAGGGGAAGAACAGGAAGTCAAAAGGGAATGAGTGAACATTATTCTTATTGAATTTGGCTTAGGGAGGGAATGACATGCACACTAAATAGGGTATCTCACCCTACAGGAAGATAGGGGGGTAGGAGATGAGAGGGAGGATGATGGAAGGGAGGGCAGGTTTTGGGGAGGGAAGTTGGAAGTACCCACTTTTGAAAAGGGACAATATCAAAGTAGAGAATAGAACAAGTTGGGTGGGATGGGATGGAGGGAAATAAAGTCAGTCTTTCACAATATATCCACTATGGAAATGTTTTGTGTAGGTACACATGTACAGCCTATATTCAATTGCTTGTCTTCCTAGTAAGGGTGGCTGATGAGGGAGTAAGGGAAAGAATCTGGAATTCAAAGTTTTAAAATAAAATGTTTTAATAATAATAATAATATGTTATTATTATTATGAAACTGGGAAATAAGATATACAGCCACTGGCGTATAGAGATCCATCTTGCCCTACTGGAAAGTTGGAGGGAGAATGGGGTAGGATATAGGAAAGAGCAGATTGGGCAAGGGGCTATACAGTGGGTCACTTCTTTGGGTTGGTGGGTAGGGGAAAGACAGGGAAAAAATTTGTAACTCCAAATCTTGTGGAAATGAATGATGCAAACTAAAAATAAACATAACATTTAATTAAAAAAATTAAAGAATGGTGAAGCAAAAAAAAAATGTGTAAGTTTCCCAAAAAGTAGATTTTAAATTGGATCTGGAGCTTTTCCTTTTCCTCTGTGAAAGGCAAATCACTTCTTATAGTATGAGAAGGTCACTTGAAATTTGAGACATCTTTCTGTCTAGAGAGAGCAGGGAGGTATAGGGTTGTGACTAGAAGGAGTGTCCTCAAGACTAGTCCTGGTGGGAAGTGACAGGTCTAGCTAAGGAGGAATTATATCTTCATATTCCAGAAGGAAGTAGGGAAATTCTTCCACTGCAAAACTTTCCTTCTATACTAACATATACGAATTGAATGAATGTCATTACCATCTTATAGATGAAATGAGTATCAGAGAAGTGAATTGACTTGCTTAGCATCACATAACCAGTAAATGGGAGAAGAGAGCCTTGAACCTAGGTATCCTGATACAAAATTGAGTTATCTAATTCCTTCTTTAATAAATACAATACCTCTAAAATTCTTAAGACCACAATAATGATGTAATTTTCGTTGAATTATGCAACTATCATATAATCTCACTATTTCCTTTTTTGCCTTTTATGAAAAGCAGAAGTAACAATGCCTAGTAAATTAGTATCCCCCCCCCCACACACACACAAATTAAGTTGCTGCAAAGGAGTGGAAATTTCATATTACATCTAGTTGGTTTAATACCCCACTCTTCCGGAAGAACCGAAGAACCACTTGTAGCTATACCTAAATAAGGCAAATGTAATCAGCTGAACCATTTAACACTATAGATTTTTTTTTTCTGGGCACAGACTCAGAAAAAGTTCCTCGGAAGTGCCAAGAGACAACTGCTGAGAGAAAGCTCGTTCTTCAAGCAGGGTGTTTCTTTACCTTTAAAAAAGTAAACATTGAGACAAGGAAGAGTAAACCCAGTATTGGGTTCTGAGAAAAAGAGAGAGCCCAATTACTGAGCCCATGTAAGTTGATTACGATTCTGATTTTTCAGCAATGTTTGATAATGTCCTTTATAATTGTTCTACTGTTTTGAGGACCAGTCAAAACTTAAAACTAAGTATCTAAGAGCTGATGTTGGGCAGTTTATGCAACATTGTGCTTAGTCATGTAACAGCTATGCCCACCTAGGTCAGTTGAACAATGAATTCCCATATGTAAAGGTGATTTCTTCCTTTATATAAAAAGGTCAAGCCCTAGGATAACATAGGCTTTTAATTTCCCTCATGGCATAGCACTCCTTGGGAACCTCTTCTCTATCCCCACCTAATTAGAGGTTTTTTTTTTTTTAATTTTCTTTTTCATTTTTCTCCTTCCTCCCCCCAAGAAGGCTACAGTTAACTGTGGTGGATATATTTATATGTATATGCATGTGTGTTTGTTTATATATGTGTGTGCACAAACTCATATATAAATATATACACATGTTCATAGTACATCTAATTTGTTTAATACCCCAATGCATACACATATTTACACATACAAATACATACATATAGAGACCTACACACAAACACATCTACACATGTTTGCATGCATACACACGTATATGCATACAATTACATACATGTCCAAATACATATCTATAATCACAATGATAGATATAAACACTCATATGCATCTATATAAGTCTATGCTTCCCTTGTTTGTCCTGTTTTTCTGAAACTGGATGACATCTTCCTTGACAAGTGCAAGTCTTTACATGTTTTTCTTAAGTCCACCAACTCATCATTTCCCAGAGCACAGCAATATCCCAACCTTATACTGTCAAGTTATTTTAAATACTCTAAAACAAGATTGATTTATATGGCTGACATATAGTATACTGTGCCTATTTTTTTCTCTTTTGACAAAATCTATTTAGCTTTGATTTTGTCTGAGATCATAATTATTACCCTTGTTTTACTTCTAAAATATTCTACTCCTGATCTTTATTTAATGTTTGTGTGTATCTCATAATTAATATTACTCCTGACTCCTCTACTTTACATATACCTACTAGCTCACCCTTGTGTTACTTAACCTACCCCCCTCCAAAGATTTCTCCCCTATTCTTTCCCAACCACCCTTTCCCCTTACCCTATTGTTTCTATCTGCATTTAGAAGACTTTTATAGCCTTCCAAATATATGTTATTACCATCAGAACTCCTAGATATTTCTAACGAAATCTATTAGCAAGAGATAGAAAGAGAAATCACATTTAAAATTACTGTAGACGTTATAAAATATTTGAGAGTCTATCTGCCAAAATAAAGCCAGGACCTATATGATCACAACTGTACAATACTTTTCACACAAATAAAGTCAGATGTAAATAATTGGGAAAACATCAGTTGCCTCATGGATGGGTACAGGTAATATAATTAAAGTGACAATTTTACCTAAATTAAATTACATATTTGGTGCCATAACAATCAATCTACCAAAAAATTGATTTACAGAGCTAGAAAAATAGTAACAAAATACATTTGGAAGAATAAAAGGTACATACTATCAAGGGAATTAATGAAAAGAAATGCTAGGTAAGGTGGACTAGCCAAACTGTATTTTAATATGTATTATAAAGCAGCAGTCATCAACTACATCAAAAACTACTGGCTGAGGAATATAGTAGCAGATCAGTAGAATGGATTGGGTAATGAGACGCAGCAGTCAATGACTATAGTAATCTAGTGTTTGATAAACCCAAAGACCTCAGTTTTTGGGATAAGAGCTCACCATTTGACAAAAACTTCTGGGAAAACTGGAATATAGTGTGGAAGAAACTGGGTATAGACCAATATCTAACACCATATACCAAAATCAAATCTCAGTGCTTGCACGATTTAGGTATTACAAAGGCTGATACTTTAAGCAATATGGGAAAGTAAGGAATGGTTTACCTGTCTGATTTAAGGAGAAGGGACAATTTTATGGCCAAACAAGATTCAGAGAACACTATAAAATGCAACATGTATAATTTTGATTACATTGAATTGAAAAGTTTATTTACAAACAAAACCAATGTAACCAAAATTAAGAGGGAAGTGGAATATTGAGAAAATATTTTTACAACTAGTATCTCTAATAAATAAATAAAAAATTAGTGTCTCTGATGAAGACTTCATATCTAAAATATACAGAGAATTGAGTCAAATCTGTAAGAATACAAGTGATTCCCCAATTGATAAATGGTCAAAGGATATTTACAGGCAGTTTTCAAAGGATAAATAAACAAAAATACATATGAAAAAATGCTCTAAAAACTATTTATTGGAGAAATAAAAATAAAAAAACAACTCTGAGGTACCACATTTCACCAGTGAGATTGACTAAGATGACAAAACAGGAAAATGAGAAATACTGGAGAGGATGTGGAAAAATTGGAATCCACTAATATATGCCTAGTGGACTTGTAAACTTATCCTACAATTCTGGAGAGCAATCTGGAACTATGCCCAAAGGGCCATAAATAATTTCATATACTTTGACCCAGCAATAACACTTCTAGTGTTATATACCAAAGATATCATAGAAGCAAGAGGAAGATCCATAGGTACAAAAATATTTATAACATCTCTTTTTGTAGTTGTAAAGAATTAGAAATCAAGGGGATGCCCATCAGTTGGGGAATGGCTAAACAAATTATGGTATACGAATGTAATGGAATTTCATTGTGCTACAAGAAATCAGTAACAGACAGACTTCATAATAACCTGGAGAGACTTAAACAAACTGATGTTGAGTGAGCAGAGTAGAACTATGAGAAATTTCTGCACAATGGGACACAATGTATGTGTAATGACCAATTTTGATAGGCTGGACTCTTCTCAGGAATGCGTGGTTATAAGACAACACCAAAAGACTCATGATGGAAAGGGATATCCACATCCAGAGATAGATTTACAGAGTATGAAAGCAGATTGAAGCAAACTACCTGCTCTCTTTCTTTTCCTTGTGTTGTTTTGTTTCCTATTTCCCATTGTTAATTCCATCATTTATAATATTTCTTTACAGCCTGACTAATGTTTACTGTGAAGGTATTTGTAGATCCTATATTTTATTGCATTTCACCATAGAGGCAGAGGAGAAGAGGAAGAGGAGAAAATTAGAAACTCTAGGGATTGTTGAACTGAATCTTGTAAACTAAAAGTAATCAATACAATTTAAAAAAAAATAACCAAAAAAGTAAAATATATGTTATTACCTCTTTATCCCATTACAATTAATCTTCTATACATCCCCTCATCCTATTCCCTCACACTCTCAATTCCTTATAGATTTAGAAGAATTTTATTCCCTTCTAAATGTATATATTGTTCTATCCTTCACTCAGGTCTGATGTGATTAGGGTTCCCTCTAAAAATCCCTCCTTTATTCTCTCCCTCCTCCCTCTCCCCTTTGCCTTCTTTCTTTCTGAAATGTATGTATTTTTCCCTCTTTAACCCATTACTTATGAGAGTAAGCTTCTAGAACTACCAGATTTCCTCCTCCATCTAATTCCTCCATATCAATTCTTTCTCTCACATTTAATTTGTGTAAGATATTTACTAGTTTTACCTTCTCTGAGATGTCATTACTTTTTTGAATTACAACATACTCAGCTCTATCCCAATCTTTCTTTTTAACTATTCAATTCCTAATAATAATCTTAGAATACAGTGTTCATTTCTTTGTTTGAAAAGAAAACAGTCTCTCCATATTGATTCCCTTATAATTAGTCTTTGATGTTTACCTTAAATTTCTCTTGGGTCTCATGTGTCAAATTTTCTATTGAGTTCAGGTATTTTTGAAATAAAATTCTGAAAGGCTTACACTTCATTAAAGGTCCAAGTTTTTTTTTTTTTGTTGTTGTTGTTGTTGTTGTTCAGGCTTATGCTAAACTTTGTTTGGTATGATATTTTCATCTATAACCCCATTTCTCTTGCCCCTTGATATGTAGTGTTCCAAGACCTGTGATCTTTTATTATAGCCATTGATAGGTTTATGTGATTCTAATTGTGGCTCCACCTTATGTGAGTATTTATTTTTCTTGTATCTCATAATAATTTATCCTTGATCTGGGGATTTCAGAATTTATTTCTGATAGTCCTGTATGTTTTCCTATAATGTTTCACATATGATCACTTTCAGGTGGTGTAATGGCAAGCAACGAAGTACTTAGCACCGTGTTTTAGGTCAAAATTATTTTGAGCCTTGCCCATGATTATATCAAGTCTTTATTAAGAAACAACTTATGAAACCCACAGTTGGAGGGACTTGTCAAAGATAGGATCAATAAGGAAGTAAGAGGTGTATGGAACAGGAAGGAGCTAATGACCACATATAAGGAGAAAGGCAAGCTCAGAAAGAGCATAACTGAGAAGGGAACACTTGTGCTGGTAGAGTTGAGAAGGAGAAAACTTGTGGTAATATATCACTCTGTCAGTCCATTCTGTCTGTGTTGCTTTGTGTTTGTAATACTTTCCACAGGAGCCCTAGGACCTTACTGGAAGCCCCGAAGGAGGATTTTCTTGATGTCTGTTTACAGAAGTCGAGGAGGAGGGTTTTGAATGTCCTCGGCACTTGATTGTGAGTCTTTGATGATTTCTATGCTGATGATATGTGTTGATCTCTTGGACTTTGTTTGTAGGTCTCTGTTGATTTCACAGGCAGATAATGAATTGATAATGGTGCTGCCAATGTGTACAAATGTTGTTTTTGGCTCTGTTAAGCTTTGTTTTCCCTGAAAGAGAAACTGTGAAGGACTTCAGGTGTACTGGACACTGTTAGCTTCAATATGGAACTGCACAAGGAGGTGGATGATAAACTGAGAGCTGACTACATTTGAATCCAGGTGAAGACTGGGTAGATTCAGGCAAGAGCTGGACCCATGGAAAAGGAACTGTGGAATTTGAGAGCCAGCCTCAATACAAGATGAAAATACCTCTCCTTGGGTACTTAATGCTGAATAAGAAGATCATAATTTACTGTGGCCTAGGGGTGGGAGAACTCTCTACTCTGTACCTTGTAACTCTTAAGGATGACTGGAAACTAATCTCCAATTAAGAAGAAAAAAGACTTTTTGACAGAGAGATTAAGACAATGTGACCTAAGGGTGGAGAACTTTGTCCTTTGTACTTTATGTCCTGTAAGGATGCTTGCTTCTTAAGGATGATTGAGTTAAGGAATTACTGAATGATATCTTTTGTTTAAAACTATGTGGCCACTTTGGTGAAAACTATATGGCCACTTTAGTGAGAAGTTATGTCATAAAATTGTGAATGCTGTACTTTGGTTTCTGTGAATGTCTTGCTTTAGGTTACTGATGAAGAAATAGAGAGTTCACTCTACTGTGTGATCAAAACCTTAAAGCTGTTCATAGCAGTAGTCCTCTGCAAAGCTGTGTGTGCTTGGCTTTACAGGTGGTGATTGGTGGATTTTTTTTTCCTATTTCTATTTTCCCCTCTTGTTCTAACAATTCAAGACAAATGTATTTCTTGTATTACTGTTATCAAGATTTTTTTTTATTATGGGTTTCAGAAGGTTAAATTATTCTTGTTTTCTCTTCTTGATCTATTTTCTAGATCAGTTGTTTTTCTTAGGAGATATTTCATATTCTCTTCTATTTTTTCATTCTTTATGTTTTATTTTGTTTCTTGGTCCTTTATAACTTTACTGGCTTCCCCTTGCCCAATACTAATGTTCAAGGATTTTCTTCCTTAAGATTCTGGATTTCCCTTTCCAGTTGTTTAACTTTCTTTTCATAATCTTCTTGTTTTTCTTTGATTGTTCTTTTAAAAAAATATTTTTCTAAATATAACGCATTTGATTTGTAAAGTCTTTTATAAGATTGTTTGTGAATTCATTTAGGACAGGTAACCATTTGACCTGACTCTTTGAAGTAGGAGAGCCTTTTTTTATTTAATATTCTCCTAGGAAAATGATTTCTGTCCCCTATTCCCATAGTAACTTTTTATGTTTGGATTCTTTCTCCTTTGCCTGCTCAATTTATTTTTATTAAATAACAACTTATTTTAACCACTCCTATTCTTGGGTTATAAGGCATGGTGCCTCTGGCCTCAAGTGTTCTTTCAGTAATCCAGGCTTGGAACCTAAGCCAAGCACTCTGCCCTTTTGTAAGTGTCCATAGCTAATGAACTTCTGACTCACTGTTTTTACATTCATCAGGCATGTTGGCTTCCTTCTTTCCCATGACTGTGTCTCAGTAATACTGATTTGCCTGGCATACCTTATCAGCAGAGGTACTTTCATTCTTCATCCCCAGACACCCCACCCCCACAGTCACCCAGGAGGTAAAAATTCTTGTGGCTAGGGCTAAGAGCAGGAGCTAGCCCCAGGCCTTGCCACTTGTTGTTTCAGGGAAATTGGACTGGATTTATACCTTATACTTCTTTATAGTCTTTATACTTCACAGTTATCAAACCTCAGTACTGAGATTTTTCTTCTTTTTGCCTTGGGAGGACTACTCATTTGCCCTAATTCTTGTTTATTTTTACCTGGCTACATTTGCCCTGAGGTGCTTATGGGGTAAATATGGAGAGCTTGGAATTTTCTCACCTACTCTGCTATTTCCCCAGAATCTTCCTCTTTTTATTTTATTTTTAATTCATGAAATAACACAAGTATTTCCATAACACAGTAGGATGCTTTATTTTTTAAAAATTGTACATTAAACTGCAAATCTATTATGTACAACTCTACTCCTTTAAAATATGTAGCAAAGTTATCATTTAACTTTATTTTACCTCTTTTTCCTTCCTTACCCCTCCCACTGTAGACATGGTTATGATTTGACACAAACATATTCATGTGTAATCATTCTATACATACTTCTATTTATTTATTCTTTCTTTGAATGCACACGGTATTTTCCTTAATAGTTCATTTGTAGTTAATATTGGTTTTTATAATAGTCAAAATTACATAGTAAATTAAAACTTTCCTTAAAACAATATTGTTGTTGCTATGTACAATATTCTATTGTTTCTGCTCATTTCTCTCCTTATTACTTCATGCAACTCCACATTTATTTTGCAATCAATGTCTTCATTTCTCATAACTCAGTAGTATTTCATCATGATCATTAGCTATTACTCAATTCATAGTTATCCCTGCAATTTACAGTTCTTTGCCACCACAAAGAGAGCTTCTATAAATATTTTAGAGCACATTAGGTCTTATCCTTTTTCCCTAGGCAGATTTAAAATAGACTTACAGGTGGTATGGCTGTGTCAAAAAGCATAAGCACTTCAATAACTCTTTGGGTAATATTTCAGATTGCTCTCCAAAATGGTTGGTTCAGTTCACAGTTCTACCAACAATGAATTACTGTTTCAATTTTTCCACATCCTCTACAACATTTGTAGTTTTACCCTTTAATCATTTTATATCTGATAGGTGGAAAATGATATGTCAAGGTTGTTTTAATTCATATTTCTCAAATCCATAATGATTTAGAGAATTTTTATTTGATTAAATTTTTAAATTTGTTTTTCATTGAAAAATGCCTGTTCATATCCTTTCTCCATACAAATCTGGGGCAAAGCACTTGTAAAAAAACTTATAGAATTCTCAAGATCTGTCTCCAAGTGATTATAGGGCAGCTTTCAAAAAGAGAAGAAATTATTAAAAAGGAGTTCAGGGCAAGTGTGAAAAAGGGAAAGTAATAGTGAAGTTTATAAAATCATTATGACAGTAATGTTGGCCTCAGGAATTTGTGTGTGTGCATTTGAATGCTTGCATGTGATACACACAAATCTCTGTGTGTGCGTATATGGAAAGATATATATATATATATATATATACACATATATATATTTCACTGTATCTGCATTGAGAGAGAATGAGAGGGTGACAGAGAGAAAATGCACACAACATATGTGATGCAGTGGACAGTTACATGTAAAATAATAATAATAATGATAATATTTATACATTTGATTTTAAAAGTTTGAATTCCAGATTATTTCCCTTCCTCCCTCATCATCCACTCTTTTTTTAAAATGCTTTATTAACTTATGATTTACATCATTCATTTCCACCAGATTTTGAGTTACAAATATTTACCCATTTTTCCCCTACCCACCACCCCAAAATAGCGATCCCACAGGATATCCTCTCCTCCAATCTGATCTCTCCCATATCTTCTCCTATATCTCCTTTAAATTTTCCAGTAGGGCATGGTGGATTTCTATGCACCAATATCTGTATATCTTATATCCCAATTATATGGAAAATAGTATTAATAACAGTATTTATATATTTTTAAACATTAGATTTTAGAACTTTGAATTCTACATTCATTCCATACCTCCCTTGTCACCCACCCTTACTGGGAAGATAAGCAATTCAGTATAGGTTGGACATGTGTAGCTAATGCAAAACATTACCAGAGTACATATATTGTAAAAGACTGACTACATTGCCCTCCCTCCTATCCCACATCACATGTGTTCTATTATCAACTTTGATCCTGTCCCTTTTCAAAAGTGGTGGCTTCCAAATTCCCTCCACCCCAGGCTACTCTCACTTCCATCATCTCCCCTCTCATCCCCTTCCCCCTTCTCTCTTGCAGGGAGAGAAACCCTATTTAGTGTGTATGTCTTTCCTTCCTTGAGAGAAATTCAGTGAGAATAAGGTTTTTCCTTTTTGCCTTCCTATTCTTTCCCTACATTGTAAACATTTTCCCTTGCCTCTTCTATATGACATAGTTTACCCCATTCTGTCTCTACCCATCTACTCTCATTTTATTCCTTTCTCACCTCTTAATTTAACCTTTTAAATATCATCCATTCCTATTAAATTGGTCCTGTGCCCTCTATCTATGGATACCTACAAACACATATACACACATTCACATATGTATTCATAAGCCCACATGCCCTAGTATATAGAAATACACACACACACACACACACACATATATATATATGCATGTGTGTATATATGTATTCCCCTCAAATATTTTCATACTGAGAAGTTTCATAAGTTACAATTTTCATATTTCCATGTGGAAAAGTAAATAGTTCAACTTTGATAAGTTCCTTATGATTTCATTTCCCTGTTTACCTTATCAAGCTTCTCTTGCTTCTTGTATCTGAAGGTCAAATTTTCTATTCAACTCTGGATTTTTCATCAAGAATACTTGAAATTCAGAGAGGGGAGGCAAGATGGCAAAGTAGAAGCAGGACCTCCCCGCAGCTCCACCTTCCCCAAAATATGTAAAAAGGGGACTCTAAACAAACTTTGGAGCTGCAGAACCCACAAAATGACACAGAGAAGCTAACTTTCCACTGAGGACAGCCCAGCAGGCAGGCACCAAGTGGCCAGTGCAGTGATCTAGGAGCCAAGCCCAGACCCACACCTAGGATTTAGCCCCAGGGAAGGCTTGACCAGCTATGGGATGGAGGCACTCCAAATCAGCAGCAGCTGTGGCCATTTCCAGATTTATCAACACATAGATGTGAACTACAAAGTGAGAGGTCAGTGCAGTCTGGACTTTGGGACACAGGGGCCAGAAACTACTGGGACACTAGCAGAGCCAGCCAGGGGACTGTTTCGGCTTCTGACTTGCAGAGTGTAGGGGGAGCAACCACTAGTCTGAGGGGTAATCTCTCTTGCTTTAACCTGCTTGGATCTGGATTGCAGTCTAGGGTGGAGGTCCTGGGGTGTGTGTCCAGGTTGCCAGACCATGTGGAGGCCTCAGAGAGGGCTCCCATCTAATACCTCCAGCATCTGAGAAAGCCCCAAAATTTGGGACTAAAGCTCCCCTCCTGGTGGCAGAGTCCTACGGTGGCAAAAAGCCCAGGGGTCAAGTGAGTGAGGGACAACATGACCAGGCAAAGGAAACAAAGCAGACAGAAGATTCCAACATTAGACTCCTATTTTGGGGATAAAAAGGAGCAAACATAGAACAGCAGGAAGACAGTGAAGTCAGAAATCCTGCACCAAAAGTTTCAAAGGAAAATACTAGCTGGTTACAGGCCATAGAAGACGTTAAGAAGGAGATAAGAGAAGTGGAGGAAAAATTGGGAAGAGAAATGAAAGAAAATTATGAAATTAGAGTCAACAGCCTGACTGAGGAAAATCACATCTTAAAAAATAGACTAACTCAAATGGCAAAAGAGTCTCAAAAAGGCAATGAGGAGAAGAGTGCCTCAAAAAGCTGAAATTACCTGATGGAAAAAGAATCTCAAAGGCTCAATGAGGAGAATCATTGCTTCAGAATTAGATTGGAGCAAATGGAAGCTAATGACTTTATGAGAATTCAAGATGCTCTTAAACAGATCCAAACAAATGAAAAAATAGAAGGCAAGGTGAAATATCTCATGGGAAATACCACTAACCTGGAAAAGAAATCAAGGAGACATAATTTAAAATTATTGGACTACCTGAAAGCCATGATCAAAGTTAGAACCTAGAAATCATCCACCACGAAGGTCTCAAAGAAAGCTGGCCTGATGTTTTAGAACCAGAGGGCCAAATAGAGGTTGAAAGAATCCACCGATCACCTGCTGAAAAAGATCCCAAAAAGAAAACTCCTAGGAATATTATAGCCAGGTTCTGGAATTCCCAGATGAAGGAGAGAATATTCCAAGCAGCCAGGAAGAAACAATTTGAATATTGTGGAAACACAATCAGGATAACATGGGATCTGGCAGCTTCTACCACCGAGGGATCGAAGGGCTTGGAATATGATATTCCTGAGGTCAAAGGAGCTGGTATTAAAACCAAGAGTCACCTACTCAGCAAAACTGAGTATCGTGTTTCAGGGGAAAATATGGTCATTTAGTGGAATAGAGGATTTTCAAGCATTCTTGCTGAAAAAACCAGAGTTGAATAGAAAATTTGACATTCAGATACAAGAAGCAAGAGAAGCATGAGAAGGTAAACAGGGAAAAGAAATCACAAGGAACTTATCAAAGTTGAACAATTAACCTCCCTACATGGAAAAACAATAATTGTAACTTATGAAACCTTTCTCAATTGTTGAAGGTAATACACAGACACACACACGCACACACACACACACACACATATATATATATATAATGAGGGTATATGAGCATATGAATACATATGTGAATGTGTGTATATATGTTTACAAGTATACATAGATAGATGGGACAGGAACAATTTAACAAGAAGTGATTATACTTAAAAGGTGAAATTAAGAGTTGAGAGAGGAATATAATGAGAGGAGATGGGGAGAGACAGAATGCGGTAAACTATCTCATATAGAAGAAGCAAGGGAAAATGGTTACAATGGAGGGGAAGAATAGGAAGGCAAAAGGGAACAGTTAAATCTTATTCCCATTGAATTTGGCTTGAGGAGGGAATGAAATAAATACTAAATATGGTATCTCACCCTACAAGAGAGTAGGGGGGAATGGGATGAGAGGGGAGATGATGGAAAGGAGGGCAGGTTAGGGGGGAGAGGGAAGTTGGAAGCACCCACTTTTGGAAAGGGATGGGTTCAATGTAGAGAATACAACAAGTGGGAGGTGGGATAAGAGGTAGGGAAACATAGTCTTTTACAACATATCTACTATGTTATTGTTTTGCATTAGCTACACATGTATACCCTATACTGAACTGCTTATCTTCCCAGTAAGGGTGGGTTACAAGGGAGGCAGGGAATGAATCTAGAACTCAAAGTTTTAAAATCAAATATTTAAATCTCTCTCTCTCTTTCTCTCTCTCTCTTTCTCTCTCTCTCCCTCTCTCTCTCTCTCTCTCTCCTATTATTAATACTATTTTTCATATAATTGGGAAATAAGATATATAGGCACTGTTGCAAAGAGATCCCCCAGTAAAGTCGAAAGGGGTATGGGAGAAGATATGTTAGAGAGTAGATTGGAGGAGGGTATATCCTGTGGGAATCATATTTTGGGGCAGTGGGTAGGGGAAAAATGGGGAGAAAATTTGTAACTCAAAATCTGGCAGAAATGAATGATTTAAATCAGAAGTTAATAAATCATTTGAAAAAAATAAAAATAATAAAATAAAAATAAGAATACTTGAAAGTCCTTTACTCCACGAAATGACCATATTTTCCCCTGAAACATGATACTGAATTTTGCTGGGTAGGTATTTCTTAGTGTTAATCTCAGCTCCTTTGCCCTCCTGAATATCATATTCCAAGTCCTCCAATCTCTCATTGTAGAAGCTGCTAGATCCTGAATTATCCTGCTTGTGTTTCCACAATATTCAAATTGTTTCTTTCTGGCTGCTTGTAATATTATCTCCTTCATCTGGGAATTCTGGAACCTGGCTATAATATTCCTAGTAATTTTCTTTTTGGGATCTTTTCCAGTGGGTGGATACTTTCAACCTCTATTTTGCCCTCTGGTTGAAAAACATCAGGGCAGTTTTCCTTGAGAATTTCTTGGAGGATGATTCCTAGGTTCTTTCTTTCATCATGGCTTTCAGGTAGTCCAATAATTTTTAAATTATCTCTCCTCGATCTATTTTTCACATAAGTGGTTTTTCCAATGAGATATTTCACATTGCCTTCTGTTGTTTTTTTTTTTCATTTTTTTGGATCTATTTAATAGCATTTTGATTTCTCATAATGTCATTAGCTTCCATTTGCTCCAATCTAATTCTGAAGGAATGATTCTCCTCAGTGAGCTTTTGAGATTCTTTTTCCATCTGTCAAATATGGCTTTTTAAGGTATTCTTTTCCTCATTGCCTTTCTGAGCCTCTTTTACCATTTAAATTAGTCTATGTTTTAAGGGGTTATTTTCCTCAGTCAGACTGTTGACTCTCATTTCATAATTTTCTTGCATCGTTCTCATTTCTCTTCCCAATTATTCCTCCACTTCTCCTATTTGCCTCTTAAGGTACTCTATGGCCTCTAACCAGCGCATACTTTTCTTGGAAGCTTTTGGTGCAGGAGTTCTGACTACTCTTTCTTCCTCCTGTTCCATGCTTTGAACCTTTTTTCACCAAAATAGAATGTAAAGTTGGGCCACTCTGTTTATTTTGTTTCCTTTGCCTGCTCATGTTGCCACTCAGTCACTTGACGCCTAGGCTTTTTGCCACAGTAAGACTCTGCCACCAGGCAGGGGAGCTTTTTACCAAATGCTGGGTTTTTCTCAGCTGCTGGAGTCATTACTTGGGTGCCCTCTGTGAAGCCTCCATACCACTCTGGCAATCTGCTTGCACACCCCAAGACTTCCACCCCAGAACACCATCCAGATCCAAGCAGGTTAAAGCAAGAATGTTTACCCCTCAGCCTGGTTGCTTGGTCCCCCTACACTCTGCAGACCCAGAGCTGAAGCTGCCACAAGGGGTTGGCTGCACAGCTGCAGTGCCTCAGCAACTTCTCACCCTGGGAGCAAAAGGCAATGCACTGCCAATTATTGGATCTCAAAGTCCTCACTGCTCTGATTTCTCTTTGTCTTTAGCATCTATGTGTTGCTGATTCCTGAAACTGCCACAGCTGCTGGTTATCTGGAGTCCCTCCAGCAGGTGGATGGTCAGGCCCACCCTGGGGCTAAAACCTTAAGGTTGTGCCGGGCTGGGCTTGGGTCCCATTGCGCTTCATTGGCCGATGCCTATCGGACTGCCAGGCTGTCCTCAGTAGGAGTTTAGCTTTTCTCTGTCATTTTGTGGGTTCTGTAGCTCCAAAGCTGGTTCAGTGTCCCCTTTAATATGAATCGTGGGAAGTGGAAGTTGGAGCCCGATGGAAGTCCTATTTGTACTCTGACATCTTGTCTCCTTCCTCATCTTCCACTCTTACTAGGAAGATAACAAATCAGTATAAGTTATGCATGTGTAGCTATGCAAAACATTTCCATAGATGATATATTGTGAAAGACTGATTATATTTCACTCTATCCTATCCCACCCACCTCACTTGTTCTATTCTCTACTTTGATCCTGTCCCTTTTTAAAAGTGGGTGCTTCCAAATTCTCTCACCTCCAGCCTTCCCTTCCTTCCATCATACCCCCTCTCATCCCCTTCCCCACTACTGTCCTGTAGGGTGAGATACGCTATTTAGTGTGTATGTCATTCCCTCCCTAAGCCAAATAAAATGAGAATAAGTTTGACTCCTTCCCTATTGCCTTCCTGTTCTTCCTCTCCATTGCAACAGTTTTGCCTTGCCTCTTCTATATTGGATAATTTGACCCATTTTGTCTCTCTCCATCTCCTCTCTTTATATTATTCTCTCACCTCTCAATTTCACCTTTTAAGTATGATCCCTTCGTATCCAATTGGTCCTGTGCCCTCTGTCTATGTATAACTGTACACATATATACACACACTCACATATCTATTGATATGCCCATATACCCTCCTATATAGATATATATGTATGTATACAAACAAAGATACACACATATACATACATAATACATACATCTATCTATCTATCATCTATCTATCTATCTATCTATCTATCTATCTATCATCTATCTATCTATCTACCTATCTATCTATCTATCTATCTATCTATCTATCTATCTATCTATCTATCTATTCTATTCCCTTCAACCATTCACATACTGAAATAAAATCATTAAATTAAAATTATTGTTTTGCCATGTAGGAATGTAAATTGTTCATCTTTCACAAGTTCCTTATGATTTCTTTTCCCTGTTTAACCTCTCATACTTTTCTTGCTTCTTGTATCTGAATGTCAAATTTTCTTTTCATCTCTGCTTTTTTTTTTCATAAGGAATGCTTGTAACTCCTCTGTTCCATTGAATGACTATATTTCCCCCTGAAACATGATACTCAGTTGTGCTGGGGAAGTGATTATTTGTTTTAATCCCAGTCCCTTGACCTCTGGAATATCATATCACAAGCCCTTTTATCTCTCATTGTAAAAGCTGCCAGATCATGTGTTTTCCTGATTGTGTTTCCACAATATTGAAATGTTTTCCTTTTGGCTGCTTGTAGTATTTTCTCCTTGATCTGGGAACTCCAGAACCTGGCTGTAATATTCCTAGGATTTTCTTTTTGCAATCTTTATCTAGGAGTTGAACAGTGGATTCTTTCAATGTCTATTTTGCCTTTTGGTTCTAAAACATCGGGGGAATTTTCGTTGAGAATTTCTTGAAGGATGATTTCTAGGTTCTTTTTATTGATCATGGCTTTCTGGTAGTCCAAATGTTTAAAAGTATCTCTACTGGATCAATTTTTCAAGGTCAGGGCTTTTCCAATGAGTAACTTCACATTGCCTTCTTTTTTTTTTCATTTGTTTGGATCTGTTTAATACCATCTTGTTTCTCATAAAGTCACTAGCTTCCATTTGCTCCAATCTAATTCTGAAGGAATGATTCTCTTCAGTGAGCTTTTGAGATTCTTTTACATCTGGCAAATTCAGGTTTTTAAGGCATTCTTCTCCTCATTGGCCTCTTTTGTAATTTGAGTTAGTTTATTTTTTGAGGTGTTATTTTTTTAGTCAGGTTGTTGACCCTCATTTCATGATTTTCTTTGCATCTTTCTCATTTCTCCTCCCAATTTTTCCTCCACTTACTTTAATTGGTTTATATAATCCTTTTAAAGCTCTTCTATGGCCTGTTACCAGCTCATATTTTAATTGGAAGCTTTTGGTGCAAGTGTTTTGACTTCACTGTCTTCCTCCTCTTCCATGCTTTGTTCCTTTTTGTCCCCCAAATAGGAGCCTAATATTGTATTTCTATGCTTTCCTTGCTTCCTTTACTTGCTCATGTTGCCATTCAATAACTTGACTTTTGAGCTTTTTCCACAGTAGAACTCTGCTACCAGAAAGGGGAACTTTGTCCCAATTGTTGGAGTTTCTCAGCTGCTAGAACTAAAAGTTGCCTGCCCTATCTGAAGCCTCCACATGCTCTGGCACCCTGATCATGCACCCAGGACCTCCATCCTTAACAGTGAGCCAGATCCAAGCAGGTTAAAGCAAGAGCGATTACCCCTCAGACTGGTCCCTTGGCTCCTCTAGAACCTGCAGGTCAGGAGCTCTGAAACAGCCATATGGTGTTGGCTGCATGGCCGCCATGCCTGAGACACTTCTCCCTCCAGGGGACTAAGGGAAGACCTTCCTGAACTCCCAGATCCCACAGTTCACACTGCACTGAGATCTCACTTTGTCCTTAGCATCTTTGGGTTGATTATTCTGGAAACTGCCACAGCTGAAGGTGACCTGAAATCCCTCTAGCCAGCAGCTGGTTGTGGTTGCCCTCAGGCTAAAACCTCTCTCACGCTGGGCTGAGTTTGGCTCCCAGAGCCCTGTGCTGGCCTCTTCCTGCTGGCCTGCCAGGCTGTCTTCAGTGGGATGTTAGCTTCTCTCTGTCATTTTGTGGGTTCTCTAAAAGTTTGTTTAGAGTCATTTTTACATGAATTTGAGGAGGTGGAAGCAGGATCCATGCAGAAGTTCTGTTTCTACTCCTCCATCTTGGCTCTACCCAGGCTTAGAATTTTCTATCCTGCTCCATGATCTTCCCAGAATCCTCTCCCAAGAAGTTTTTTTTAATATTGTCCCCAATTACATGTTAAAATAATTTTCAACATTTGTTTTGATTTATAAATTCTATCTCACTACTCCTCACTTCCCTTATCCCTTTGTGAGATGGTACACAATGTGACATAGGTAATACTTATGCAATCATATAAAACATACCTATATTATTCATTTTGTACAAGAAGACTCAAAGAAGAAAAGAAAACACACACACACACACACACACACACACACACACACACATATATATGTAGTATGATTCAGTCAGTATTCAGCCAACATCAGTTCTTTCTCTAGAGACAGATGGCATGTTTCATCATGAGTCCTTTGGAATTGTCTTGGATGATTGTATTTCTGAGAATAGCTAATTTATTCATAGTTATTCATTGTACAATATTTTTGTTACTAGGTAAATGTTCTTCTGGTTCTGCTTATTTCACTTTGCATCAGTTCATGTAAGTCCATATTTTTCTAAAGTCACACTGCTTGTCTGTCTTATAGCACAATAATGATCCATCACAATTATATACCAAAACTTGCTCGGTCATTCCTCAATTGATAACCATCCCCTTGATTTCAAATTCTTAGCCAAAAGAGCTACTCTAAATAATTTTGCACAAATAAATCCTTATCCATTTTTTTTCCCCTCTTTGAAATGTAGATGCAGCAGTGTATTGCTGGATCAAAGGGAATGAACATTTTGTTTTCCCTTTGGGCATAGTTCCACATTGCTCTCCAGAACGGTTGGGTAGAGTCACAGTTCCACCAACAGGGTATTAGTGTCCCAATATTTCCACATTTTTACCAACATTTATCCTTTTCCTTTTCTTTCATATAAGCCATCTGATAGGTGGGAGGTGATATCTCAGAGTTATTTTTTATTAGTTTAATTTCTATAATCAATATTGATTTAGAGAATTTTTTTTCACATATCCATTGACAACTTTGAATTCTTCATCTGAAAACTGCTTATTTTTGAGCTTTGAAAATTTATAAGTGGGGGAATGACTTTTATTCCTATACATTTCAATCAGTTTTCTCTATATTTGAGAAATGAAGCCTTTATCACACATACTTATTGCCAAATTTTTCACAATTTTCTGCCTTCCTTCTAATTTTTGTTGTATTGGTTTTATTCTCACCAAATGTTTTTAAATTGCATATAATCGAAATTATTTATTGAGATATAGAAATTTAATATGATCCTTCTGGCTCTTGTGCTAGCTTCAGACATATGGCAATTGATCACAATTCCCATAGGCCGCTCCTATCATAGCTATTTCTATGTCCCACTCATGAATCATTTCCACTCTTCTCAATCTGACAAAACCAAATGAAAACCACTTTCAGCTCCAAATGCTTATGCTGACAGGTTGTCACTTGATAATAAAAACAAAACAGAACAAAAAGGCACCTAGGAAAGGTCACCAGTGTTCTCCTTCCTGCTCTGCACTACTCACTTTACAAAGCCTGAAAAATCATGAAATTCCAGTCAGGCTCTAGTTTCTTTTTTAAATTTATTTTTAGTTTTTAACATTCATTTCCAAAAGATTTAGAATTACAAATTTTCTACCTGTCTTTCCTCTACCCCACCCCAAGATAGCGAGCCTATTGAATAACCTTTCACCCAATCTGCTCTCTCTTATATTCTCCCTGATTCCCCCTAAAATTTTCTAGTAGGGCAAGACGAATTTCTATACCCCAGTGTCTGTATATCTTATTACCAAGTTGCATGTAAATTTTTTTAAACAAATTTTTAACATTTTTTTAAAACTTTGATTTCCAGATTCTTTCCTTTCTCCCCTCCTCACCCACCTCCACTGGGAAAAGAGACAATTCAATACAGGTTGTACATGTGTAGTTATACAAAACACTTCCATAGTAGTTATATTGTGAAAGAGTAACTATATTTCCCTCCATCCTATACTGCCCCACACTTATTCTCTTTTCTACTTTGACCTTGTACCTTTTCAAAAGTGTTTGCTGCTAACTACCCTTTTCCCCAATCTGCCCTCCCATCTATCATCCCCACTCTTATCCTCTTTCCCCCTACTTTGCTGAAGGGTAAGATACCCCAAATAGTGAGCATGTTATTCCCTCCTTAAACTAAAATCAATGAGAGTAAGTTTGATCTATTCCCTTTTACCTTCCTGCTCTTCCTCTTCATTGTAAGTTTTCTCTTGCTTCTTTTATATGAGCTAATTTACCTTATTCTATCTCTCCCTTTCTCCTTCTTGCATTATATTCATCTCACCTCTTAATTTTATCATTTAGATATCATCCTTTCATATACAGCTGATCCTGTGCCCTATGTCTATGTATACATGCACACACATATACACATACTCATGTATATATTTATACACACATACACCCTCCATACAAAATTATATGTGTATGGATACATATACATATACATATACATATACATATACATATACACACACATATATATTCCGTCTAACGATTCACATACTGCGAAAAGTCTCATGAGTTAAAAGCATCATTTTTCCATGTAGGAAGGTAAATAGTTCAACTTTAATAAATTCCTTGTGATTTCTTTTTCCTTTTTACCTTCTCATGCTTCTCTCACTTCTTGTATCTTAAAGTCAAATTTTCTGTTCAACTCTGGTTTTTTCATCAAGAATTCTTGAAAATCCTCTATTTCATTGAATCACCAAATCTTCCCCTGAAGCATTATACTCAGTTGTGCTGGGTAGGTGATTCTTTGTTTTAATACTAGATCCTTTGTGTTCCAGAACATCATATTCCCAGCTCTCTGATCCCTTATTTTGGAAGCTGCTAGGTCTTGTGTTATCCTGATTGTATTTCCACAATTCTAATATTGTTTCTTCCTGACAGCTTGTACTTTTTTCTCCTTGACCTGTGAATGCTGAAATTTGGCTATGACATTCCTAGGAGTTTTCTTTTTCGGATCTTTTTCAAAAGACAATTGGTAAATTCTTTCAATTTCCTTTACCCTCTGATTCCAGAGTATGAGGCAATTCTCATTGAGAGTTCTTGAAGAATGATTTCTAGGCTCTCTCTCTCTTTTATTTCTTTTTGGAGGGTAATTTGGGGTCAAGTGACTTCCCAATGTCACATGGCTAGTTTTTGTGTTAAGTGTCTTAGGCCAGATCTGAACCCAGGTCCACCTCACTGCAGGGCCAGTGCTCTATTCACTGTGCCACATAGCCACCCCTTCTAGTCTCTTTTTTATCATGGCTTTCAGGTAGTCTGATAATTTTTAAATAATCTCTCCTGTATCTATTTTTCCAGTTCAATGATTTTTCCAATAAGATACTTCACATTGCCTTCTATTTTTTAATTTGTTTGGTTCTGTTTTATAGTGTCTTGATTTCTCATAAAGTTATTATCTCCAATTTTCTCCAATCTAATTTTGAAGGAATTATTCTTTTCAGTGAGTTTTTGAAATTCCTATTCCACCCGGACAATTCAGCTTTTTAAAGCATTCTTTTCCCATTGGCTTTTTGGGCTTCTTTTGCTATTTGAGTTAGTCTATTTTTTAAAGTATTATTTTCTTCAGTATTTTTTGCTTCTCCTTTTGCAGGCTGTTGACTGTCTTTTCAAGATTTTCTTGCATCATTCTTATTTCTCTTCCCATTTTTTCCTCCAATTCTCTTACTTGATTTTCAAAATCTTGCTTGAGTTACTCCATGGCCTGTAACCAATCCACATTTTTCTTAGAAGGTTTTGAGGCAGGCATTTTGACATTGTTGACTTCTTCTAGTTCTGTGTTTTGATCCTTTTTGTCCCCTTAAAAGGATTCTATGTTCTGATTTCACTTCCTCTGTTTGCTCATCTTGCCAGACAATTACTTGTCTTTTGAGCTCTTTGCCACAGTAGAACTCTGCTTCTAGAGTGGAGATACCTCTCTCTGAAAACATTGGGGTTTTGCAAATGTTGTCAGAGGTCTGAGCAGGGTACCCTCTCTACAACCACCCCAAGATCTGTTCTACTGTTGTTTCTCACCCCAAGACCACCCCCCAAGAATGCAATCTAGATCCAAGCATGTCAAAGCAAAAGCACTAACCATTTGAATGGTCACTTGATCCCCCTACAATCTGCAGGCCAGGAGTTTCGAAGGCAGCCACATGGCACTGCACATCCACACCTACACAACTTCTCACCCTGGGGGAAGTGACCAGACAATTCTTTTCCATCACCCACTTCCAACAGAGTTCCCCTACTTTCTCTTTCAGGTTTGTGGGTTGAGATGTCTATAAACTGCCACAGCTGAGGGTGATTCACTGTCCTGAAGATTGCTCTGGTGGCTCTGTGCTGTGGATCTGAGCCACAGCTGCTTTGGCCTGGCACACCTCATGCAGGATTCTCCTTGGCTTCTAGCTTTTTGCAATAGAACCTTCCTGCTGGCCTTCCAGGCAGCGTTCAGTGGGAGATTTCTTTCTCTCTTTCATTTTGTGGGTTCCGTAGCTCTAAAATTTTAGAGTCATATTTTACAGGTATCAGAGGTGGTTGGAGTGGGAGTTCAGATGTAATGGACACCCGAGATATAACAGGACAGCTAGGCCAATTATAATTTGATAGGAGTGTTTATTAACTGGCCACGATTGCCCCTCAGACTGAAAGACAGCCCCAATCTTTCTGTTAGACATAATTTTATAGACAATGTGATTGCTAGCAACAGAATATGTTTCTAAGGGGTTAGCATTGTTTATATTGAAGAGAAGCTTTCTCAGTATTATTCTTATTGAAGCAAAACTTTCTCAGTATTATTCCTACTGAAGCAAAGCATTCTCAGTATTATTCCTATTGAAACAAAGCCTTCTCAGTATTATTCCTATTGAAGCAAAGCCTTAGTATTATTTCTACTGAAGTGAAACAGACCTGAATCCATGGGAATCTGTGGCATGTTTTTAGCAACACAGGTGAAACATTTCTTTACTATTGGAGCCTATTAGGTGGTTTCCAAGGAACCTAGTAGGGGTCCCCTGTAGCAGGTTTAAGGGGGCTCTAGTGTATAATTTCTGGTGGGCATTTCACAGCCAAATTTCTGCTTTTATTCCACCATCTTGGCTCCAAGGACCAGGCTTTAGTTTCACATGTATTATTTCCATGACAGGAAATTATCCATGGTTACATTTGTACAAGCTGCTTATATCTGCATCTTCTCATTTATTTCTTGGGTTCTCTAATGTTTCTGCTCCCTCTAATATCCCAACTACCATGTTTAAATCTAGTGTATCCAGCTTGTGTCCCATTGCGTGTTCTGATTGTGCTATTTCAGTAAATCTAAACCTCATACATCTCATTACTCACAAATAAAAGTGTTTGAATTCAACATCATATACTAAAATATGCATTCATTTTAGTTGACTAATTTTGTTGGTTGTGTGGAAGAAGGTTTGAACAGATGAAAGACTAGAGACATAAGAATAAATTATATAACTAGATAGGCCATTTAAAAGATGATGGTGTCCAAGAAGAGAGGCAAGGGTAAGATCTGCCAATTACTTGACGTTTGAGCCCTTTGCCATAAATGAAATGGATTGTGAAATTATTACAAAAATTAACAGTTGATTAGATATATGGTAGTGAGAGTCAAATATTAAAAATGACTCTAAATGTTCTTAAATTGGTGTTAGCCAGCACTCAACTGATACAGGTAAGTTTGGGTATCAAGAGAATTTAGAGGAAATGATAATGAATTATGTTTTGGTGTTTAGCTTATACTAAATACCATCATTCTTTTTTTTTTTTAACATGAACAGTATTACTCAAGTGAATGGAAATTCACAAGCAAGTGGACAAAATTGACTGATCCCTCCAATTAGCAACCCCCTATCGAGTTTTGTTCAGTTCTGTCATGACCCCATTTGGCTTTTTTTGTAAGCAATTGGGGTTAAGTAACTTGCTCAAGGTTACATGGCCAGTTATTTCTGGGTGTGGTGCTAAATATTTGAGCCCGGATTCAATCCCCAGGTCATCCCAACACTGGGGCCAGTGCTCTTACTCGCTGAGCAACCTGGCCACCCCCCCATTTGGCATTTTCTTGGCAGATATACTATAGTGGTTTGTCATTTCCTCCTCCAGTTCATTTTACAGATGAGGAAATTAAGATAAAAAAGGTAAGTGACTTAACCAGGGTCACACAGGTAATTAGTATATGAGTCTGGATTTGAACTCAGGTCTTCCTGACCCCAAGTCCATTTCTCTACTCACTGAAACACCTAACTGCTATAGCTCATATGGGGTAGATTCAGTTTGCAAGGCTGGAATCTACCCTGCCCTTAACTCTAGATACAATAATCCAGGACCCTGAGCAAGAACTACACTCTTTTTTTTAGGTGACAAGCCTTACACTGGTCTCAAATTTATCTATAATCATTTACCTATTTCAAGGGGAAAAGTCAGCACCCCAAACTTCATAGTATACACAGGTTACAAGAAGACAGAGAAACAAACAGATCAAGCGGACAGGCCTCCAAATGTCCAAACATTACATCTATACCTAGTCACAGTTACCAGAGAGGAAAGCATCAACATCTGGGTTTTCAAAGCCAGAAGGCTCTCAATGGCTGCCCCGAGTCTCTTCTGGTCAAATTACACAACATTTCTCAAAGTGAGCCCCTGAATACCATCATTCTTGAATCTCAAATAACATTTTGATTAATAATTTTTCAATAAACCTATGAGAATAGTAGCATACCATAGGGGTAAGAAACTGTATTTTGAGTTAGGGAAACACAAGTTCGATTCTCTTCTTTGACTCCTATGGTCTCTTTAATCATGAACAGGAACTTACCCTATCAGCGACCCAGGTAACACTTTAGAACTATCAAGATACAAACCTGCATCATTAAAAAGAAATTTCCTTAACTGGAGTTCAACTTCATTCAAATGATAAGCTAAGGTAAAAAATGGTTCTTATTCTACTGATGGAATCCTAATAAAGCTGCCCCCAGCCCCAATATTCTAACTTCATTATAGGCCTGGCCCTAATGAACTGCAGGCCCACTGCACTTACCTAATGCCCACCCCCCCAATATCCTAACTTCTTTGTATATGCCTCATTGCACACTGGAAAAACAAGTGTGTTCCTGAACTCTTAGTTCCCACAGAAACAGTAGGTGTGTCCATGTGATGGGAACCTAGTTACAGCCTCTCCCTGGTCACTCTCCCCCAGACCCATTCCCACAGAAACAGGTGTGTTATTTTATCCAATCACAATCACATCATCCATTTGGCTAAGACAGGACCACAATACCTGTCTATCTTAACCAGACAGAACCACAATAGCGACCCAGTTGGAGGGCAGAATGACTAGAATATTTAACCACTGAACTATAAATGGGACTCCCCCTCCATTACCTAATCCCTTAACAAACTCCTCCTTCCTTTTTTATATTAGTGATATTCCTTCATTCTAGGTAAATTTATGTTATGTGATTGCATTTTTACCCTACAAAATCCATCTTGCTTTCTCTAAAGTTGCTTTGGAACTCAGCCCACTTCATGAGAGGCGACAATCTCAATAAATGCCTATACTTGGATTAGAGGTGTTCTTTGAGGCAGTTCCACCACAACACATCACGAAACCACAACAGTTTTTGGGAGGGCAAAGCCCCCACCTCAACAATTTTTGGCATCCCTGGATTTAAACCGCAACACTACTATATTGTGTAATAAAACTGCCTATTTTATCTGTTTGTTTCTTCTCTCCTTATTAGATTGTAAACTCCAAAAAGGAAGGAATATGTCTTTTCTTTCTTTTTAAACAAAATATAGTCATTCAGTCATTTCTTGAAATATCTCTCCCATTCCAGATTGTACTTTCCCCTTAAAAAAAGAAAAAAAAATATATTAATTAAAAACTCCTGATACAGTAAGCAGATCTAATGAAACTTATATCTAGTGATACAGCATTTAGACAGGGAATAAATTATGTATATCCTCAGACTCATAGTAAAAGGTACTATACAGAGTAGGTATATAAATTCTTGTTAAATGATTAAATGTGTTTCAGTCAATTTTGGCTAACCTCCTGTGAGGGAGATTTTTTTTTTTATTATTTTTGGCAGAGGATGGTAGGTTGAATGAGATGGTTGCTTGGTACTGAAGTAACAATTGTAAGATTCCTTGGTCATGGAATATGCTCTTTTATGTGGAAAAATGACTTTGCAGACTGTAGAAATTTTATCTTTGAATTCTTTTTATAATAGAGCTAGCAGATTAGCAATCTGTCGGCAGTCTGGACTGACATGAGCAAGAACCTACGCACAATATGAGCTGTCATTTATTTTTGGCCATGTTCAAAAAGTACAAAATGCTTTTTTAAACTGATAGATTTCTTTTTAGAATGGTCCACATTGAGCAATGCCTGAAGCAATGCAGATGGATAAAGAAATATCAGTGACTTCTTATTGACAGGAGAAAGAGAAGTAAGGAACTTGTGGAGGATTACTCTTATTGCAAAGATAAGCAATTATTCCTGTTGGAATCTCTAAGAAGAAATGTGCATGGCTAGTATGGTGTCTCAAATTCTTATTGGTTACTGTATTCTTTCACAATACACAGAGAGAGGCTTTCAGGAAGGAATTCTTTTGGAAGTGTGGCAGGATGAGGTCTTTTCTATTTTCTTTTTTCTTTAGTACACACGCAAGTGTGAGCAAACACACAGGCACACACTCCCGCTTATAAACTACATTATACTAGCAAAGAATCTTCTCTGGAAAACAACAGAGAATGCAGTTATATTTGAGAGTAAAAGTCAGAATGGAAATTTAAAGATTGTAATTTTCATTACCTTATTGCTGGTTTTTATTGTTTAATTCCCCTCCCCCTCACCCTGTGCTTAAGTGTTGGACTTAACTGAATTATTAAAGATGACATGACATTCTAAGAGAGCCTTATACATGCAATTATTCCCTTGCATTGGTTAATTCGTGGAAATTCAACTTTTCCAACAAAATAATTCAAACAAGTTATTTTTGAAAGTTTTGTTTAGTCTGTATTTTATGCTTTGCTTTATTTTCTATTTTATTGACAGAGTAGATTTCACAAGAGAAGATTAACTGTTAAGATCAGTGGTTCATGAGGAAATATGTCCTAACCTCACAGAATAGAGAAGAGACCGCATTATTATCATTGTATGTACTCTTTATTCTGACATTGTCAGATAATAAATTAGGGATAACTGTTGCAGAAGGATGACCATTGCAGGTGGCATAGCAATAACAGTCAGAAAGCCTTAGAGTAGTATCTTAAAATTAGGCAATTCTGCAACAAAAAAACCTATCACCACAGCACCAATTTTATATGGTAAAATTTGTGATCTATATTCAGAATCTTACCCCACACATATGCACATACTTTTCTGCTACTATGTGAATGAATGTGATATTTTCTTAAACATGATTTGCAACCCAGATAAGATAGTAATAGGTAGAATAAATTATGATACCTCATTTCTTTTATTATTTTGTTAAATCATTGTTAGTATGTCTGACAATTTTTCTCAGAAGATTATTCCAGTGAACCTCATTTATAAAATGTTCATCTTCTTTCATCATGAATCAAGGTGGCATCACAAAAGCTGCATGTTCAATATACAGATTAGGTCTGTTACAATATGGAGGAAGTGTGGTATAATAGAACGAGCCCTATCTCTAAAATCAGAGAGGTAGGATCAACTCTTGAGTTTGAAACACCCCCTGGGTAAATTGATTAATCTCTCTAATCTTAAAATTACTATTTTGTAAAATGAGGGGGTTGGATTAATTGGACTCTGAGGTGACTTGCAACTCTTGATCTATGATCCTATGACAAAATAATGTATAGTTAAAAAAAACTTTAACATTTAAAATTCATCACAAAAATGTGTGAAAGGTTTTGGAATATGCATATTTGCATTCTCTGTGGATTTAAATGACTGATTTCTTGAGATAACATTTAATATGTGAAAGAATGATAGCAAATATTATACTTTAAATTGGTAGAAATTCTACATATCAATGATTTTTTTTCTTTTTTAATACACATATGTTTCTGCTGTCACATAGCTATGGTACATTCCTCTCCGTGTCTACAAATTTCCTGTGCAGTAAGTCACAACCATTTACAGATTTATGTCTGTTGTAGCAGAACCTTTAAACCCCTCAGGAATTCTTTTGAAGCCATTATTTTGTGGAAAATTTTCTTTTGAACATACGCATAAATTTTGAATCACATAAGAAAAATTTCTAAACATTTGAAGTTATGAATTCATTGAAGATCTCTGAACATATTGCTCCACATTTTCACGAGATATTTTTCTACTTTCTTTAGCTTTATTTGGAATGATTTTTTTGTTATCTACCTGCTATGAAAGATTTCTGAGACATTCACTAGGGTAAACATAAATTTCTCATGTATTTCCTTAAAAATGACAGTCAATTATCCTTTCTCAAGGAATAGACGCATTGAGATTTCATTTTCTAAAGGAAATTCCTTATTTAGCTCCAACTACACAGTGATAGGTGTAACTGGAGGTACATTGGGAAAAATAATTTTGAGGAAAGGGAAGGAGTGGGGAAGGCTAGAGAGAGAGAGACAGAGAGGGGGGGGAAGGAAAGAAGGAAGAAAAGAAGGAAGGAAGAAATAAGGAATTAATGAAAAAAGAAAGAAGGAAATAAAGAAGAGAAAGAAACAAGGGAAAGAAGAAAGGAAGAAGAGAAAAGAAAAAAGGAAGAAAGAAGAAATGGAATGAAGAAGAAAGAAAAGAAATATAAGGCTGTGAGAACAAATTCACTCCTCTAAAGGGGCAATGAAAGTTGTCAATAAACTTACCATTGAGCAGCTAAAAAAATCATTTTATTTTTGTATTTTTCTGCTTAGCTGACCTTTCTTGTCAATATCTTGAAACAGTGCCAGTGCTAGGGAAAACAAGTAGAAATTCTGCAGTAGTGCCCATGTAATTCACTATGTATTTAGTAAGTACTTACTATGTATAAGGCATTTTGCTATGTGCTATAAATGCAAAGACAAAAATGACCAATTTCAGCTTTCAGATAGCTTACATTCCTATTAATATACGGCATTCTCCTATGACCAAATCTGGGATATGATGATTAAAGTCTAAATTACTATTCTCCCTTTCTTACTTCCCATTTATCACAGGTAAAACATATATCTTTGTTTTGATAAAATGTTTGGATAAGCATAGAGATCAATCCAAATTGCTATAGACATAATAGGATTCAGATAGATCAGAAAGGAAGAAAATCTTTAGCAGCAACACTTTAATGAGTAGCTATATATAGTGCTTACCTTGAGATGACTAATGCACTTTCTGAGTGTTTTCTACAAAACTTAGTTTGATAATGTGATTGATCCATGGTGTCATCAGGATACATACCTACTCCATCAGTACAAATGGCAATTGGTCCACATTTTTTCATTCAGTGAAATTTTTTTCTGCCTCTCCATAAAAATGCATAAAAGATCTGGATATTGGGTGGTACACTGAAAAGAGTACTGAATCTGTTCTCAGAGGAACTGGGCTCAAATCTCCCCTCTACCAGTTACTATCTGATAGCTCCTTTACAATCCTTGGATACATCTTCTGTAAAATGAGGAAGTTAGAAGAAATGGCCTCTAAGGGTTTTTTTTTTGTTTTTTTGTTTTTACATCTTTAAGGATAAGATTTAACAAATGCACTAAAGCCCTCAATAGCTTTATCTTGTGAGTTTAACACTCAGGCTATCTTCGTGCCATACATCACTCTTTTACATTCCTAGAGCAACACTATTTTCATCCTCAATGAATTGATAAAGCCTTTCATAACACTTTGTTACTGAAAATCTTCTTTGGCAATAAGATGCAGCCAATATATAACTGCTCTTCATCCTTCTCTGTTTGCATTTTGTTCTACTGAACAAATTCTTTTTATCATTACTTATTATTATTAAAACAAAACCTTTTACTTTTTCTTAGTCAAGAACCATAGTTTTAAGTTTGCATTTTTAGTGTAGAGGACAAAATAAGTAGTTCATAGAAGTGAAGCTAGTTCAGTGGCATGGAAACAGGAGACCACGTGTCATGTGTGAGTAATAGCAAGAAAGCGAGTTTGAGCTGCAGAGAGTAGAAAGAAGAATGTGTCAGTACTGGTGACCATAAAATAGAAAACTAAGTGATATATGAATAGCCATAGGCCGTCCTTTTTTTCCCCACTGACATTAACATGTTTAGAACTTTACTGTAAGAATATATAGCAATTGGGATTTTCTGGCACTTTTGGGCTATAGGGACACTAAATCCTGAAAAAAAGGAGAGCTATTTAGAACAGAAGAGCTTTACCCGCAGCTATATTGCATTTTCTCCTTTGAAGACTAATGAATTAAAATGGCAATTATTGTACTTAAAATACAGAATTAAAAAATAAAACTATTTTCTTTCAAGTTCTGCCCCAGTGTGCAGTATTTTTTTTCAAAGCTCACACAAACTCATTTGTTATGTGCCTCAGGTGTTGTGTGAGTCACCCACCCTCACAGAACAGTAAGTAGGTCTGCCTGACATGTGGCAGACTAAGCTGTGTTTCTCCAACCTAATTGTTTTGTCCTCCACACCTAAAGGGCAAAATATAAAAGCTATGGTTCTTGAGTACTGAAAACCTAGGCAGTTATTTTTAAATGCCAAGCAACTGCAGCTGCCAACATTTGCTATGTTGCCTTGTTCTCTACAGGGAAGCCATTTCATTAATGCCTTCAGCTATCCTCTATTCTGAGATTCCTATCTAGTAAATTGTCTTGGGATATTGTTTTTTTTTAATAATTTTTTTTATTTTTTATTAGATTTTTTTTATTTTCAGGCATTAACATTCAGTTATGAAAGGGGCCTCATTTTAACCTTTTTAAAAATTTTTGCTGAATTCTTTTTGTGCTGCTAAGATTTTTCTATATACTCATTATTATAGCTTTTCCAGATGGAAATTAGCTAAGCAAAGCCATCTCACCAAGAGACGTTATCTAATAATATGCAAACATTCCGCATGTGTGGCACCTTTTGCCTTTACTGAGGGAAGATCAGCATGATTCATCAAATGTCCTCTGACAATAGGAAATTTGTACTTTCTTTAATCTGATTCAATGTGCCATATATATTAATTCTCATTATTGTTACTCTTATATTATTACTTTAGCACTTTTTTCCTGGCTCTAGATCAGATAGTATAATTGGTTTCTTGTTTGTATGAATCTTTCATATATATTTTTGACCTATACTCATATATTGGAAATTATTCAACTATTACCTGGGTTATTAGCACCCACTTTATTCTAAGTTATCTCTATCACAAAATTCTACTATGTGCATTTGCCAAATAGTAAGATTAAAGGATAGAGATGGTTTCCTCCATCAATCAATGATCATTTATTCATTTCTTATGGTGTCACAAGTGCTGTGTTACACATCGGGTAAAAGGAGTAAAAGAAAGTCCTTACCCTCAAGGAGCTTGCAATGTAATGGAAGAGACAACATGCAATCAAATATATACAAAACAAGCTATATTCAGAGTTCATAGAAAATAATTGATAGGGTAAGCATTAGAACTCAGTGGAATTAGGGAAGAATTCTTAGGGAAGGTTGTATTTTATTTAGTACATAAATGTAGCCAAGGAGGTCAATAGATGGAATGAAGGAGGGTGATCATTCGGGGAACTAGGGGCAGACACAAAGAATGCCTAGAGCTGAGAGATGGGGTGTCTTATTCCTGTAATATCCAGGAGACCAGTATCATTGGATCAGAGTGCATACAAGGGAGTAAGGTATAAGAAGACTAAAAGCACATCAAGAGGCGAGGTTATGAAGACTTTGAATGTCAGAGTACTTTGTGTATTTTTCTAGAGACAATGGAATGCCACTGGAGTTTATTGGGTAAGAGTGTAACATAGTCTGTCTTGTGCTTCAGGAAAATCACTTTAGTGACTGAATATAGGATGAATTTGACTTGGTAGAGACTTAAGTTAGGTAGACCCATCAGTAGAATATGACAATAATGAATGGACAGAGTGATGAGGGTCTGCAGTATAGTGCTGGCACTGTCAGAGGACAGAAGGGAATGTATATGAGATATACTGCAAAGGTGAAATCACTCCTTCCACTGTGCCTTAAATCCAGAAATCTACCCATTATGTAAATCTTCTTTTCCTACTCCTTCCATCTACCATCTGTTATTGAAACCTGCTTCCTCCTGTTGACATTGCATTCTTGACCACCCTTTCCAATTGTTGTTGTTCAGTCATTTCAGTCATCATGTCCCCATTTTGGGATTTTCTTGTCAAAGATTCTGAAGTGTTTTGCCATTTCTTTCTCCATATCACTTTACAGATGAGGAAACTGAGCAAAACAAGGGTAAGCGACTTGTCCATAGTCACATGGTTAGCAAAGTCTAAGGCGAGATATGAACTTAGGTCTTTTTGACTCCAGGCCTGGTGCTCTATACACTGCCCATACAGTCCAGTACTGACTGTAATTTCACTCATTTTTCTTGGTTCACTGGTTGAGGCAGGAGAGTGAGAATATTCTGTGTCTCCATTGCCAATTCCAAGTTCTCCCCCTACCTCCATCACACAGAAAACTCTCCTATTTTGGGATCAATCTTATTTCTATCTACCATCAAACCAAAATCCTGATAGCAATGTACTATAGACCAGGTCAAATATATGGAAGACATTTTTTTTCTGTCCTCAACCTCTGCTCTTGTACTATGGGAATTCACCGTGCATACTGACTCTTCTTCAAGAACGTTAACCTTTCACTTTTTCCATTCACTCAATTACCATGACCTATTCCTCCATTCCAACTTAGCCACCAAAATAGCTGATTTTACCCTTGATTTTGCAGTTCTCTCAAATGTAAAATATCCACATGCAGGAACTCTGAAATACCCTTATCCAACTGACATTTATAGGTATTTCATCTCTCCCTCTCCCTTCCCTACTCTGTTCACACTGACTCCAATCCCTTGTTTGCTCAATTCACTCTCAATTCATCTCCCTTGTACAACAAATTCTCTCCTCTTTCTCCCATCTTGACCCCTTGGAAAAGTCATTTATCTTTATACTATCTACCTCTCTTGAATCCCTATACACCTTATTATTATACTGATTATTCCCTGTTGAGCTTCAATTGTGAATCATTTCAATCATTCCTCATCTTTGCTACTACATACATTCTCTGAATCCTCTTCTCCCTTTATACCAACTTACTTGGTAATCTCACCTGCTTCAATGGATTTAATTATTATCTCTGTGTTGATGATTTGCAAATCTCCTAATCCTGACCCAAACTTTCTGCTAACTTCCAATCTCACATCTCCCAACTGCCTTTTAGACATCTCACATTAGGTCCAAGAGACATTTTAAACTAAACATATCCAAAACAGAAACTCATATTTTCCCTAAACCTTCCCCCTGCCACACCTTCTTTATTATAGTAGAGGAAACACCATCCCCCCAGTCTTTCAGGATATAATCTAGGAGTCTTCCTTGACTCCCCCATTATATTGCAGCCCCATACATTTGCAATCTATTGCCAAGTTTTCTCAATTTCACCTTGACAACATCTTTTGATGTTACCCTTTCTCTCTTCTAAAACTCTCATCACTCTAGTGCAGGCACTTATCTCACTCATAGACTATTTCACATATTAAATATAATATATGTTTATTTTAAAATATACCTAGATAAAAGAAGTTCACATTTTCATAAACAACCTTGATTTTTTTTGTTCATATGTGTCATTATCAAGTTCATAAAGAAATGGAAAAGATAAAAGAAAAAAAATAAAACTATGTCTGCTCTAGAGAGTCTGATAGTGCCTGAATTTATAGTGTTATGAAACTTAAAAAAAATAAAATAAAAAATAAATCTCTTGCCTGGTAAGTGTGCCTATCTTAATTATTGGCCCACTCCAATTCATCCTACATTCAGCCAACAAAGTGTTTTTCCTAAAGTGCAGGTCTAAATACATCCCACATAGCTCTTTTACCTTTCTCTTTCACCTCCAGGACCAAATATTATGGGTTTTTTTGGTATTCAAGGCCTTTCATACTTTTCCATTTCTTTTATGCTTTAATCTCTCCCATCCAGTCTTTGATCCATAAACAATGTTATCTCGGTCATTAATGAATAAAACATTTTATCTCCCCACTCCCAGCATTTTCCCTGCTGTCCCCCTGCCTAGAATGCTCCTGCTCTTCGATTCTGCCTACCAAGTAACATGACTTCCTCTGAGACCCCACGGAAGGAGACTTATATTTTTTTTAAGTTTTGCAACACAGCAAATTCAGGCACCCTCAGGTTCTCCAGAACAGACATAGAATTTTTTTTTTATCTTTTACCTTTTGATTTTCACGCTGATAATGATCAATGACACCTTCATACCAAGAAAAATAAGATGATGAAAGTGTGAAATTCTGTTGTCTAGTTTTATTTTAAAAGAGGCATATATCATGTTTAACATATGAAATCTGAGGCTTAAAGCTCAACGATAATTCACTTTCGCTTGAAAAGGGAGATCAATTGCTTGGTACTCTATATCTGCCTGAGGTAATGAACTTGGTGAGAACTAAAGATAGGGGAACTTCTCTTCCCTCTTGGAACTCCACCTTCCAGCTTCAAGAAAGAAGATGAGCAATCCCATTTCCCCGAGGTGAAGGATCTCAGAAAAAATAGCCTTGTAGAGGGAATGGAACTTTGTATACTTTTCCTTTCCTTTTATGCTTTCTCACCTATTCATAATTATTGCAGGGGAAGATTTGGAGAATTTTCTACTTGAATGAAATCTCTCGCTCTCTCTCTCTCTCTCTCTCTCTCTCTCTCTCTCTCTCTCTCTCTCTCTCTCTCTCTCTCTCTTTTAATCTGACTTTACTCCCAATTCAGAGCTCATTCGCTTTGTGAATTATTTCTTACATAATCTCACATATATTCTTTCTCTGGTTTCTGATATCTGTTTGTGTAAATGGATTTTTTTTTACTAAATGTGGAACAGGCATCTGGTGGGAAGGAGGTCAAGTCATACTATATAGCTTAGATGCTTCCTTTTCATAAGTTAACAGCTATAAGGAATGTATTTTGAACCTAGAATTATTTCCCTTAGCTGAACAATATTTCAAGAACCAAATCAATATAATTCCAGTCTAATATACTCTCTATCTGAGCAAAGTAGAATGGTCAACCTCTGGCAACAAACCCTTGTAACCCTCATTGTTAGGAATCAAATTCCCTTGGAGAAATTTGGTGGTGGAGGAGGAGACATTTATCCATGTGGAGTTTATTGTGATGTATAAGTTGAAAAAGATGAAATATCTATTCTTAACTTCCCTATGAGTGATATCTAGATTGACCCATGTGGGCACAAATTATCTACAATGGCAAAACAATACAACATATACACATACTCATTATTCCTGTTAACTAATAAAATTATTTCTTTCTTTGTATACTACTGTAAAATACTTCTTTAATAGTCATTAGGTACCATATTCTTAAATATTTCCATTTCACACTACATTTCTCTCACATGTTTTCTGGTCTTGGTTTTTAATGCTAAGGATAATACTTTCTACTCAGCTTCCAGCAATGCATTAACCTTTATTTACCAATTAAAGAACTATTAGTCTGAGGTTCTTGAAGACAGCCCAGTTGTTGACACTGGAGGTGAGACACAAAAGCCACAGTAAATGAACAAGAGAAAAATTCCTTATTAATGAAAAGTGTGAATTCCTATCTGCTTTTCAATTTTATTTTTCATTTTTTAAGTATCTATCTTGACATATATAAGAATAGCCATTCAACACCTTCCCCCCAGAAACTATTAAATTTAAAATTGGGTAAATTCTAAGTGACTCTATGACCTAGAACCAGATTTCATCTAGTTTCCCTGTTACCAGTGTCTCTCTTCCATTTCTGAAATCACTTAGATTCTAAGCATGAGAGCTGAGATTCAAATACAGTCCTGACTCTCAATAAAGCTAACTTTGATTACAAATCCATTTTTTCATTATATTGAACTGAGCAAATTTATGATATACATGTTAAAATTAATTTTCTAATTTTGACATTGATTTCAATAGTAAAATATTGTATATGCAAGTGTGTGTGTTGGTAATGTTGGAACAATTAGTCCTGTGATATTTGACAAACTTGCTCTGCTGTGAATGAAAACTAAAATATGTCCTCATTTCCTGTGGTTTCTAAAATTGGGGAATAATGCATTCCACTTCACTGCAGCTTTGCAAATCATCCTTCTTAATGTTACCAGAAAATGTGTTAATTTTAGCTGTCACAGCTGGGTATTATTAAATGTAAGCATTTCATCATAGAGAGCAGAAATTAAACACACATAGATGCTCTTCCATACACTCAGGAATTATAAAACTCATTTGGCATTGCTTAGAATGCCATATACTTTTAATTTAATAGAATTATAACCAGGATGTTTGTGAGAAGAAATCTGTTTTGCTAACTGTTCTTGTTTTCCAAAGGTCTTTTTGGAGATCTAGATTAAAGATTTAAGGGACTTTACAGGTCATATAGTCCAACTGCCTCATTTTTAAATGAAGAACTTGAAATCCAGAGAGGTAATATAACTTGCTCAAGGTCATACCACTAATAAGCGGGAGAGATAGGATTTAATTCAGGTCCTTTGACTCAAAATCCACTGATGTGTCTATAATACCCTTGCACTGACCTCTTTATTTTCTCCTAATCCACTTGCTTACAAAAATGTCATGAATTAGATATAGAACACTAATATCTGCCTTGACTGTACCATTGAGTACAGAATTTGGTGTATCCTCACAAAAGTACAAAGCAATCAGGGCAATTTTTTTACTACCCAAAACAATTGATACACCAGAGTCAAAGTTCTAATTGGAGAGTATGATAACATAATAGTGAAATGCACAACTCATTGCTATTATGAGCCACAAAAGTTTGCAGAAAAATGTTCAGTGACTTCCAGAGCTATAAATGAAGGTTTTGTGGAAGAGTTGGGATTTTAATTTGACCTCAAAAGTTAGGTAGCATATGAGTAGTTAGAATGAAATGGGAGAATAAAAATTTGTGTAAGAATCAGAAAACATTACTGGCCCAAATCTAAAGGTATGCATGGCAGAAAAATAGAAATCACAGCACCAATCACATCTCAAAAGATCCGAAGAGAGAAAATAACAAACTTTCACTACTATCCTTAGGATTTAGATATGTTTTGGTGATTTTATAAATTAAGATCAATGCCAATCTAGCAATGTAATTGCTTTGGACATTTAACTTTTGTTTTACATGCTGTTAATAGGCAGTTAATTGCATACTATAGTCAAGCCAGATGCGACAATAAAAAAAAATACTAAACAAATAATCTGCAATTCCATTACAAATTAACCATATTTCTTGTTGACTTTCTAAAGCCACTGCATTCCTTTCCACACATTGGGTCCTGTTACATATAATCTAACCTTTCAAAGAGTTTTTTGCTAGATCCTTTGAGAAAGAAAATAAATTGAGAGCAAAATACAGATGTTCAAGTGTGTAAGCCTCATTAATTAGATGAGTGTTAACTGATTGTAATGGGTTTCTTGCTGTGTAATGAGGGGATATTTTCTAGTAAGGAAGTGGGATAAATTTTATTTTTAAGCAATATGTCCTGTTTTCTTAAGTTTTATAGTTAATCCTGAAAAATTTTGTTATATTGACATCCAAATTTGAGTGGATGAATAGATTCAAAATCACTTATTACATTCAACATCTTAAAGAACAGAAGTCTGGGGATGCTTTATGACCTTCCTGGTCACAGCCAAAATAGGACTTTCAATCCTAGATGATGCTTACTAATGCTCAAAAATCCTTTCTGCCTTTTGATAGTGTGCTCCACCTCATTTGGATCCATTACATGGTGTTTTAAATACAAATGAGTAGGGGTGGCTAGGTGGCACAGTGAGTAAGAGTGCTGGCCCCGGAGTTGGGAGGACCAAGAATCGCTTCCGGCCTCAGATACTTAACACCCACACAAAATAACTGTGCATGTAACATTGGGCAAGTTACTTAACCCCAATTGCTACATATATATATATATATATATATATATATATGAGTAGGTAGGCAGTTAGGTAGGAGACAGAGAGAATGAAAAACAGATAGATAGATGATAGATAGGTAGATAGATAGATAAATAGGTAGATAGATAGATAGATAGATAGATAGATAGATAGATAGATAGATAAAGAACATTCTGTGTCCCAAATGTATGGTGAGGAAACTAACTTGACTGAAGAGAGAAGTAAGGTACATTTCAAATGCTTGAGGGACAAAATACAGAAAAAAAAAACATGCCTGCATATGTATCTATTTGTCTGATCTACAATGCAATTTATATGTAAATATATGTACATATGTATATGAAAGTACATGTTAATATATATTTCTATGTATGAATGTATATATTTGTGTATATATGTGTTTGTGGGTATGCATATATTTATGTATGGATGGATAAAAAGATCAAATCTTGCTTATATCATCTTACTTGATCATGGGTAAGTTACATAAATTATATGGTCACTCAAGCAACTTTCTAAGACTATATGATATGGAGTAACAGTTATAGATGCCTATCTGCATTTGTATAGAGAATTTGTATGCCAGAAATTGCCTACACTAATACAATCACAAGTTCAGTCAAAACAAACAAAACACACAATATAATATCAGCTAACTACATATGGATACATCTATTTCTTGATATCTGGACAGATAAACATGAAAATATATGTATTTCAATGCTTCAAATAATTTATTTTATTACTGAGGCTTCTACTTCTATTGATTCTTATTGGAAAAAAAACTCCATTAATTTTATTAATTGTTTTTTGAAAGTTGTCCTGATTGAAAAATAAATTACTGTATGATCAACCTGGTGATGTGACTGTCTGAATTTAGCTAAGTTGGTCCTTGAGTAACAGGATTATCAGCATCTATACATGAAGGTTTCTTTTTCTTCTTAGTAGAAGCTTACAGAGCAAAGATTGATACCTACTACCCTTGGACCAAATCTGACCCACATTTTTTGTTGTTGTTGTAAAGTCAGCAAGTTAATGATAAATGCTAATGGGCTGCTGATGGACAATGCATCAGATTTGGCCCATAGGCTGTAGTTCTAAACTCCTGTTACAGAGCCATTAAGAGACCATGGTCACCCACAAGTCATGGTGAAATATCAACATGACACTTTAATAAGGTATACAAATTGCATATTCATATATATATATATATATTATACATAAACATTCACCCAAGTATCACTGGGGAATTTTAGTATTTAGCACTCATTTATGTGATAGTTACCAGGTTCTCTTAAATGTTCTCAGGTTGAAAATGTTTCAAAAGAGAAAAAATGTTTTTATTTTTTTCAATAACGTTCACAAAATGTATTCACATTTGTACCCATGTAGAGATTTTATCCCCTTACAATTAGGGTGATTCTCTTCTTAGAGCTTTCCCAATGTCATCATAATTTTAGGTTCATGCCAAGTGGGATCCTAGAAAGAAGCCCAAGACTTAGTCTCCTCGTTGGTATTCTGTGCTTTGTTGCTTTCTTTTAACTAGTACTATTCTTTTGACTGTGTGATACAAATGAACTTTTAATTGTCACATTCAATGGTATTTTATAAGTCTTCATTCTCCTTAACTTCTCTGCAGCCTTTGACACGACACTATAGAGCACCCTCTTCTTCTGGATATTCGCTTTTCTCTGAGTTTTTGAAATATCAATTTCTCCTGCCTATCCTCCTACCTATTAGACCACTGCTTCCCAGTTTCCTGTGCTGAATCCTTATGCAGGTCAGGCTCTCTAACTGTAAATATCCCATGACAGTGCCCTGGAATATCTTTTTTTTCTCCCTCTATTCTATTACAAGTGGTGACCTTTCTTACCTCTCACAGATTTAACTAATATATCTATGCTAATGATTCTTGCCCTAAACTTTCTGCTGAACTACAAACACATCTCCAAATGCCTTTCCAATATCTCACACTGGGTGTCCAGTACATAATGTAAACTCAGTGTCTAAAACAAATCATTATCTTTCTTCCTTATTCCTCCACTCTACAGGACTACTGTAGGGGACAACACCATCTTACCATATTCATAGGTTCAAAACCTAGATTTCCTTCTTACCTCCTCAGTATGTCTCATGGCCCATATGGAAATGTGTTGCCAACACCTAAAGATTTCATTTTTGCAACATCTCTCAAATACTCTTTCTCCCGTCTCTAATAGTGCTTGTCACCACTCTGGTGCAAGCCCTATGCTTGTGATGCCGTGATACCATGCTAATGGATCAGTCTGCCACAAATCTCTTCCCACTCCAATCTATCCTCCATTTAGCCATCAATATGATTTCCCTAAAGTGAAGTCATCTCTATGTCAATAAACTTAAATTTCTCAATATTGCATCTAGGATCAAATACTAAAATCTCTGCTACTTTATGAATGGGTCAAATCCATTCATAATCTGTATCACTACAAAAACTTTTCTAATCTTCCAACTTACTGCCCTATGAACCCCTTCATCTAATAGAAACAGCTACCTGTATATTCCAAAAAGAAAATCCTCCACTTCTTAGCTCTAGGTGTTTTCTTTGCCTGTCCCCTGTGCCTATAATCCTCTTTCTCCTAATTTCTGCCTACTGGCTTACCTTGCTTCCTTTAAATCTCAAATAAAATCTTATGTAATATAAGAAACTGGTCTAAAATTTGCCTAATTATAGCCATTTTCCTGTGTTAATTATTTCTTGTATATAGCTCACTGGTTCATATTTGTTTTTGCTTATTGTTTCCCCCATTTGATTTTTATCTGCTGAATGCAGAGTACAGATGGTGGAGCCTGAGAGGAAATTTGCATTATCCCCTGCACAACATCCTCTAATATAACCTAGAAAATGTACCAATTGTGTGTGGGGAGGGGGGAGGGGGGAAGTGTAAATCCAAGCATGAGCAGCTTTCCAGACAACTGCTGCTATGAACAGCTTTCAAATTCTGATTGCATAGTATAGTGAGCTCTCTATTTATTCAATAGCACACCAGAGCAAAACATTTATAGAAAATAAAAATACAACATTCACTATGTCACAACTCAACAACTTATCACTAAAACGGACACATAGTTTTCAACGAAGTACAATCATTTATTAACTTAATCATGCAATCATCCTTAAGGAGGCTTGCCTTCTTAAGGGCCACAAAGTATAAAAGTCAAAGTACACCACCCTGGATAGTGCATTCATTTAGTCAATCACAACAACTTAAGTCCTCAGTTTAATCACAAAGTACAAAAGTCAAAGTACTCCACTCCTGTATATTACATTACAATTTCATCAGTCACTACTCAGTACCCTATTCCATCAGTCAGTACTCAGTATTCTATTTCATCAGTCACTACTCAGTACCCATGGAGAAGTTTTTTCTTATTGACTCAGGATAGGCTTCAGCTCCCATGGTTCCCCTTCCATGTTCCCAGTTTCTGTATGAATCTAACCAACTGTCACCTGAGTTTAAAAGCAGACACGTCTCATCTCCTTGTCCAGCTCTCTGTGCAGTTCCTGTTCCACATTGCGGTTCACAGTATCTAGTCTATCTCATATCCTTCACAGTCTCTGTTGAAGGAAAGACAAGGATTAACAAAGCCACAAGAACATTAATACACATTAACAAAGTCACAACAACATTTTTAAAAAGTACAGGCAGCACAGTCATGATTCTTCAGTGTTAGCCTTGGCTGGACCTTGGAAATCCTCAGCAGCTCTGACTGGCCCTTGGAAGTCTTCAGCACTGTAAGCTCTGTTATCAAAATCAAAATCACTTTATCCAGCCTCCACATAGATTGCTCCAAGAAATTCTGGCTCAGTTCTCTATTCTCATTCTTCTTCTCAGTTCTTCTAAATTCTTAGTTCAGTCCTCAATCCAGCAGCAGCTGCCCTGCCTCCATGTAGCAGCAAGCACCCCAAGCGCGTCCTCAGGGTTTGCTGCCCATACAGGTTCTTGGATCTGCTTTGTTAAAGGAAAGCAACTCAAAATGGGTTAACAAGCTTACTTTAATCAGTCAGACATATATCGTTTACCTTGTTCAGGAGAAAAGGTCAGCACCCTGAACCTCAAAGTATACAGGCATAATTATCAAGACAGAAACATCAAGTAGACAGATTTCCAAACTGTCCAACCATTACATCCATACCCAGTCAACATCTGGGTTTCCACATTCTGGGTTTTTCAAAGCCGGGGGACTCTCAACAACGGCTTCCCAGAAT
>NW_027186372.1:19994551-20000392 GCF_028583685.1 Petaurus breviceps papuanus
AGTCCCAAAACAAAGCTACACATCAGGGCTTATATAGCCTTCTCCTGGTTCAGAGAATGTAACAACCTTATTGACTCACTGGCCAATCAAGAAGTATCTACTGAAAAACAAGCCTCCCCCACCCCAGGTTTCAGGTGCACTTTAGCCTAGGGGCAGGGAAGATCTTTAAAATTTACATTCTTATTACACTCCACAATGCTTACCCCAGGAAATTCTGTCTGCCCAGTTTGTGCTCTTCCTCATATATGTATTAGCTCCTCCCTGTTCTGCCCCTTTCTGTTACATAAACAACTTCCCAAGGTATTATCTACTCATTTGTAAATTAAGTAGCTTAAACAAAGTGTTAACTTGAAACAAGGTGCTAAGTACCCGCTTACTTGCTAGTACAAAGGGGGCATGGAAGATCTTCAGATTCCATTAACATGAGAGAAAATCCAGAAAAAAAAATAATGGTGATTTTTTTACAACTTTGGGCAACATAAAAAGAGAAAGAATTCTATAGGCACTGGGGTGGGAATTGCAGTATAGTAGTATAATTCAGCAGCAGTTCAGCATGAGGTAGAGGACAGTGGAGGTAGCAGTAATGATAGAGAACAATCCAGCACTCAGGGATGGAAATGGGATTGAACACTTTGGAAGAAAGAGATACCGGGTGACCCCTGTGTTAGTATTAGAAACAGGAAGGAGTGCACTCTGGCATCTCTATTGCCCATGTTCCAGTTCTGAGTCACAGTTCCAGTGCAGAGAGGAGTGGTAGCAGTAATGAGGAAGAAGAGATTCAACTTGTACAAGGGGAATAGTACAGATATAGAGGGAAATGAAAAAAACCTTTTCTAAAATCACACCATACTTAAAACACTGAAAATTTACAATCCACAATATAAGCAGTGAAAGCAGTAAAAGAAAATAAAAGAGAACAGCACCGTTTATATATGCCTCCCCACACCCTAAAGAATAGTTCTTCATTAGCATAAATTACAAAGTTAAAAGTTAGGATGGAAAAATGAGAAAACAGAAAAAGAAATGTATCATTAAAAGCTAGTATGATACCAGGAAGTTGAAAAACAAACACAAAAGACAATGACTTGAAAATATCTACAAGCAAGTCTTTGGAGAGCAGCGATGGGAATGGGGGGGGGTCTACATTGTGGAGGATGTCAGGGGAGGAGGAGGCAGAGGGGAAGGGTGGGGTTATTGTGTTGGATAAGGGAGAATGAGAGTGAATCAGTTGAGGGCAGGAGAACCTGGGCTCTAGGGAGCAGAGGGAACAGGGGCAGGGATAAGGGAGTGCTGAAATTGATGGGCTATAGGGTGAGGGTGCTACAGAGAGACAAGGAACAGGGAAATGAAGGTTGCAGGGAAGGTGGAGAAGGATCAAGTGGCCCCACAGTTTGACTGAGGTAGGCCTGGTAGAAGGGGGCTTGAGGGGCATAGGGGGACCACCAAACAAGGGGGCTATGAGAGCTGCAATTGTGATGATTTCTGGGCAGAACAAATCAAGGGGAGGTTGGTAGATAAGGAGTCTAGGAGGGGAGGAAAGTGGATGAGAGATGGGGGGAGGGGAAAAGATGGCTGGAATGTATGACAAAGGGAATGGAGAAAGAAAGTAAAAGCATCAGGGTGAGATGAAAGGCAAACTTCCAACAAAAGGCCTAGAGATGAGCAAAAGATTAAACATGGTCAAAAGACTGTGATACTTCATGCTTACCCAGGAAGATGGTTCCAAAAGTTTCTATGCTATTAATGGTAGCTCAAGATCTCTGCATCTGACAGACTTTGTTGCCAAGCAGTGGATGGCTAGAGAAGGAACTTGGAACTCCCATCCACTTTTGGAATGCTGCCATCATCATGTCTCAATGGGCTCATGCCTCCATCTCATTTCCTAACACAGCCCCTTGCAGGTATGTCCAGGATCACTTCTGTTGATTCCCTACCCTTGCCCATAGTCCTGACTTCACCATTTATAGTCCTTATAACAATGATCTTGGATGGGAGCATCACAGACTACAAACTTTGAGAGGAAAATATGAGACAATTCCAAAAGAAGGACCAGGTTCCAGGACCATGTATGGTCACAGGGTTTGAATTCCCAGACTGAGACAATTTCTCAGCAACTGGAAGAGATTTGGAGACTTGAGACAAGAGTCAGGCTTTACAATTGATTTCAGTCCATCAGAAGGCTTATCTGGCAACCCAGGCTGAGGAACTTGAAGTCTTGGGACAGGAAGAGTAGGCCATAGAGGTTGAAGTAGAGGAGTGTCATGCTGCCTTGACTGGGGCAGAGCTCATTCAGCAGAAATTGAAGAAGAAAACAGACAAGAGATTGGAATAGACTCAGAAGCTTAACAAGGAACAGATCTCTGGCCAATGAGGTCCACAAATTGGAGAAGAAATTCAAGACCATGAAATCTAATAGGGAAAAAGATACCAAGCATTTAGCTGTTGTTTTGGGGAGGCTAAAATGTTAAGGGAGGAATTAAGTGAAGCCCATGAAGAACTCAAGACCCAGGTGACCCTTGTTGAACAGGAGAAGAGTTATGGGGCGCTAAATCCTACCAGAAAGCCAGAACCGCACATGGGAGCAGTAGTGGAAGCAGTTACTGGAGACAGTGCAGCATTTTCAGGAGGATTGGAATGCCTTATGAGCCTCTTTGGAGTTACTACACATCCAAGTGCAGAGCCTCCCAGACATCCTTGCCCTACTGGAAGAAAAGCTGGGTTGGAAGTCCCAGTCCACAGACCCCCTGGACTCTGAGACAACCAAGAAGGTTCAATCCCTACTGAGCTGTTGGAGGAAAAAAAACAAAAAAGCAAACCAAAAATCTTCATTGATGGCGAAACTGAAAGGCCAGGAATTGGAACATATTCAACATACCCAAAAGTTGAAAGGAAAGGTATATTACAACCGGGTAGTGAAGGTTCTGCAACATTGTCATTAGTATTTTTACCTTTTCTGTCTAAATTTAGCTACTTACCATAACTGAAAAGAATAAATATCACTAATACTTTTTCTTTTGTTTTTGCATTTAAAAATTTTTTTATCAAATGCTTTATTGATTTCTAGTTTACATCATTCATTTCTGCAAGATTTTGTGTTACAAATTTTCTCCCCATTTTTCCCCTACCCACCACCCCCAAAATACAGATCCCACTGGATATCCCCTCCTCCAATCTGCTCTCTCCCATATCATCTCCCATATCCCCTCCAACTTTCCAGTAGGGCACTATGGATCTCTATACCCCAGTGCCTGTATTTCTTATTTCCCATTTACATGTAAAATAATATAGATAATAGTATGTACACACACACACACACATATATGTATAGTGTGTGGGTGTGTATTTTAAACACATGATTTTAAAACTTTGAATTCCAGATTCATTCTCTTCCTCCCTTCTCACCCACCCTTACTGGGAAGATAAACAATTCAATATAGTTTGTACATGTGTAGCTATGCAAAACATTTCCATAGTAGATATATTGTGAAAGACTAACTATATTTCCCTCCCTCTTATCCCCCCTCCAAATTGTTCTATCCTCTACTTTGATCCTGTTGTTTTTCAAAAGTGGGTGATTTCAACTTCCCTCCCCGCCAGCCTGCCCTCCCTTCCATCATCCCCCCTCTCAAGCCCTTCCCCTCTACTCTCCTGTAGGGTCAGATACTGAATTTAGTGTGTATGTCATTATCTCTCTAAGCCAAATTCAATGAAAATAAGATTGACCCATTCCCTTTTTGACTTCCTGTTCTTTCCCTACTTTATAAACATTTTCCCTTTCCTCTTCTATATGACATAGTTTACTCCAATCTGTCTCTCCTTATCTCCTCTCATTATATTCCTCTCTCACCTCTAAATTTCAGGTTTTAAGTGTCCTTCCTTCCCATTAAATTTGTCCTGTGCCTTCTATCTATGTATACCTGTAGACATATATACACACATTCACATATGTATGCTCATATACTCTCCTATATAGACACATATATGTATTTATATATGTGCATATATATGTATATATATACATATATATTTTATTCCCTTCAATTGTTCTCATACTGAGAAATGTTTCATAAGTTACAATTTCACTTTTCCATGTAGAAATGTAAATAATTCAAGTTCCATGAATTCCTTATGATTTCTTTTCCCTGTTTACCTCTCATGCTTTTTTGCTTCTTGTATCTGAATGTCAAATTTTCTACTCAATTTTTATTTTTTCATCAAGAATGCTTGAAAGTCCTCTATTCCATTGAATGATTACATTTTCCCTTGAAAAATATTACTCATTTTGGGGGGGAAGTGATTCTTCCTTTTAAGCCCAGCTCCTTCAATATCTGGAATGTCATATTCCAAGCCCTTTGAACCCTCAGTGTAGAAGCTGCCAGATCCTGTGTTATCCTGATTGTGTTACCACAATATTGAAATTATTTCTTCCTGTTGTAATTTTCTCTCCTTGATTTGGGAATTCCAGAACCTGGATGTAATATTACTAGGAGTTTTCTTTTTGGGATCTTTTTTAGGAAGTGATCAGTGGATTCTTTTAAACTTTATTTTGCCCTCTGGTTCCAAAACATCAGGGAAATTTTCCTTAAAAATTCCTTTTTTTCAATTAATGAAGTATTTAATAAGTTATTAGTATGAGCCAAGTACTCTATTAAGAGATGAAGAATTAAATACAAATATAAGAAAGTCTGTGCCCTTAGGGAAGGTACATGGTCAAAAAGTAAACAACCCAAATGGGAAATAGTGAGCAGCAAATTCTTATTTTGACAGGTAAGTTTCCAGGATGGTGAATTGGACAATAAATAGGAAATTTACATTCTCTTTTCAGAGGCTTTGATCATGTTGATTTGCTTATAATTTTAATAGCAATAAGAATGATAAGAATACTTGTGTCAAAGCAATTATCAATTTCAGCAAATTGCAGGATAATAATAACATCCATAAGAAAAAAAATATAAATCATCAGCATTTCTAAATACTATAAACAAAACCCCAAAAGCAAGAGTTAGAAAGAAAAATTGTGCATAAAAAATTGGAGATATTATGATATACTTGGTAGTCTACCTACAAAGAGAAACACAGGGATTATATGAATACAATTACCAAGCACCTTTAACATAAATAAAGACAGATTTATATAATTAGTGAAATATTAATTGCTCACTCTTATATTTCCTCACATGCTAATCTGGGCAGTTTATATTTTTGTAAATATTCATCCATTTCACATAAATTATCGGTTTTACTGGCATAGAAGGAGGCAAAATAACTCCTAATAATTGCTTTAATTTCATCTCCATTGATTGTACATTTATCCCTTTCATTTTTGATACTAATAATTTAGGTTTTTTTTTATTTTTTCAAATGCTTTATTAAGTTCTTATTTACATCATTCATTTCCACCAGATTTTGCATTATAAATGTTCTACCCATTTTTCCCCTCCCCACCACCCCAATATAGAAGTCCACAGGATATCTCCTCCTCCAATCTGCTCTCTGCCATATTTTCTCCCATACCCCCTTTGATTTTTCCAGTAGGGCATGGTGGAGCTCTATGCCCCAGTGCCTGTACATCTTTTTTTCCCAAATATAAGTAAAATAGTATTAATAATACTATATATATATATATATATATATATATATTTAACATTTGATTTTAAAATTTTGAATTCCCGATTCATTCCCTTCCTCCATTGTCACCCATTCTTACTGAGAAGATAAGCAGTTCAGTATAGTTTGTACACGTGTAGCTAATGCAAAACATTAACATAGTAGATATATTTTAAAAGAATGAGTCTATTTCTCTCCCTCCTATCCCACCTCCCACTTTTTCTATTCTCTACT
>NW_027186372.1:20000492-20058060 GCF_028583685.1 Petaurus breviceps papuanus
ATACTTAGTGTGTATTTCATTCCCTCCCCAAGCAAAATTTGATGAGATTAAGGTTGAGCCATTCCCTTTTGCCTTCCTATTCTTCCCCTCCTTTGTTACCATTTTCTCTTGCCTCATCTTTATGAGATAGTTTACCCCATTCTGTCTCTCCCTATCACCTCTCATTATATTCTTCTCTCACCTCTTAATTTCACCTTTTAAGTATAATCCCTTCCTATTAAATTGGTCCTCTGCCCTCTATCTATATATACCTGTAAACATATGTGCACATATTCACCTGTGTATTCATACACCGATATACCCTCTCATATATATTCCCTTCAACTACTTTCATACAGAGAAAAAATTTCATCAGTTACAATTATCCTTTTTTCCAATTTGTTATGTTAATAGTTCTTAATAAGTTGCTTATGAGTTCTTTTCCCTTTTTAATTTCTCATGCTTCTCTTGCTTCCTGTATCTAAATGTCAAATTTTCTATTCAATTCTTGTTTTTTCATCAAGAATGCTTGAAAGTTCTGTCTTTATAACCTGACCAATGTATAATGTGAAAGTATTTACAGATCCTATACTTTAATGTATGCCACCATGTGGGGAGAGGGGATGGAGGGGGACAAAGTGTGAAACTCAAGGAATTGTGGAAATTGATCTTGTTAATTAAAAGTTAATTTACAAAAACCAAATTAATAAAAAAATAAGAATGCTTGAAAGTCCTCTATTCCCCTGAATGACCATATTTTCCCCTGAAACATGATACTCAGTTTTGCTGGGTAGGTGATTCTTCATTTGAACCCCGGCTTCTTTGACCTCTGAAATATCATATTCCAAGCCCTTCGATCACTCAGTGTAGAAGCTGCCAGATCGTGAGTTATCCTGATTGTGTTTCCACAATATTCAAATTGTTTCTTCCTAGCTGCTTGTAATATTCTCTCCTTGATCTGGGAATTTCAGTACCTGGCTATAATATTCTTAGGAATGTTTTTGGAGGGGATATTTTTTAGGAGGTGATTGGTGGATTTTTTCAACCTCTATTTTGCCCTTTGGTTGTAAATCATCCCAGCAGTTTTCCTTGAGAATTTCTTGGAGGATGATTTCTAGGTTCTTTCTTTGATCGTAGCCTTCAGGTAGTCCAATAATTTTCAAATTATCTCTCCTGGATCTATTTTCCAGGTCAGTGCTAAGTGTCTGAGCCCAGATTCGATTCCCAGTCATCCTGACTCTGGGGCCAGTGCTGTTACCCATTGTGCAACCTGGCCGCACCACAAATTTGGCTTTTTAAGGCATTCTTCTCCACATTGCCTTTTTGAGCCCCTTTTGCCATTTGAATTAGTCTGTTTTTTAAGGTGTTATGTTCTTCAGTCAGATTTTTGACTCTCATTTCATAACTTTCTTGCATCATTCTCATTTCTCTTCCCAATTTTTCTCAACTTCTCTTATTTCATTTTCAAAATCCTTCTTAAGGTCCTCTATGGCTTATAACCAGCTCATATTTTTCTTGCAATCTTTTGGTGCAGGAGTTCTGACTTTGCTGTTTTCCTCCTGTTTCATGCTTTGATCCTTTTTGTCCCCAAAATAGGAGTCTAATTTTGGATTCCTCTGTTTGCTTTGCTTTCCTTGTTTATTTATGTTGCCATCAATTACTTGACTTTTGGGTGTTTTGCCACAGTTTGACTCTGCTACCTGACAGGGGAGTTTCATACCAAATGCTGGGGTTTTCTCAGCTGCCAAAGTTATTATTTGGGTGCCCTCTCTGAAACCTCCTCATTCTCTGGCAAGCTGGTCACACACCAAAGGACCTCCACCCTAGACAACAATACAGATCCAAGCATGTTAAAGCAAGAGCGATTACCCCTCAGACTGGTTGCTTGGTCGCTCTACAGTCTGCAGGCCAGGAGCTGAACTGCCATATGTGGTTGGGGCTGGAGGGCCTTAAAGCCTCACCTGCTTCTCACCCTGTGGGTAAAAGCCTATGCACTCCCAAATACTGGATGCCAAAATCTGCACTGCACTGACCTGTCACTTTGTTCTTAGCATCTATGTGTTGATAATTCTTGAAACTGCCATAGCTTCGGATGATCTGAAGTCCCTGGTCAGACCTGCCATTGGGCTAAATCTTCTGACTTCCACTGGGCTATAGTGGTCTCCAAGAACACTGCACTGGCTGCTCCCTGCCAGCCATCCAGTCTGTCCTTAGAGGGCCTTTAGTTTCTCTGTGTCATTTTGTGGGTTCTGTAGCTCCAGAGCTTGTTCAGAGTCACCTTTTACATGAATTGGAGGTGGTGGGAGCCAGAACTCAGCAGAAGTCCTCTTTGTACTGTCAACCCGACTCCACCCCAAAGATAGCTGCCAATACTTTTTCAAATAACTACTAGCTTTAATTTAAGAAATTAAAAGAAGCAAATACCTACAAGAAAAACCTCCATCAACAGTGCAGATTTGGCAGAAGTCCAACAATAATTTCTCGAACAGATAAAGAATGGGATAAAAAGAAGACGGGGAATGATTTTTTTTTCTTTTTCCTTTTGGAAGGCAATAGGGGTTAAGTAACTTGCCCAAGGTTACCCAGCTAGTTGTGTGTGTATGTGTGTGTGAGTGTGTGTGTGTGTGTGTGTGTGTGTGTGTGTGTGTGTGTGTGCGATAAGTGTCTGAGGCCAGATCTGAACTTGCATCCTCCTGACTCCCAGGACAATGCTTTACTCACTGAGCCACCTAGCCACCCTGAGAGGGGGAATGATTTTTAAAATCAAATGATTGTTAGAGGAAAAATTGGGAAAATAAATGAGAGTGATGGAAGAAAGTTATGAGAAGATATAGATAAAAGAATCACAAAAGTATTACAAAAATTCCTTGAAATCAGAATCGATCAAATGTTTAAAGACTTCCAAAGCTTCATTGAAGAAAATATCTCCTTAAAAATTAGAACTGGGAAGGGGGCAGACAGATGATGCAGTGAATCGAGAGTAGGCCCTGGAGCCAGGAGGACCTGAGTTTAAATCTTGCCTCAGACATTTGATACACTTACTAGCTGTGTCAACTTGGGAAAGTCACTTAATTACAATTACCTTGTCTGCCCCCCTCCAAAAAAGTTTGGGAGAAGAGCCAAGATTGCAGAGAAAATGGAATAAATTAGATACATTATCCTGACTTTTCCATCCAAACAACTTTAAAAATTATTCATCAAATTGAATTCTGGAGAGGGGTAACAAAAAAAACAATAAAATGGGGTTTGAGACATTTTTCAATCTATGACCAATGAAGAAGTCAGAGGGGGAGATCTGTGACAAAAGTTTGGGAGTAAAGGAGACAGCAGTAACAATGGTGGGCCTTGGAGGTAGCTGCAACAAGAGCAGCGGTACATTTGGAGGCCCTCAACTATGAAATCATAAGGGGATTAGGCAACTGGTAAGAAAGATTACATTTCATCTTCAGCTGCCACTTGCACAATACTTCCTGTTGTTTGACAACTCCATTGCCCATACACAATTCTGTGCCCCAGCTTCAATGGGGAGAAACACATGTCACCAGTCACAAGAGAGTGAGGACCCTAGTCACAGTTCCAAGGAAAAGAAGAACAATAACACCTCCTACTACAGGTGAGTAGGGACCTTTCTGTAATGCCAAGCAAAGGCAACTTCCCAAGGTTCAAAATACCAGCATAGCTGCTCTCCATTTTATTCAGTGACAAATTAAGAACAGACAGAATCAAAATAAAACATAATTCAAAATACAGCATTTACCAAGTGTGATTCAATAATCTCCAAGTACTACCCCACCCTTGGATGTTAGATTCATTTAATCAATCACAAAGTCCCTCTTCTAAATACTACTCCACCCCTAGACTGTACATTCATTTAGTCCATCACAAAGCCCCTCTTCTCAAATGGAGATTAGTTTCCAATCATAAGTAAAGTACATTTATTTGTTTAATCACAGAGCACAAAAAGGTCAAAAATTCCCCACCATTGGATCACAATTGAATCTACCCCAGAGTTACAACAAGCTTAAGCACAGCATTTAATACCCAAAGAGAGGTCTTTTCTTCATCTTGACCCAAGGCAAACTCTCAGCAATCTTTGTTCCTGGGGAGACAAAGATTAGCAAGGCCACAAGATACATTTCCAGAATCTTCATTAATTCATCCTCTGTCTGCAGAACAGTCCTAGGACCCCTGAAATAATTATAGCAAAACCCCCCTCCAGGATTTCTGTAAACATACAACAAGAAAATCCTTCTTCAGGGCTTCTGAACCAACAGCAACGTTCCAAAACCTCTGCAACAACATGACTGTCCTTCACCAGTGGACAGAATTCACTCTCTGTCTGCAGAACAGTCTCAGGAGCTCTGAACCAACAGCAAGGTTCCACGTCCTGTACAACAACAGCACTGTCCTTCCCCAGTGGACAGAATTCACTCTCTGTCTGCAGAACAGTCTTAGGAGTTCTGGACCAACAGCAAGATTCCAAGGCCTCTGAAACAAAAGGACTGTCTTTCACCAGTGGACAAATCTGGCAAAACAACATCAAAACAGACAGACAAAGTACCAGCAAAACAGCCATGTCTCCTCAGTCCTTGGCAGCTCTGGGTGGCAGCTGTCAAAAATCCTGGGCAATTCAAAGTGGCCTTAAGCAATCCTTTCAGTCTCTCTCTTCCTCTGAGATGCTGCTTCTAAAATGTTCTTCTGCCTCTCTCTTTTCTTGTGTCTCTCTAAATTTACATCACCAGCTCCTCCCAGTTTAGCCCTTTCTATATATGTCAAGTCTATCCCACAAATGGGATTCACAAGCTCTGGGTTTTAACACAATCAAACCAAAAACCAAACCAATACATGGCAGTCTTTAAATTCCATTACTATTATACCTTCCTAAGTAAAGACAAGAGCATAGATGAAGAAGGCAGTTACCACACCTCTTCCAGGATAATACCACTTTGGAAACACCAAAAATTTGCAGACATTCAGCATTAACTCTGAAAAAATTAGTGCAAACAACAAACGCACAAACAAACAAAAAACCACTGGAGACTTGGTATAGTGACTCCCACCTACCCACATGACCAGAGTCCAACTTTAAAATTAATGTCAAAGAAAATAAATAGGCTAGAAAAATGATGAGATAATGAAAAAAGAACATGATCACGAAAAAAGCTACTATGGTGTCAGGAAAGATCAAGACAAAATTTGGCAGACAATAAGTTAAAACATCTGTAAGGAAAGCCTCAAAAAATGCAAATTATACACAAGTTCAAGAAGAATTTTTAGACAAGCAAAGATATAAGCAATAGAGGGGAAATTGAGAAAAGAAAATACAACAAAGCAAGAAAATAATGAAAAGAGAATTAACACTTCAGTAACAAGAACACCAAAAAAGGACTGAAGAAAATAAGACCTTTAAAAAAATTGGTCTAATGTTAAAAGAGACACAAAAGTCATTAAGGGAAAGAACTCGTTAAAAAGTATAATTGTGGGATTATGAAGACACAAGAAGTAAGTAGTAAATTTTTGGAACTCCCATATGGACCTGCAAAGAACCATAAAATAGTCCTCAACACAAATCCTGTAATAACAGAACCAGCAAAAAAAAAAAGTGATAAAAAAATCTTTTAACCCACCTAACATGGAAGATTAGGAAGAAAAGTCTGCCTCACTTGGACAAAAGGAGAATGTAGTCCAGGACAAGAAGTATACAACCTGCCCCCAACAAGCTAGTAGCAAAACTTACTTCAGCAAATCATTGGGAGATTGGGAATTCCAGTGTGGTGGAGTAGAAAAATATCAACACCAAGACCTCTCCCCCCACCCCAAATGCCTCAACATAGGCAGAAGGATGGGCAGATACCAGCTTTGAGAATCACACTGAGTCAGTGTAACCTGGACAAACATGTAGAAAGCAACCCTACCAGTGCTTAAGCAAACACCCTCCTGCTGCCAGATTGCTATGTGCTTCAGTGTAGCCCCATAGAAGAGCAGAAACACCTAACCACCCTCAACGGACATCAGGCACTGGCACTAGGACCTCTGCTCAGTACTAGGTAAGCTGCCAGAACCCTAGAGCCTCCAGCAGTGCCAACCACCCTGCACCCCACGCCCTCAGTGCAATGCCAGATATGAGAATCACCCTTGTGCCTCAGGGCAATATCAGTGCAGTGCCAGGTAAATAGTGAGGGCATCTAGAACCTGGAACAAGTAGCCTGAAACAGTGCACCTTTCACTCAATGAGCAGAACTCAAAAATGAAAGAAAGGGAAAAGGTAAAAAAAAATGAGCAAAAACAAGAGAAACAACAACAAAAGAATCTGATCATAGAAAGTTATTAGGATGACAGGGAAGATGAAGACATAAATCAGAAGAGGATAACAATGTCAAAACATCAATGGGCAAAACCCCTAAGAAAAAGCAGGAAGTGGTCTCAAGCCCAGAGAGAATTCACGGAAGATTTCAAAAAGAAGCTTAAAAAACATATAAAATAAAACTGGGAAATAATCTTTACAAAAAGAGTCTCTAATAATGGCCTAATTACTCAAATATAGAAGAGAGTCAATTTGTAAGAAAATAAGTCATTACCCAATTGATAAATGGTCTAAGCATATATGCAAGCAATTTTCAGATGGAGAAAATAAAGCTATTTATGGGCATATAAAGAAGTACTCTAAATCACTTTTGATTAGTGAAATACAAATTAAAACAACCCTGAGGTATCATTTCACATCTATCAGATTGGTTAATATGACAGAAGAGGGAAAAATATTGAAGTGGATGTTGGAAAATTGGGACACTAATACACTGTTGGTGGAGTTGTGAACTTATCCAACTATTCTGGAGTGCAGTTTGGAACTATGCGCAAAGGACTATAAAATTGTGTATACTCTTTGATCCAGCAATTCCACCACTACGTCTGTACATAAAGAGATCATAAAAAAGGGAAAAGGACCTACCCATGCAAAAAAATTATTTATAGCAGAAATTTCTATGGTGTGAAAATATTGGAAATTGAGGGATACCCATCAATTGGGGAATGGCTGATAATCGTGTGGGATATGAATGTAATGGTATGCTATTGTGCAGTAAGAAATGATTAAACTACAGATTTCATAAGAAGAAAAAATAAACTTGGGAAGACTTGTATGAATTGAGACAAAGTGAAATGGAAGGAAAATATTTTACATAGTATCAGCAACATTGTGTGATGATTAACTACGATTAACTCAGCCCTTCTCAACAACACAATGATCCAAGCCAAGTGCAAAGGATTCATGAAGGAAAATGCTATCCACATCCAGATAAAGAACTTGATGTAGATCAAATCATATTTTCCTTTACTTTATTCGTTTTTGTAGTTTTTGTTGTTTTGATGTATTTTTTCTTACACAAATGTGACTAGTATGAACATATGTTTTATATGAGAGCAAGTGAATAACATATCAAATCATCTAACATTTTCAGGAGAGAAGAGGGGAGAGAAGGAGAAAGAAAACTTTGGAGCTTAAAATATTGCAAAAAAGAATGATGAAAATTATCATGTCACATCATTGGGGAAAATAAAATGATATTAAAAATATGAGAGGTCTATTAAAAATGGGAAAAATTAGAGTGATACAAGCAAATAATGGGAAAAATGGTCAAAAGATTGAGGGAAAAAATTGCTTCAAAAGTAGAATTGACCAAATGAAAAAGGAGATGCAAAATTCCACCAAAAGGAACAACTTCTTAAAGTGTACAATTGGCTGAATGGAAAAGGAAGTGCATGAGCTAAATGAGGAAAATGACTTCTTAAAGTTTAGAATTGGGCAAGTAGAAGCTAATGACTCTATGAGACATCAAGAATCAATCTAAAAAATTTAAAAGAATGAAAAAAAACAGAAGAAAATGTAAATATGTATTTGAAAGAAAAATAACTGATCTGGAAAATTGATCCTGAAAAAACTGTCACAATCATTGGACTATGTGAAAGCCAGAATCAAAAAGATGATACGGAAAGCCTTTTGAAGGAATTATCAAGGAAAACTGCTCTCATATCCTGTAACCACAGGGCAAAATAGGCATTGAAAGAAACCACTAATAAGTCAGGAAAGAGAGTCCAAAATAAAGACTCCAAGAAACATTGTAGCCAAAGCGCAGAGCTATCAGGTCAAGGCAAAAATAATGCAAGTAGTAAGAAAGAGACAACTCAAATATTAGGGAGCCACAATCAGGATTATTTGGGACTTAGCAGTTACAGCATTAAAGGATCTGAAGTCATGGAACATGGTATTCTGGAAGACAAAAGAGCTAGAATTACAGCCAAGAATAACCTGGCTGGTGAAATTAAGCATAACAATTTAAGAGGAAAATGGTCATTCTGTAAAATAGAAGGATTGCAAGCTTTCTTAAGGAGAAGAATGCATTTAAACAAAAAATATTGATCTTAAATATCAAGACAAAAGGGAAAACTAAGAAGGTAAAAAGGGAAAAGAAAGCATAAGAGATTCAATGGAGCTGAACTTTTTACATCTCTACATGTGATGCCATTCTTAAAATATTTACCAGTAATATTACCACTAGAAGGAAATACATGGACCGAGGGAAAGGGTATGAGGTGAATTTGAAGGAATGGCATAAAAAATAATTAAGGGAAGTTTAAGAGCCGTACACTAGGGCAGAAGGAAGGAAAAGGTAAAATGGGGTAAAATATTTCATGCGGAGTGGCATGAAAAAGCAGAGACATTGGAGGGAACTATGGGAGGATGGGCAATGGCCATCACTTGAATTTTACTCTCATAGGTATTGGCTAATAGAGGGAATAACGTACACAATCCATTGAATATAGAAATCTCTCTCACTCAGCAGGAAAGTAAGAGAATAAGAAAAGGAAGGGGCATGACATGAGAGAGGGTAGACTGGGGGAGGCGATAAACAGAAGCAAAAGGCTGGTGAGGAGGCAAGCGGTGAAAGGAGAGAGAGTGCAAACAGGAAGAAAAATTAGGAAACACACAGTAATCATAACTCTGAATATGAATGGGATGGATTCTCACATAAAATGGCAGTGGATAGCAGAGTAGATTAAAAGAATACAGAATCCTACAGTATGTTGTTTACAAGAAACATACTTGAAGCAGAGAAATACACGTAGAATAAAGGTAAAAAGCTTGAGGAGAATCTACTATGCTTCAACTGAAATTTTAAAAAGTACAGGTCATACAGCTGATCTAAGACAAATAAAAAGCAAAAAAACAAGAATAGACACAAGTAAAAGAGATAAGTAAGAAAACTACATCTTGCTAAAAGGTATGATAGACAAAAGTAACAATATCAATACTAAACATACATGCACCAAATAGCATAGCATCCAAATTCTTTTTGTTTTTTTGCCTTTTGGCGTCAATTGGGGTTGAATTGCCCAAGGTCACATGGCTAGTTTCTGTGTTAAGTGTCTGGGGCTAGATTTGAACTCAGGGATTCCTGACTCCAGGGCCAGTGATCTATTTACTGTGCCACCTAGCCTCCCCAAGCATCCAAATTCTTAAAGGAGAAGTTAAGTGAGTTACAAGTTCATGATCAAACAAGACAACATTACAAAAAGTAAAGTAGATAATTTTTATTAATTTAAATTAAAAAGCATTTGCAAAAATAAAAGAAATGTATCCAAGATTAGAAGGGAAGCAGAAAGATGGCAAGCATTCTTTATAGCAAGTGTTTCTGATAAAAGTCCCCATTTCTTAAATATATCAAAAACAGAGATAAATTCATAAGAATAAAAAGAATTTGGGCTTGTTAGGTGGTTCAGTGAATAGAGCACCAACCCTGGAGTCAGGAAGATCTAACACTTACTAGCCTTGTACCTTGGGCAAGTAACTTACCCTCATTTTCCCTGCCTTACCCCCTCCAAAAAAGCAAAAAACAAACAAACAAACAAAGCAATCAAAAAAAGAATAAAAGCCATTCCCCAATTTACAAATCGTCAAAGGATATGAATAGGCAATTTTCAGATGAAGAAATCAAAGCTATCTATAGCCATATGAAGAAGTACTCTAAGTCACTTTTGATTAGAGAAATGCAAATTCAAATAACTCTGGGGTGCCACCTCACATCATCAGTTTTGTTTATATTACAGAAAAAGAAAATGATAAATGCTAGATAGGATATGGGATAATTGAGACACTAATGCACTGTTGGTAGAGATGTGAACTGATGCAACTATTCTGGAGAGTAATTTGGAAAGATGCCCAAAGAGCAACCAAACTATGTATAGCCTTTGATCCAGCAATACAAGTATTAGGTCTGTATCCCAAAGAGATCATAAAAAGGGGAAAGGGACCAACCTGTGCAAAAATATGTAAAGCAGACCTTTTCACAGTGCCAAAATATTAAAAACTGAGGGGATTCCCATCAATTGGAAAATGGTTGAACAAGATGTGATATATGAATAGAATGAAATATTCATCATAAGAAATGATGAACAAGCAGATTTCATGCGGCATAAACTTGGAAAGGCTTGTACTAATTGATGAAAAGTGGAATGAACAGAACAAGGAAAACAATGTACACCGTATCAGCAACATTGTGTGATGATCAACTATGAATAACTCAGCTCTTCTTGGAAACACAATGATCCAAGCCAAGTACAAAAGACTCATGAAGGAAAATGCTATCCACAATCAGATAAAAAACGGATGGACTCTAACTGCAGATCAAATAATACTTTTTCTTTCATTTACTTCATTCTTTTTCATGTTTTTCCCTGTTGATCTATTTGTTCTTACACAGCTGTGACTAATATGGAAATATGTCTTACAAGATAGCACATCAATAAACTATTTCAAATTACCTACAATTTTAGGAAGAGCAATGGGGGGAGTGAGGGAGAAAAATGTAGAAAAGAAAATCTTATAGAAATGAATGGCAAAAATTGAAATGCAATTGGGAAAATATAAAACCCTATTTAAACAAACAAAATAGAATTGACCAACAACAACAAACAAAAAAACCAGGTACAAAGCTCAATGAAGAAAACAATTCCTAAAAAAAATACGAATTAGGAAACTGGAAGCTAATGACTCCATGAGACAGGAAGGAACATTAAAACCATCAAAAGAACAGTAAAAATAGAGGAAAATATGAACTCTCTCATCTGAAAAACATTTTACTTGGAAATAAATTTAAAAGAGATAATTTAAGAAATATTGATTTACCCGATGACCTTGATAAAAAGAAGAGATTGCATATTGTATTTCAAGGAATGATGAAGGAAAAATGCCCATGTATCCTAGAACTAGAAGGTGAAAAAAATATCTCCCTATCACTTCCTGAGGGAGGTACCAAAATGAAAATTCCCAGGAATATTATAGCCAAATTACAGAGTACCTAAGTCAAAGAAAAAATGTTGCAAGCAATCAGAAAAAAATAACTCTCAAATATTACTATGTCACAGTAAGGATGGCATTGGAGTTAACAGCTTCAGCATTAAAGGTGTGGAGGATTTGGAATATGATTTTCCAGAAAACAAAGGAGCCAGGATTACAACTAAGAATAAACTACTCTGACAAACTGAATATAATACTGCAATGGGAAAATGATGAATATTTAATGAAATAAAGAACTTTTAAACATTCTTGAGGAAAAGGCCAGATATGAATATAATATTTGACATTCAAATTCAATTTTGAAGAGAAAAATAAAAAGGTAAACATGAAAGAGGAATCATAGGGCGCTAATATGTGTAAAAAATTTTCTCTGATGAAAACCTAATTTCTTAATTAAATAAGGTACTGTGTATACAAAATTGAGGCATTCTCCAATTGATATATAGTCAAAGGAAAGAAACAAACAATTTTAAGAGGAAGAAATAAAAGCATCTGTAAATATTGAAAAATACAATAAATTTGCCATAGATTAGAGAAACACAAATTAAAATGATTCTGATATATCACCACATACATGTTGTATTGTCTTCTTTTATAAAAAGGGAAAATGACAAATGCTTCATGGGCAGTGGAAAAATGGGTTTACTAGTGCATTGGTTTTGTTTTGTTTTAATTTGTTTTCTTATGCTCTTGGAGGCAATCTGGGTTAATTGCCTTACCCAGAATCATTCAGCTAGTAAGTGTCCGTTAACTACCCCAAAATTGTTAATGGAATTATGATCTGGTTCAAACATTCTGGAGAACAATTTGCAACTATTTCCAAAGGACTCTACAACTATGCAAATCTTTTGACCCTGCAATATCACTCTTTCATGTTCACTTTTTAAATTTTTCTGTTGAATGACATATACAGACCACAATATGTCTGTATCACAAAGACATCAAAGAAAAAAGAAAAGAACATATACAGTTAAAAATATTTATAGGTGCTCTTTTTGTACTGTAAAATAATTTGATATAAAGGAAATATCTAGCAAATGGGGAATGGTATAACAAGTTATGGTATATAATTGTGATTGAATACTATTGTGCCATAAGTAATGACAAAGAGGATGGTTTAAAAAAAAAGTTTGGGAAAATCTGCATTAGCTGATAGACTGTAAAGTATGCAGAACCAGAATATCTCTGTAAGCAGTACCAACAATGTTATAATAATGATCCAAAGGGTTGCCAGTGAACTGTGGTAACTCTGATCAGTATAACAATCTAAGATAATTCTGAAGAAGTCATAATGAAAATATTATCTACCCCCAGAAAGAGAACTGATAAAATTTGAGGCAAACTGAAGTATATTTGCAGGAATATTTTAACCAAAGTCCAGAACTCCTAAGTCAAGGAGAAAATGCTGAAATATCCAGAAAGAAATAATTCAAATACCATTGAGCCATAATCAGGAACACATCATTTTTAGGTGCTTCCACATTAAAGGAACAGGGCACTTAGAATAGGGTATTCTGTAAGGCAAAGGAGGTAGAATTACAACTAAAAATATCCTACCCAATATAATTGAGTAAAATCCTTCCAGGAGAAAGTGGGTATTTAATGAACTAGAGGATTTTCAAGCATTCATAATGAAAAGACCAGAACCAAATATAAATTTTCACATTCATTAACAAGATTCAAGAGAAGCATAAATATTTTAAAATTAATGATAACTTATAAGATTCTAAGCAAGCTTAAACTGTTTATATTCCTGTATGAAAAGATAATAAACATAAACTCTCAGAAGTTTATCACAAGGATTATTAAAGGGAATCTGCTTAGAGAGAGGGCTATTAAATAAATATTATATATCTACCATCTCCATGAATTTCATCAAAATTCAAGACTTCATTGTTACCCTTTATGATTTTTCCCAGACTATGTATTGTGACTAGCAGATATTTTAGCATAATTTCTCCACTTAACATAATTTCATTTTCTATCTATGCTTCTCACTGTCCAGGCTTCATTACCATGCTTCAGCTGCAATTTCACCCTGGAACTTTCCTTAATGCCTACAAACTCTACTCATCTTGGAACATCCACCCACCTGTGTGGTTTTCTCAGTATGGAATATTTATTTGCATAATTTTTAGCACTCTCCTTTGATGAGTTCCTGCTCAGTACTCCATTTTTTTTTTAAAGCAATCGGGGTTAAGTACCTTGCTCAAGGTTACACTGCCAGATGTTTCTGGGGGGTGCTAAGTGTCTGAGCCCTGGATTTGATCTCCAGGTCCTCCTGACACTGGAGCTGGTGCTCTTACTCGCTGTGCTACCTGGCTGCCCAAAGAAAGGTCCAGTGTGTGTGTGTGTGTGTGTGTGTGTGTGTGTGTGTTTTAAGCAATCGGGGTTAAGTAACTTGTTCAGGGTTAAATGGCCAGTTATTTCTGGGTGTGGTGCTGAGTATCTAAGCCCAGGAATCGATCCAGGTCATCCGAAAACTGGAGCCAGTGCTCTAACTTGCTGAGCCACCTGGCCACCCCCTCAGTACTCCATTTTGAGAAGAATTACAGCAGAGTCAAATTTCATTCCCTTCCTGACTCTGCTTCAGACTTTATGAACACTATGCATCTGCATGTTTCCTTCCTCCTTTTCCTTTTTACCTCCCTTTTGTAGCTGTCTGACTCCATTAAAATATAACTTCCTTGATGGCAGGAACTATTTTTTTTATTTCTGTTTATATTTATATCCTTATTACTTAAGGATAAAATTGTTGTCAGTTTGTTATCCTCACGGTTTCTCCTTTTTGAGGAGTGATCAATTCTCATTGGCCCTCAACTCTCCAGTGCTTAATTAATCCTTCCTAAAGACTTTGTTCATTGCCTGAAGGTTTTCATCTTCATGGGGAATTTTTAATGAAAGAAGCTCTAACTGTGGAATTTCAATTACTGTGACATTCAGTAAGCAGAAACCATGTGATAGAAATGACTAACCACTTCATGAGGTCAGTTCTACTTATCCTTTCACCTTGCCTCCAACTAGCTAGGTATTCTGCCCACTTCACTGTGATAATTTTCTTTCTATCTTCTCCCAAATGAATCCTCTACCATGAAGTGACTACATATCTGACCAGGATTTAACTCTACTCAACTGAAAAATTAGCAGGTCTGTTCATATGAATGAGTTATGCTCTGTCCAATTGTATAAACTTTGAAAGTGTCAAGATTTCATACCCCAAATGCCTTTCCAAATGATCTAGTACATTCTTCCTCCACCCCTGGCATAGTGGCCTCACCCTCTTATGCCTTTTGTTTGTCAAACCCTTTAAAAAACTAGCATACTTATAATGCAATTCCTGGCTTTCTCTATGTATTGGACAATCTATTCTGTGACAGTGGGCTGCTTTAAATTTCAGTCTATCTGTCAAGGTATATTTTGTTATGAGATCATTACTTCAGCAATGACATAGTAAGATAAATACAAAAACCATACTATAAGTCACTTTAGACCAGATGTTGCCTTTGTAAATCTTATATAACCTGCCTAGGCTCAGATGCATGCTTTATTAAGAACTTCCAAGATGTGATACAGACATTCTTGAATATGGATAAGATACATCACAATGATTTGGAGTCTTAGAGATTAACAGTGAGGGACTTCTGCCTCATTCTGATGCAGCTGTGCTAGAAGATAAATTGTCTATTTTTTTTAATGGGGATGAAACACAAGAGATATATAGAAGCCATTAAATAACCCAAATGGAGACCATGAACATCAAATGTCTGTTTCTCTCGTTGAATGACCTACTGTTTCATTTTTCTTGAGAGCTTCACAAATTGGACCCTTTTGTATTTATATCATGTCACTCCTGAAAACAAAGCCTATATTCCATTGCTTTTAGTGGGAGTATCAGTCCTATTTAAATGATAGTGAAAGGAAAGCATTTCAAGCCTTTGGGAATTTTGTTTCCATGGAATGTGAGATGTAACATATTTTATCCAATATTCCATATCTTCTGTTTAACTTTTCCAGGGTTGAAAGCATAATCTTTTTTAGTAGCTAGAATTCTTAATCCTAATTTACAAAAATAGAACAAGCTAACTAGTAAAAGTACATGCAAACAACAGGCCTGTTCAATTTAGTGAAAACATTGGCCTAAAATGTGTATAAGGAGGGGGGCAGAACCCAGATGGCAGAGTAGAAGCAGGAAATTCTATGAGTTCCCTCCACAACCTACTTCAATACCTGTAAATTATGATTCTAAGCAAATTTTAGAGCTACAGAGCCCAGAAAGTGACAGAGAGAAACAAATCTCCTTCTGAAAGCAACCTGACAGTTAAACAGGAAGGGTCTATTACACCAAGCTGATAGCTGAACACAGTCCCATATGAGCTTCTCTGAACCTGGGGCAGCCCCAACCAGTGGCACAGACTGGCCAGAGCAGACTTTAGGAGAGTGGATCACCCTCAGCTGTGACAATTTCCAGACTTCTCAACTCATAAATTCCAAAGAGAAAGTCAAAGGTCAGTGGGGAACTCTTTTGGTACTGGGTATCAGAAGAGTGTGGTCCAGGCCCTGCCCCCAGGGAGGAAGATGGTGGAGGTTCTTTGGCTGCAGCTGCTGTCCCTTGGCTGCTTTCAGAGCTCCCGGCCTACAGAACTTACAGGGACAAAGCAATCATTCAGAGTAATCACTCTTGTTTTGACCTGATTAGATCTGCGTCACTGTCTTGGGTAGTGGACCTGGGTTGAGAAATGCTAGTGTGCCAGAGCTTGTGGTGGCTTGCAGAGAGGGCACCCTCCTCAGATGTCTGACAACATTTGCAAAAACTCCAGCGATTTGGGACAAAGATCTTCACTAAGGAAGCAGAGTTCTACTGTGCCAAGGAGCTCAAAAGTAATGTAACTGGCTGGCAAGATGAGCAAGCAAAGGAAGCACAATCAGACCATAGAATATTTTTTTTGGGGGGGCGGGAAATGAGAATGATGCAGTAAAATATTTAAAAGCAAATCAAGAGCCTGCTAAAGGAGATCTAAAAATGGTGAAGAAATAACACCTTAAAATAAAATAATTCAAATGGCAAAAGAAGGCCAAAAAGCCAATAAGGAGAAGAATGCCTCAAATACCAAATTGCCCAGAATGAAAAGCAATTTCGAACAGTCACTGAAGAGAAAAATTCTATAAAAATTGGATTGGAGCAAATGGAAAATAATGACTTTATATGAAATCAATATATTATAAAACAGATACAAACAAATGAAAAAAAATAGAAGACAATGTGAAACATCTTGTGGGAAAAGCCACTAACCAGGAAAATAGATCCAGGAGAGATAATTTGAAAATTATTGGACTACATGAAAACAAAATAAAAAAAAACAAACCTAGAAATCACCCTTCAAGAATTTCTCAAGGAAAATTGCCTTGACATTCTAGAACCAGATGGCAAAATAGAAATTGAAAGAATTTAACAATCGCCTCTTGAAAAACATTGCAAAAAGAAAATCCCTAGGAATATTATAGACAAATTCCAGAGTTCTCAGGTCAAGGAGAAAATATAATAAGCTGTTCAGGAAGAAATCATTTGAGTATTGTGGAAACACAATCAGGATAAAACAAGATCAAGCAGCTTCTACATTAAGGGATTTAAGGACTTGGAATATGATATTCTGGAAGTCAAAGGAGCTAGGATTAAAACCAAGAATCACTTACCCAGCAAAACTGAGTATAATGCTTAAGGGACAAATATATTCATTCAATAAAATAGAGGTATTTCAAGCATTCTTGATGAAAAAAAACAGAGCTGAACAAAAATTTTGTCTTTCCAATACAAGAAGCAAGAGAAGCATGAAAAGGTAAAAAGGAAAAAGAAATCATAAGGAACTAATTAAAGTTGAACAATTTGCATTCCTATATGGAAAATGATAATTGTAACTCATGAGACTTTTCTCAATATTTGGATAGTTGAAGGGAATATGTATTATGTATGTATGTATGTATGCATTCATGCATGCATGTATACATGTATATATGTGTGTTTCTATAAGAGGGTGTATGTGTTTATGAATATGTATTTGAGTATGTGTATATATGTGTACACGTATATTTAGAGGGCATAGGATGAATTGAATAGGAAGGGACGATATCTAAAAAATGAAATTAAGAGATGAGAGAGGGATATAATGTCAGTAGGAGATATGGAGAGATAGAATAGGGTAAATTATCTCATATAAAAGAGGCAAGAGAAAAGTGTTACAATGGAGGGGAAGAACAGGAAGGTAAAAGGGAATGGGTCAACCATACTCTCATTGAATTTGGCTTAAGTAGGGAATAACATACACACGCAATTGGGTATCTTACCCTACAGAAAAGTAGGGGAGAAGGGGATAAAAAGGGACTGACAGATTGGGGAAAATGGTAGTTAGAAGCACAGACATTTGAAAAGAGACAGTGTCAAAGTAGAAAATAGAATAACTAGGTGGTGGGATAGGATGGAGGAAAATATAGTTAATCTTTTACAATGTATCTACTATGGAAATGTTGTGTGTAACTACACATGTACAACCTATATTGAATTGCTTATCTTCCCAGTGGGGGTGCGTGAGGAGGGAAGAAGGGAAAGAATCTGGAAATCAAAGATTTGAAAACAAATGCTAAAAATAAAATTGTTTTTTACATGCAACTTAGAAAGAAGATATAAAGGCACTGGAGTATAGAAATCTATCTTGCCCTACTAGAAGGTTAAAGGGGGTATTGGGGAGGATATTGGAGAGAGCAGACTGGGGGAAGGGGTATTCAGTAGACATGCTATTTTGGGGTGGGTGGTAGGGGAAAGATAGGGAGAAAATTTTTAACCCAAAAATCTTGTGGAAATAAATGTCGTAAACTGAAAATAAACAAATTTTAAAACTTAAAAAAATAAAGAAAAAATTAAATGCTAATAAGACAGTAACAAATTATGCATAGTTTTTTTTAATAATATGATTCAAACTATAAATGGACTTTGCTTTAAAAATTTTTAAAGGTTTAACATATTATATTTATATGTGGTGGATAATATTTGTCTGCCACTAAAGGAAAGTAAATTTTGTCAGGATTAGATAGCATTACATTGTGCTCCCTATTTTTTTTTTAAATTTTAAATTGTATTAAAACAATTTAAATTTTTAGCCAAAAATGTCTGCCTTTACCATTTCCACCTTATTCCTTCTTGGGGAAAAAAAAAGTTTGCAACAACTACGTATAGTCAAGAAAAAGAAAAAAAAATCAATTTCTACTTTGGCTTTGTCCACAAATAGGTTTCTTTTCCTTTGTCTTTATTTCAACACTTCTTTTTCATGACATGAGTATAGAGCATAGTTCAACATTGGTTATGTGGAATCATGGTTGGTCATTGTATTGAATACAGTTCCAAAGTCAATCAATTATATTTTTTCCATACAAGGTTTATTATTGAATATATATTTTCACCCTTTCCTTCTCATTATACTCTAGATAATTTCATGCACATTCTTCCAGGTTTCTCCAAAACAGTACCTAGTATCACTGCATTTTTATTTTTCTTCTTTGAGATTGGCTTTCATTTCCCTGTTATTTGTGTTCCTAATCAGTCATTCTCTTTCCCCTTCTGTGTAGAGCCTTCTCATCTCAAATTCAAGATTTTTTTATTGCTCCAATGATTTCCAATATACATTTCATTAATTCTACTTTAATTATGCTTTTTTTTCCTCTTGAAGCATTTTGGAATATCCTGCTGTCATTCCATAAGCATTTGGGAATCCCCAGGACACAGTGATTCAGTGAATATTAATGCATTTATCTCTCTCTTACAATATTTATTTAGATGTTTGGATTCGAATGTTCTTAGGGTTATCATCCTCCTTGTTACTAAAATCTTCCTTTTGATTTATCTGCTTGTGATTGAAGTTTTTAACTGAGTTATATTTTTTTCTCCTCCTGGGACCTTTGGTAGAGTAATTTTTTTTAATATTCTTCTACTCCTTATGTTTTGTTTGCTTCTCCTTTCATGATGAAGTACGACAAGGGCTAGATCTCAGTCTCTTCTCACATTAGAGAACCAGGACTGTGCTTCCCTGATAGAGCAGAGCCTTGGGCCTCATGGGGGAGGGGATGTTGCCCAATTATATTTGGAAGTATGGATTAACTTTCTTTACTGCTAATTCCTTAGGTTGCTACCTCCATAAGGTAATTGCTATATTGGTCTATGAAGAAAAAGGCAATTTATTTACTTCTTACAGATAATTGTCATTTCTTTTTTGTGTTGTTTGCTTTTTTTGAAGGGCAACTGGTGTTAAGTGACTTACCCAAAGTCACACAGCTAGTAAGCATGTCAAGTGTCTAAAGCCGGATTTGAATTCAGGTCTTCCTGACTCCAGGGCCAGAACTCTATTCACTGTGCCACCTAGATGCCCCTAAGCTGTTATTTTCCTTAATATTTTTCTTGTTTTTTTTTCCCCTTCTTGGAGGGCCATTGGGGTTAAGTGACTTATCCAAGGTCACATGGCTAGTTTTTGTGTTAACTGTCTGAGGCTGGATTTCAACTCAGGTCCTCCTGACTCCAGGGCTGGTGCTATATTCATTGTGCCACCTAGCCACCCTCATTTCTAAGAGATTTAAAAGTTTGTGAGGATCATGGAAAAAATATTTACAACTCTATCTAATCCATTAGATGATCAAGACACCTCTAATCACATTTAAGATTACAATAGGTAGGTTTATATATCACTTCATTTATGAGTCTAATACTGTTTCTTTCTCAATTAAGATTTTAATTGATTATTCTTTTAAAACAGTATTTGTTTCCATTCAGTTAATTATCCTTAATCCACCTTAAGGCAATACTCTTTTCAATTCTCTTTACCTCTTGCTTTCAAAGCCCTTCAGTGATGTTTATCACTTCTTTCCCTGATTGAGGTGTTTTACTTAACTTATTGATTAATTTTCTTTTTTTTATTTAGTTATCTGTCTTTTCTAGTTAAGTAATCAAGACAACCCCATAATTCTCTCTTCTAAGTTTTTGTTTCTATAAAAGGGTCTATCTTATGCTTCTTCTTCTATTCTAATACTTAATAATAATTCGTATTTATGATTTACTTTTCTTTAATCTCTTTGTGTTCTTTTTGTAATTTAAGCTTCTTTTTTAAATTTTTATTTTGGACTAAAAAACCAGAAAACATATACAAAATAGATAAAAGAAACAAAAAAATCATAAAATTAAATATTGGAATTTAGGTACAAAGTAAGAAAGGGCGGAAAACATATCATGTGCATAGCAGAACATAAGAAGGGATTGACAGTATGTAACAATAAATTTTCATTTCAAGAAAGCCTGAAGGATACTGAACATTGTTTTGAGAGCTGTTCATCTTTTCATTGCTTGCTTGTAAGTTTTCTTTTATTTTATGTGGTTATTTTTTTTTTACTTTGCTCTTTTTCCCCCTCCCACCTCCCTCCAGAAGGTTACAATTAAGTGTGGATATATTTCTCTATAGTTATAGTCATATACATACACATATTAATATATAGACATATACTTTTCCAATCAAATTCTACTCTTGATCTTTGTTTTTATGTTTGTGCATATCTCTTGTTTCCTATCCCTCCTGCATCTTCTACTTTAATTCTACCCATTACCTTGTCTTCCTAGTACTTTCCTACACCCTTCCAAGAATCTCTCCCCTATCCTTTCACTCTCATAAATCTAAATACCTTTCTATATTGCCCTATGACCCATTCCCTTATCCTCCCATTCCCATTTATATGAACACCATTCTATACCCCCTTTTACCTATTCACCCTCCCTTCTAAAGATTCCTCCCTTGTCCTCGCCTTCTCCCTAACTCCTTACCATTTTATTTCTTCTGAATTTAGAAGACTTTTATGCTCTTCTAAACATATGTGTGCATGAGGAGAGAGAGAGAGAGAGAGAGAGAGAGAGAGAGAGAGAGAGAGAGAGAGAGTTCTGAAACCCATTCCTGATGAAAGTAGGTTACCAGAACTATCAACTCTCCTCTCCCATGTAATTCCTCTTTATGTAATCTTCTTCTTGTACCTCATTTGTTTGAAATAATACTCTATAATACTCTTTTTAGCTATACCTAAAGGGTTTTACTTTTCAAATTCATATCTTATTCAGGTTTACCCCAATCGTCAAGATGAGTTGCCCAATTATTAATAAGAATTTTTGACATACATTGGCATTTTCCATATATAAAAATGTAAATATTCTGTCATTATTTAATCCCTTCTTAATCAGTCTTTGAAATATTCTTTACATTTCTCTTGGCTCTTGCATATCAAATCTTTTAATAATTTAGTTGTATTTTTAACAAAGTCATGAAAGTCTGTCAGTTGATCAATTGTCCATTTTTTTCTCACTCAGGATTATGCTTAACTTTTCTGGATATGGTGTTTTAGACCAGAGCTCCAGTTCTTTAGTTCTTCGATAAACAATGTTCCAAGACCTGTTTTCTTTTAATATCTCTGCTACTAGTTCTTGTATGATACTTCTTGTGGTACATAATATTTAAGTTGTTTTATTCTTGTTGTTTATAATATTTCATCCTTCAGATGGGAGTTCTGGAATTTGACTATAATATTATATTATGACTTTTTCTCTTGAGATCTCTTTTCAGTGGTGAGTGATCAATTTTTTCTATTTCTATTCTCCCTTCTCCCCTCATTCTAATGCTTCAGGACAATTTTCCTTAATTATTTCTTGCATTATAAAATCATTATCCTTTTTTTGAATGAAGTTTTTAGTTAGTCCTATTGTTTTTATATTTCCTCACCTTGATCTTTTTTCCAGATCTATTGCTTTTTTTACAAGGTATTTTACTTTCTCTCCTATTTTTCATTATTCATATTTTATTTAAATAATTTTTGATCTCTTATGATTTTACTGTCTTTACCTTGACCAATCCTAATTTTAAGGTGTCATTTTCTTCCTTAAGATTCTGGATCTCTTTTTCTAATTGGTTTACTTTCCTTATATAACCTTGTTTCTCTTGGGTTATTCTTATTTGTTTTAGTTTTGCCTCCATCTCTGTCATTTGATTTATAAATTCATTTTCTAAGATCTTTCATGAATTCCACTGACCATTTTATGTTAATATCATCAGTCTGTCTCTTGTCTGATCTATCTGTGCCCCAAAAGAGTTTAGCCTATTTTAATTTTGTCCCCTACCTCCTGCCAAGTTGTGAAGGTTTCCTCTAGTGAATGGACTGAGATTAGTCAAAAGCATATTCCCCAAAGTGGGAGGATGCTGGCATAATTTTGTGGGCCAACTGCCCAGGGGAACCAATGTCAAAGAAAGAGTCAGTATATGAGCAATCAGAGGATTTATCTCATAAAGATCAATCCTAACAAACTTGTCAGTGGGAAGAAAACTCACTTAAAAATGTATAACACAATTCTCATCAAGCCTGTTGCCTCAGAATGGTGAGGTGTCAGATTGTGCACCCTGAAAAAGAATGAGGATTGGTGGGAGAGGGGCAGTGAATGAGTGAATTAGGAAGTAACATTTTATACAGTTAAACTTGTGAAGCTTTTTGTTTTCTTAGAAAATTGAAACTGAATTTTCTTTGTTGCATAATACTTCTTTTGGTGAAGAATTAGAGTTAGTGAAGACTGAGAGAAAAATTTGTCTTCCATTTTGTTGGTTGTTATGTAGAATTTCCTTGTCCAATGATTCTTAAAATATCTCTCTTTGAAATATTTTCAGGTTAATATCTTAATGAATTATATTATATGTTATTTTAGTTTTCACATTTAAAATTTTACTCATTTTAAAATATTTTTCACTTCATTTCTTATTTTTCTCATTATGTCATTCACTTCAGATGGACACACCTTAATTTTCAATGGGTGTGTTTAATTTGAATAGTAATTCTCCTTTTAAGTTTTTCCCAGAACTCATTAATTTCCAATTTTGTACTGTAGAACTATGATTTTCTTTATAACATTTAACTCTGCTACAAATAATGTTTTGTTTAATTTTTTTTTTCAGGAACTTTAGCTGACTTTATATCCAAACTACATTTTTCTACAAGGCCTTGCTTATAAATGTTTTCCAGTTATTCTCTTCTTTTAAGTCTACTATCCTACTATCCTTTGGTTTAGAGCAAATTTTCACTATTGGTACCCTTTACTTTTTGGTTACAGATTATTCTAGCCTTACTTCCTGAAAAATGATTTTGGGGGGGGGGCAAGCTATGCATATATCTAAAATCCATGTTCATGTTTTGGTTAGTCCTGATTTATATTCTACAGAGTCCTATTTCTCTGTTCTCCAATCATAGATCCCAACTCAAGCTTCATTGGCTAATTTTTTTTTTTGCTGACTCAGAGTAAGTATTACTAGCTGTTTCTATTTTGGCTAGACATTCAGAGGGTCTTCCCCAACCAGACTGAGTATTTTGTGAAGTCAAATTAGGCCATCTCTTATTTTATTAATTTTATTTTTAATATTTTTCCCACAGTTGCATGTAAAAACAATATGTATTTAAAACTTTGAGATCCACATTCTCTTTTTTGCTCACTACCTAAACCTTCTCCCTTGCCCCAACAGAAGGTAAGCAGTTTGATATAGGTATTACATGGCTAATCATGCATAACATATCTATAACAGACATGATGTGAAAGAAACATATACAAGGAAAAAAACCTCAAGAAAAATAAACAAAATTAAAAAAAAAAGTTTGTTTCAATCTGTATTTAGAAATAATAAGTTTCTTCTCTGGGGATGGATAGCATTTTTCATCATAAGTCCTTCAGAGTTGTCTTGGATTGCTTTATTGCTGAGAATATCTAAATAATTCAAAGCTTGCATATCTTACAGTATTGCTATTACTTTGTACACAGTACATTTCACTTTACATCAGCCTATGCAAGTGTTTCACGGCTTTTCTAAGAGCATCCTGCTCATCATTTCCTATAGTAAAATAGAATTCTGTTATAATCACATAAAATTTATTCAGTCATTTCTCAACTTATGGGTATTCCCTGAATTTCTAATTATGTACCCCCAGAAAAGAGCTGCTATAAATATTTTTGTACTCATAGGTACTTTTCTTTTTTGTTTCTTTATCTCTTTTGTGATATAGACTTAGTAATGGTATTGCTAGGTCAAAGGGCTTGTATGATTTCTTATGTTTGCAATTGGACTCTACAGAATCCAGAGGAGAGATTGAGGGTGTTCTCCAACACAGTATGAAACACAGTGTTGTCACAAACATTTCTTAAAGAAAACTGCCCTGATGTTTTATAACCAGAGGGCAAAATAGATGTTGAAAGTATCCACCGATCACCTCCTGAAAAAGATCATAAAAAGAAAACTCCTAGGAATATTATAGCCAGGTTCCAGAATTCCCAGATTAAGGAGAGAATATTACAAGCAGCCAGGAAGAAACAATTTGAATATTGTCAAAACACAATCAGGATAACCCAGGATCTGGCAGCTTCTACATTGAGGGATTGAAGCGCTTGGAATATGGTATTCCAGAGGTCAAAGGAGCTTGAATTAAAACCAAGAATTACCAATCCAGCAAAACTGAGTATCATGTTTCAGGGAAAAATATGGTCATTCAGTGGAATAGAGAACCTTCAAGCATTCTTGCTGAAAAAACCATAGTTGTATAGATAATTTCACATTCAGATACAAGAAGCAAGAGACACGTGAGAAGGTAAACAGTGAAAAGAAATCATAAGGAACTTACCAAAATTGAAATATTAACATTCCTACATGGAAAAACAATAATTGTAAATGATGAAACTTTTGTCAGTATGAAAATAGTTGAAAAAATATATATAGATATTGGGGTATAAGGATACATATGGGAATGTTTGTATATATATTTACATGAATACATAGATAGAGGGCAGAGTGTGTGTATTTGTATTTTTGTGTGTATTAAGTGTTTGAGGCTTGATTTAAACTCAGGTGTTTCTGACTCCAGGGCCACCTAGCTGCCCCATACTTATTTTTTTTAATGAAATACTTAATTCCTTTTAGAATGTTCCTAAACGGGGGGTGAGGGGGGGAGTCAAGATGGCGGAGTAGAAAAAGGACTTCCTGGCAGCTCCGGCTCCCACCTCCCCCAATTCATTTTAATAAAAAAAATTACTCTAGGCAAATTTTGGAGCAACAGAACCTACAATATGACACAGAGATGCTAACCTCCTGTTGAGGATAGCCCAGCAGGTTGGCAGCAAGAGGCCAGTACAGCACCCTGGAAGACAAACCCAGCCCCAATTCAGACAGCAATATTGCAAAAAGGCAATAAACCCAGAAAAAAAAAACCTAGCCATGTGACCTTGAGCAAGTCACTTAACTCCAATTGTCCTCCAAAAGGCAATAAAAAGGTATTAAATGTACAATGTGGGACAGCTATTTATTTCCTACCAGAACAGAAAATTGTAAACAACAACAAAAAAGCACATATTGACAAATACTTAAAAATGTAGACAGTTCACATTCACCTCAGATCCCTTGTCTGAACAGCATATTCAAAGTCCATATCTTCTGGCCAACAACTAAGTTTGCATGGTTCAGTCTTATGACGGTAGCCATTTTCTCCGAAAGAAGAGAACTACAATGGGTATCTTCTTCAGGTCAGTGCGCCTTGAGAAATTAACCAATTATTGGAGATAGTTCCTATGCTTAAAACATTTATTGTGGGATCACTCTTTGGTTATTGGAACAAAAACAAAAGAAACACAAGACAGAAGAAGCTACTTTAGAGCCAGTCCTACCCTTATAAAGTTTGGCATGGATGCTCACTGCCATTTTCTTCTAGTACCTTATCTGCTGGGGGACAGTGGAAGTAATAACCTCTGCCCCTTGCTAATTCAAAAGATTGTGGCTGTAATCCCAAACCACATACTGAGACCAAGAACAGAGGTTGTTTTTGAGTTGACAGCTCTTGCTGTTAAGTGCCTGATTTAATCTTCATTGGTATAGTCCTCTATCACTATCCCTCTATCCTGTGTTATAGTCCTCTGTCACTATCACTATGGGAAAGTGGTCCATGTGGAATAAATACAAATTTTTCTGGGTTTATTGCCTTTTTGAAGCCACCAAAATATATGTCCCTAGACAAGTGGCTAGGGCAGTGGCTCATTAGTACATTGCAAGTGCCCTAGCCAGAAAACACATCACCAGAAGGGACTTTGGCACAGGTCTATAGACACATATGTTCCATGAGATGGCCACTTTTATATTTAGATAATTTATGCCATTTAGCATAGATTGAAATATGTCTTCGAAGTCAAACTTTATGACTATCTTCTATGAAGAGTGTATCACCTCTTCATATCAAAACCTGTGATACACTTAAATATGTTTTGTGTTTATGCACATGGCTGATGTCAATTATTGTTGTATATACAGGTCCCAGTTCAATTATTTTGACTGTTAAGTGAAATCATTATAAACAAACAAGCAAGCAAAAAGTCAAACCAGTAATAAAAGAAACCATCTGATACCTAGAAAGGTCTTTATATCAAATTTACACAGCATTCTTTTTCAATTTAAACCAGAAAATTTTAAGAAAGTCCTAAATTGAAAAGGACAAACATATGTAAGAATGGCAACAATGCATTTTTACCTAGGAAGTCAAGAAGCAAAGAAAATAATTGTTCTGAATGTATAGAACAAATTTTCAGCATAGGCAGAAGAAAAGAATATTAGAGCCCAGAAGAAGTGGTTTCAATCTTCATCTCCACCTTTTAAAAGGTATATGATAATGGAAAAGTTATTTAACTTTCTCCAGCTTCAGTTTTTTTTTAATTTGTAAAGAGGTGTAATCACAACTACAGGCCAAACAGGTCATAATTCATAAAACACTATAAAAGTGAATTATGATTAAAATTAGTATTTAGATGAACTGAACCAAAATGATGTTAGCAAATCTAAGAAACACTTTAAACAATGACAAAATTAATATGGACAAAGCAAAAGTAAACGAACCTAATATCATATATTTTTAATTACCAAGATTGTCACTGAAGAATTTATGTGAAATGTTCCAAACTTTTTTGTTGTTGTTGCTGAGATAGGGAACTATGTCTGTGGAATATTGTATATGCTATCTAAGTTGGGATAGTTTAATTTAGTGGCTAGGACCCTGGACTTTCTGTCAGAAAGACTTAGCCATAAGCCCTGTCACAAACCCCAGTTTGTGTCTCTATCCAAGTGAATTAACCTCTCTATACTTCATTATTTTTGTTGTCAAATAAGTGAATGGGACTCAAAGGATTTGAAATTCTCTTCTTGCTGTAAAACTATGATGTAAAGTTCTATGTATAGGTTTGTTTGTTTATACTTTTATTTTCTAAATAATTTTTTCCCAATTAAATGTCAAGACAACTTTTAGCATTCATTTTTACAAGATTTTGAGTTCCAAATTTTACTTCCTGCCCATCCCACTTCTGAAAATGATAGGCAATTTAGTTTACAAGTTATACATATTCTATCATGTAAAACATATTTCTATATTAGTCACAGTTGTAAAAGAACAAACAGTTCAAAAGGGGAAAAAACATGAAAAAGAATAAAGTGAAACAATGTGCTTCTCTCTACATCGTCCACCAGTTCTTGATCTGGGTGTGGATGGCATTGTCCTTCATATCTCTTTTGTACTTCTCTTGGATCATTGTGTTGCTGAGAAGAGCTGAGTCATTCATAGTTGATCAGCACTCTAGGTTTGTTTTTGGTGAGCTAGTTTTGACCTCTCTTTTTGTTAGGATGGCTGACTGGAAAGGGGAGAAGGGCATATTTAGAAGTGAAGGTGATGGGAAAAGAGAAGATATTAATATTTTTAAATTAAAATAACAGTTTTATATTGGAGTACATGAAAGGAAATTTCTCCACCTGTCTAAGGCAAGAATGAAAGCTAAAGGGTATTGCAATTCTTATAAGTCAAATCTAGTATTCATATATGTATTTAATTTTCCATGAGGCATCCTTCCCCTTCCCCTAATACATACAACACGTCTTCCAGAAACAAATAAGGTATAAGCGACAATTTGAAATGAGTAGCCATTTTCTTTATTGTGCACACAATGTTTATTTAATGTTACCCCAATAATAATAAGAGGGGATGGGTGAACAAATTGTCTGCAGATGGATTTCAAAATACATTTCTTGTGTCTGCCATGAAATGAGTAAGTGCTTTCAGTGTGACCACCTTTAGAATAATCTGAAAAATTCAGAAATTCATTTCCAGGCCTCTGCTTTTATTTACCTCCCATACATCTCAGCAGTCCAGCTATGAGGAATGTGATCTATGTCCTGCTTATCAATATCCTTTAAACATATACATTAAAGACCTAAGATATTCTCAACCATGAAGATTAGTTGAAATGGAAAGACATGCTTGATAGGCTTCTCAGCACTTCAAAAGCTCTGCTATCACTTGTAAGTTCGAGAGAGTTTGCAAACAGATTACTCATAAAGTCCCAGGGTCTCTATGGCAGGAAAAGGCAATTTGTCAAAATGGCAGCTTGATGGGCATGTGCAGTATTATTATATGATTATTGTTCCATGGCTGCTCACTTTACTAATCAAAATGAATCTGATGTTTTCCTTTCCTGTTACAGCAACTAGTTTTGTTCTACAGATTAACAGCTGTCTTTTCTGTTTATTTCAATAGAATATGGACTAGGTAACACAACAATTAATAAAGGATTCCTTCAAGGTTTGAATCCTGGAGAAATGTTGAAAGCTAGGTAAGATGGCTATCCCTTCATCCTTATTTAGCAAATTCCCCTAGATTTATTCAACAACGATGAAATAGGTATCTTTTAATATTATTGTCTCAATTTTGCACTTTTTTTCTTCCTGATCCTCTCTCCTGACTCAGACAGTTTATTTCCTTATGTTAACTCTGCAGTGTTCCCCACAGGCTTGTATTTATCAATTTGACACATAACAGTCACAATGATAATTGTTAATAATAATAATAGTAATAACAATAATAACTGTTAATTTATTGACTTTTGGAATTATCTTTGTCCTATAGAAAGGAACCATCTATTTATAGGGAGACAGTACCATATAGTAGAAAGAACAGTTACTATGATGTCAGGGAACCTTCATCCATAAACCTACCTATGATGTTTACCATCTGGATGACTTTGTTCAAATCATTTGCTGATATGAAAAATGAGGGGATTAGACGCGATGACATTTGAGGTACCTTTCAGATCTAGATCTATGTTTTAACAAGAGCATAGGAATGCTAAAGATGAGCTCAAAATCCAACTTTTGCTGTTTAATTACATTTTTATGCTGAGAAGAGGAATGTGATAAAGGGTTGTTTGTACTTTTTCTGCCTTTAAAACTATTTGACTAGAGAGGAAAATATCTGGATATTTCTAAGCATTTATTCCATATGAACAGTTAAATGTAAAAATAATTACATCATACTTGGATAAACCTTGTTACTTTTAAAAATGCTATCATCTACAGTATGCCATTTAATCTTCATAGCATCCTTAAGAGGTATGGGGATACATTATTACTAATCTCATTTCACACATGAGAAAACTCTCTTACACACATCTTGTATTCCAGCCACAACATTTTACTTGCCATTCTACATAGGGACATTCTATCTTTGGCCACTATACTTAGCTCATTCCTGGATCATTTTACTTCCTCAACTTCATCTTTTAAACTTCCTATTTCTTTACAAGGTCTGAATCAACTTTGAATTTCTAGAGAAGATTTTCCCTCATCCACTCAGATATCAGTACACTTCCTCTCACTCAAATTACTTTATCTGTTACTTTGTGTATATATGGTACATTCCTCTCGGCGCACATATATTATAGAGTACTGTTTCTTCCAATACACACAAGAGAAGATAATCTACTTGAAGGCAGAGAATTTTTTTTGTGTTGTATTTCCAGTCTAACATACTGCATGAGATATAATAGACCTTTGACAAATGTTTGCTCAATTGGATTGACTCTTTGTTTAATCTGAGATGTACAGCTAGTTAGCATAAAACTGGGAGAGAAAATAAATCCCCACATCATAATCTATTTCATTTTCTATTGTAATACAAATTTTCACAGTTAGAAAAATCTTTGTTTGACAAGCAAGTAATTTGAGATTAGAATCTTAAAGTTCTTTTTTCCCCCAGAGAAAACAAGACACATTTGTGACTCAAATTTTTGTGTACAAATATGTACCACTTGTCCTTTCCCTTGGCAATAGATAAATTACTTTACCTGTGGCAAAAGGAAACAGCCCAAGGAAACATGATCTGAAGCTCAAGCTCTGCTCCTCATCATACTGAAAAAATTTCTTGTCCAATGAGGTTTAATGAAGCAGATCTTTTCTTATCAGTCTTGAGATCAGATGACATAAACTATAAGAGATCAAAATGGGATGGATCAAAGAGGGAGGCCCCAGGAGGGGAAAAAAAAGAAGCAATCTTTCTTTTACTGTTTCCCTTCCCCCACCTAGTCCTGTATGATTTAATAGGTCATCATTGCTATGAGGAGTTTCTTGCTTGTGGACTCCAATGATGTTTGGACACTGACTTTGCCAAAGGCTATTGTTTGGTAGAAATGTCCTTACATCCTTTCAGCAGAGTGGAAAAATATAGGAAGTGTTATATTTTATTAAAGAGATTGATGGTGAACTTCCAGCATCCTCCCAGGAAAGAATGAAATGCAGTATCTTGCTTTCCATAGCTCACCAACACGATAATACCTTAGTCTTCAAATTTTAGGATTATGCTATTTTAAATATACAGAATTTTCTACTCCCTAAATATAGGCTCACAAGTCACAGGATTTCAGACATCATATAGTTATTACCATAGAAAAATATTTGTCAAAAAATCCATAAGAAATGGTCATTTTGCCTCTCCATAATAACCTATACATAGTGATGGAGGGTCCAATACCTTCAGTATCAATAAATTTCACTTAGGACTAGTTTTCAATAGTCTTTCCTCCCCTCTTAATCTGAGTCTAAATCTCTCCATTACTTCCACCTTAAAATTAAGGTTTCTCTGTTTAAAAAGTGAGGCTAAAGAAACAAAAGACAAGTTCAAGGCCCCAAATGCCAAAAGTAATAAGATAGAAGGCAGATTAGAACTCAGGATTGCTTTCTCATAGGATAATACTTTATATCCAAATAATTAATTAATTAATTTTAGTTTGCAACATTGATTTCCACAAGATTTTGAGTTTCAAATTTTCTCCCCATCTCTCCCTTCTCTCCCAACCTGAGATGGCATTCATTCTGACTACCCCTTACCCTAGTCTGCCTTCCCTTCTATTATCCCACCCCACTTACGCTGTTCCTCTTACTGTCTTGAAGGGCAAGGTAGATTTCTTTTTTTATAAGATATTTTTTCTATACCACATTGCTTGTATATCTTATTTCTCAGTTGCATGTAAAAACAATTTTTTAACATTTGTTTTTAAAAATTTGAGTTCCAAATTATCTCCCTTCTTCCATCTCACACCTACCCTCATTGAGAAGGTAAGCAATTCAATATAGGTTATACAAGTGTTATGCAAAACACTTCCATAATTGTCATGTTATGAAAGATTAATTACATTTCCCTCCATTCTATCCTGCCCCCCACTTATTCCATTTTCTTATTTAGCCCTGTCTTTTTTGAAAATTTTTTGCTTTGACTACCAGCTCCCCCAATTTGACCTCATTTCTATCATATTTCTTCTTATCTCCTTCCCCCTTAGTTTCCTGTAGGGTAAGATACCTAATTTAGTGTATATGTTATTCCCTCCTTAAGACAAATCTGATGACATTAAGTTTCACTCATTCCCTTTCACCTTCCCCCTCTTCCCCTCCATTGTGAAACCCTTTTCTAGTCTCTTTTATGTGAGATAATTTGCCACATTCTGTCACTTACTCTTTCTCCCAATATATTCCTCTCTTACCCCTTAGTTATATTTTTAGATATCATCTCTTCATATTCAACTCACCTTGTGCCCTCTATCTATCTATCTATCTATCTATCTATCTATCTATCTATCTATCTATCTATCTATCATTTATCTATCTATCTATTCTATGTACCTATTCTATCTACCTATCTATCTATATTGCCTCCAACCACACTAATTCTGAGAAGGTCTCATGAGTTACAAGTATCATATTTCCATGTAGGGATGCAAACAGTTCAACTTTAATAAGTACTTTATGATTTCTCTTTCCTATTTACTTTTTCATGCTTCTCGTAATTCTTGTATTTGAAAGACAAATTTTCTCCAGGCAGAGCCAAGGTGGAGGAGTAGAAACACAACCTTCCAGTGGCTCCGGCTTCCACCTTCCCCAATCGATGTAAAAAGGGGACTCTAAACAAATCTTGGAGCTGCAGAACCCACAAAATGACACAGAGAAGCTAACCTCCCGCTGAGGACAGCCCAGCAGGCTGGCAGGAATTCAGCACAGCGCTCTGGGAGCCGAGCCCAGCCCCACACTGAGGCTTGAGCCCTAGGGAGGGCCTGACTAGCCACTGGACAGAGGGATTACAGATTAGCAGCACCTGTGGCCATTTCCAGATTTATCAACACATAGATGCGAAGGAAAAAGTGAGAGGCCAGTGCAGTCTGGAATCTGGGACCAGTAAGTGGGAGTGCATGGTTTTTACTCCCAGGGCAAGAAGGCACGGAGCCTCTGGCACAGCCAGCCAGAGCCACATGGCAGCTTCAGTTCCTGACCTGCAGAGTGTAGGAGGACCAAGCACCAGTCTGAGGGGTAATCACTCTTGCTTTAACCTGCTTGGATCTGGATTGCTGTCTAGGGTGGATGACCTGGGGTGCATGTACATCTTGCCGGAGCCTGTGGAGACGTCAGAGAGGCCATCCATCTAATAACTCTGGCAGCTGAGAAAACCCCAGTGTTTGGGACGAAAGCTCCCCTGTATGGTGGCAGAGTTCTACTGTGCCAAAAAGCCCCAAAGTCAAGTAATTCAGTGGCAAAATGAGCAGGCAAAGGAAACAAAGCAGACAGAAGCTTCCAACATTACATTCCTATTTTGGGGACAAAAAGGAGCAAATCATGGAACAGGAGGAAAACGGTGAAGTCAGAACTTCTGCACCAAAAGCTTCAAAGGAAAATACAAGCTGGTTACAGGCCATAGAGGACCCTAAGAAGCAGATAAGAGAAGTGGAGGAAAACTTGGGAAGAGAAATGAGAACAATGCAAGAAAATTATGAAATGAGAGTCAGCAGCCTGACTGAGGAAAATAATACCTTAAAAAACAGACTGACTCAAATGGCAAAAGAGGCTCAAAAAGGCGATAAGGAGAAGAATTCCTTAAAAAGCTGAATTTGCCAGATGTAAAAAGAATCTCAAAAGCTCAATGAGGAGAATCATTGCTTCAGAATTAGATTAGAAAATATGGAAGCTAATGACTTTATGAGAAATCATGATGCTGTTAAACAGATACCAACAAATAAAAGAATAGAAGGCAATGTGAAATACCTCACGGGAAAAACCACTAACCTGGAAAATAGATCCAGGACAGATAATTTAAAAATTATTGGACTACCTGAAAGCCATGACCAAAGTAAGAACCTAGAAATCATCCTACAGGAAGTTCTCAAAGAAAACTGCCCTGATGTTTTCGTACCAGAGAGCAAAATAGAGTTTGAAAGAATCCACCGATCACCTCCTGAAAAAGATACCCCCCAAAAAACTCCTAGGAATATTATAGCCAGGTTCTGGAATTCCCAGATTAACGAGATAATATTACAAGCAGCCAGGAAGAAACAATTTGAATATTGTCAAAACAGAATCAGGATAACCAAGGATCTGGCAGCTTCTACAATGAGAGATCTAAGGGTTTGGAATATGATATTCCGTAGGGCAAAGGAGCTGGGATTAAAAACAAGAGTCACCTACCCAGCAAAACTGAGTATCATGTTTCAGGGGAAAATATGGTCATTCAGTGGAATAGAGGACTTTCAAGCATTCTTGCTGAAAAAACCAGAGTTGAATAGAAAATTTGACATTCATACACAAGAAGCTAAAGAAGCATGAGAAGGTAAACAGGGAAAAGAAATACTAAGGAACTTATCAAAGTTGAACTATTAACATTCCTACATGGAAAAACAATAATTTTAACTTATGAAACTTTACTCAGTAGTTGAGGGGATTAGAAATATATATATATATATATATATATATATATATATATATATATATGAGGGTATATGGGTTATATGTATACATATGTGAATGTGTGTATATATGTTTACTGGTATACATAGATAGAGGGCACAGGAACAATTTAACCGGAAGGGATGATACTTAAAAGGTGAAATTAAGAGGTGAAAGGAATATAATGAGAGGAGATGGGGAGAGACAGATTGAGGTAAACTATCTCATACAGAAGAGGCAAGGGAAAATGGTTACAATGGAGCGGAAGAATAGGAAGGCAAAAGGGAATGGGTCAACCTTATTCCCATTGAATCTGGATTGAGGAGGGAGTGAAATACACACTGAATAGGGTATCTCACACTCCAGCAGAATGGGGGGGAATGGGTGAGAGGTGGAATCATGGAAGGGAGGGCAGTCTGAGGGGGAGGGAAGTTGGGAGCACCCACTTTTGAAAAGGGACGGGATCAAATTAGAGAATAGAACAAGTGGGAGGTGGGATAGGAGGGAGGGAAATATAGTCAGTCTTTTACAATATATCTCCTATGTTATTGTTTTGCATTAGCCACACAAGTACAACCTATACTGAACTGCTTATCTTCCCAGTAAGGGTGGGTGACAAGGAAGGAAGGGAATGAATCTGGAACTGAAAGTTTTAAAATAAAATATTCAAATATAAATATATATATATATACACACACACACACATATATGTGTGTGTGTGTACTATTATTACTACCATCTTACATGTAATTTGGACATAAGATATACAGGTACTGAGGCATAGAGATCCACTGGAAAAGTCAAAAGGGGTATGGGAGAAATTATGGGAGAGAGCAGTTTGGAGGAGGGGATATCTTGTGGGACTACTATTTTGGTGTGGTGGGTAGGGGAAAAATTGGGAGAAAATTGGTAACAATATCTGTCAGAAATGAATGATGTAAATCAGAAGTTAATAAAGCATTAAAAAAAGAAAGACAAATTTTCTGTTCAGCTCTGGTCCTTTCATCAAGAATACTTGAACATCCTATATTTCATTAAAATATTCACTTTCTCCTGAAGTATTTTTCTCAGTTATGCTGGGGAGGTGATTCTTGATTTTAATCCTAGCTCCTTTGATCTCCAGATTATCATATTCCAAGCCCTTTGTTTCTCTAATGTAGAAACTGCTAGGTCTTGTGTTATCCTAATTGCATTTCCACAATACTTGAATTATTTTCTGGCTGCTTGCAATATTTTCTCCTTGACCTTGGAACTCTGGAATTTGGTTACAGTATTCCTAGAAATTTTCCTTTTGGCATCTCTTTCAGGAGGCAATTAGTGGATTCTTTCATTTTCTATTTTACTCTCTGGTTGTAGAATATCAGGTAGGTTCATTTATCATTTCTTGAAAAATCATGTCTATGATTGTTTTTGGATCATGGCTTTCAGGTAGTCCAATAATTTTAAAATTATCTTTCCTGGATCTATTTTCCAGGTTAGTGGTTTTTCCAATGACATGTTTCACATGGCCTTATATTTTTTTTCATTATTTTTTTTCTGTTTTATAATTTCTTGATTTCTCATGAAGTCATTAGCTTCCATTTGCTCCATTCAAATTTTGAAGTAATTATTTTCTTCAGTGAGCTTTTGGACCTTCTTTTCCATTTGTCCAATTCTGGTTTTCTTCTCCTTATTGACATTTTGGGCCTCTTTTTTTGGGTTAGTCTATTTTTTAAGGTGGTTTCTTCAGTATTTTTGTGACCTTTAGCAAGTTGTTGACTCGTTTTCCATTATTTTCTTGCATCACTTTTATTTCTCTTCCTAGTTTTTCCTCTACTTTTCTTACTTGATTTTCAAAATCCTTTTTGAACTCCATCACACACTGTGACCAATTCATATCCTTCCTCATGCTTTTTGATGTAGGAGCTTTGACTCTGTTTTCCTTCTCTGTTTGATCTTCTTTTTCACCAAAGTAAGATTCTACAGTCATAGTTTCCTATGGTGTTTGCCCATCCTCCCAACCAAACACGTGACTTTCTAACTCTTTCTCAAGGTAAGACTGTTTCTAAAGGGGCTGCAGGTGGGTGGGTGTGAGTGTACTGTTCCAGATTTTGGGGGTTATTTATCAGCTGCTTGATCCCCCACCAGCTTGATTCCTCAAATTCTATGAGCTGGAAGCTCCAGTAACAGGTGCTGCTGGCATTGCCACCTTTGTTGCCCCAGGCCTGGAACCAGACCATGCTCCTCTTTCTCCCAGGTCCCACAGAGTTTTCCCATGGGCCTTCTATCCTATCTTTGGCATCTGTGTGTTAAGTGGTCTGGAAACTGCCCAAGCTTCCAGTGACCCAATCACCTGAGGCCTGCTCTGGCCCTGTGTGGGCTAGTGCAGCCCACTCCAGACCTTGCTCTGCTCCCAGCCTTGCATGACAGACCCCTCCCATAAACTAACCCAGCTATCTTGGACTGTTCACTTGTTTTACTGCTTCATTCCGTGGATTTTGTAGCTCTAGAATTTGTTCAGAATTGTTTTTTCACAGGTTTTTAGAGTGTTTTAGGGAAGAGCTCAAACAAATCCCTGCTTTTACTCTTTTATTTTGGCTCAGCCCCTCTCACAGGGCAATACTTTTTCTAGTGACGATGAGAGAAAAGGTATGATACTGTCCTTAGATTTTATAGTTATTCAGGTTCTTCTTCTCTAAGATCTGATTATGCTTTTATTTCAATTCTAATATTGCCAGGAATATAACAACTGGCACTGTTGTGCCACATCAAGTGGCACTGGACCACATCAAGAAGACATGTTCAAATCTGGCCTTTGTCAATTTATAATCAGCAAGACCCTGGGAAAGTTGTTGTCAGTCTGTCCCATTTTTTCATCTATAAAGTATGGATAATCATCTATCTTCCATGATTTTTGAGAGAAAATTTAGATTTTTTTTGTTGTTATTGTGCTAGTCACAAATGTCATATGTCTAAAATTAAGCTATTCTCATAATTAAAAAACCTGAAAATTTTTTCTGGCTTCAAATCTCAGTTGTATTACTGGGTCAGTGGAATTAAAGAATTTAGAAGTGGTTTCAAAAAATATCAGATATCCCAGTAATGTGGGAAGCAAAGGTCTTTCTTACGTCTCATACATATTGGCTGTATGAATCTAAGCAAGTCCTGTTATATCCCAGTTTCCTAGGAAATACTTTAAAACTATTAATTGCAGAGTTCCATGATGTGTGTGTGTGTGTGTGTAGTGATATGAGCAACAAAACAGAAGACTACATTTTTTTTCAATCCATACAACTTTTCAAAACTCTTCCAAACAGAAACTATGCATCAAAAATGAAGCAATTTCAGCTGACCCTAAAATCTTAGACACAAAGAATCAAAAAGGAGATTAGGAAAAAGACCTTGAACTCACTCAACTCTTCTCTCTAACTTCTCATGTTACCTGCAGCAAGACTGCCCTAGAATTCTCAGACATGACATAGACTTACAACCAACCCTAGCCCTACATCTTGTTCTCCACTCTCTCTTTTTAGTTCTGTGGAGACACAAGCTCCAGGCTGTGAAAATCTTTTCAGGTATCCACAATCAATTTGGTCAAAGTCCTTCAGGAACAAAGTCTGTTGGCAGCTACAATTCAGAAGATATATTGGTTAAATTTAACATTTAGAAACAAATTCTCCAATACATCCGGTAAAAGACCTTCATGTACTAAGGGAATTGTATTTGAATAAGGCAAGACCACTCTTTAACTACTAGAAAAAGGAGGAAGAAATAGAATTATGTTTTCTTAAGAGCAATGCCGTTTAAGATGCAGCCCTATCTTGGAAATCTGAGCATATAGGACAAAAGAAGTGTGTGAATAGTTTTGAGAAAGAAAATCAGAAGTTAAAAGATAATTTACATTACAACACCCCCAGAAAAGAGAAAATTATGAGTAGTGAAAAAATGGAGCAGGAGAGGACAGCAACAGCACCAGTGATAGCAGAAAGATAAGTAAGAAACTTCTTTCAGAAATTCAATAGGAAATAGTGGTGTAGGTGAAAATCTGATAGAGGTAATAGTGAGCAGATAGCAGTATTATGGGGAAAAAAAAACTGGTGACAACCAGCATGAAAGTAAATGTTTCTTTTGTGGGAATATATTATGGAATGGGAGGGTACATGGAAGAAAGGGGAGGAGCACTGGGATAATGAGGGGTGTGTGCTATGCTGAGTAACAAGGGCTAGCCCTGAAGGGAAGGTGCCTTTTTTGGTTTCAGAAAGAGAAGAGCCTGCAGGTGAAGGGGTGAGGAGGAGGGAGAGTTTGAAAAGAAGGAAAAGAGTATGTTCTTTGGAGGTGAGAGGGGGTCCCACAAAAGAATGTTCCTATTAGTAAAAATTATTGAGGGAGAAATTATTAGTGAGGAAGATGAGAACTTTATATTGAATTGCATATGAGGGAATTTGGCTCTGGAAGAATCTATTTGTACTTGAAGTGGGTGAATTGGAATGCCTGGGATAATTAGCAATTGGGGGATGGTTACAGCATGGACACAGGGAGGAACTTCCTCTGTAAATGTGAGTCTAAAATACAAACAACAAAGATGGATCATGAAGAGAGTGAGAGTAATCCTTGTAGGAAAATGGTACCAAAATAAATTTAAAAATCAAACTAATGAAAAAGACAAATAAAAAAGGAGAGGAGAAAGGTGGGCTTTGTTTTATTAATTGAGAGGAAAAGAGTTGGATAAAATATAAAATGAGATGAAAGCAAAAGAAAAAAAAACGATTTAATATCTAATGGTCTAAATGGAAAAAGATAACAAATGGCAAAGTAATCAATGGTGAGAAGCAGGGAGTCACTGGAAATAGGGCCACCTTAAAAAAAAGTATATATGAAGGAAAATAGGAGCCTAGCTCCTATAATTTTAAATATGAATGGATTAAACAATCCAATAAAATGAAAAAGAGTGAAAGATTGGATAAGAAAACAAAATCCTACAATTTTTTTTGCTTGTAAGAAACACATTTAAAAATCAGATACGCACAAAATAGAGATGATGTAAAAAAAAAAATGCTATCCATCAAGTGAATACAAGAAAACAAGGAGTTATCATGACGGTATGAGAAAGCATAACATTTAAAAAATAAAGTTAATAAATAAGCAATTTATATTATCCTGAAAACAAAAAGAAAACAAATCAAAGGCAACAATAAACTTATATGCTCCCAACATCTTACCATCCACATTTATGAAGGAAATATTATCCGAGCTTCAAGAAGATATAGATGTTTTAAAGGTAAAATGAAACCATAATTTACCTATATGCAATAGGGATTTACTATGGGAAAAATGAGATTTACTTTGAAAACAGGGCTTCAGCAGGTTATACCAAAGAACATAGACCATTAAACATGAAACCATGAAGAATTAAGTTAAAATCTTGCCTCATATGCTTACTCGCTATGCAACTTAACCTCTCTCAGAAGGATGTTCTTCATATAAAATGTGGTGATGATGATAATAGCACCTACCTTTTAAAATTACAATAAGGACCAAATGAGACATCAAATGCTTTACAATACCCAGTGCAAGCTATAAAAATTAAAATAATCATTAATATATTATTAAGTACAATGTAAAGATGTTATTGCCATTACTATTAGTTATACTAAATGTTATATGAGTGACCACTGATAATATCTCTGCTTCTATTCTTTTATTCACATTAAGCCTATTCTCTATTTTTGTCATGATTTTTCGTCCTTGATCAATTCTTACTCTGAGCTTATCTCTCCTACCTTGACTTTTCTTGCCTTCTGATCCATCCTTGAACCTATGACCTGTAAGTTTAAGATTCCATTACCTATTACTAAAGAATTCTCTGTCAGTTGTTTTCCCCAATTCTCCGCATCATTCTCCTGGTATATATAATCTTCTCTTGTTTACCACCAATATCCACTTTTAGAGGCAGCTAAATGGTATAGCAGAAAAAGTTCTGAGACTGTATTCAGGGAGACCTGGGTTCAAATATCAACTCAGACTTAACTTCATGACATGAACACTCCACTTAAACTCTATTTGCCTCAGTTTCCTTTTTTTGGTTGTTAAAACCTTACTTCATTATGTCTGAAGCCAAAAGGCACTCTCATAGATAGCACAATTGAACAAAAACAGAGCAGCAGCAGGATATATAAAAGGAAGTCCATCTTGAGCAAACTGAAGACCAGGTCAGAAGCCTGAGGAAGACCCTTACCCTCACAGCCAAGCTGAGAGACACAGACACACTCACTTTGACTGAGGGAACGATAGGAAATAGCTGCCATCTTGCTCCCACAGGTTCACAGAGCTATTAGAAGAACTGGTCAAACACAGGCCCTGAGCAAAATTCAACAAGGAGGATTCACCTAACAAGGGAACTCAATATTGGATGATTGAAAATCTCTCTTCACTAATCAATTGAACCCCTTTAGACTCAGGAAGCTTAATGATGAATGGTACAAGGAACATGAGGGAAACTTTTTCTGGTTATTGTGTGACCATAAAGCCAGTGGCCACTGTAGCTTATGCTGTAGGCAAGTTAGATTTTTTGTTATTTGTTCAGGGAAGAAGACAACTTGGTGTTCCCTGTAGGTGAATGAACAGATGCTCAAATTTGCAAGTGAGTCAGGCTCTTGGACTCCTAAATGCAGCCTAAGAGCTGACCGGTCCCTCATGGATGGTACAAGCACCACCTCCTCTAGCTGGGACAGCTGCTTTAGTAGCAAGAGAACAGACATGGACACATAACACACTCAGTACAGCGATAGCTCTGTGGCAAAGACTGCTGGGTTTTTAGTACAGCTATGCATAAAGCTTTACTCATTCAAAATGTACAATAAACATTTGATTCCAGGAACTGTCATCCCTTTTTCTTCACTGAAAGCACTAATATAAGTAAAGGAATATTAAACTATTTTAATGAAAACACTTCCACGCATAACATGCTGGATTAGAATGCTATACATTCTCCATAGATTATCTAGTTTTTATACAAAAAATACATCTCTGATTAAATATGTCTCAGGTTTTCAATCGTTATTCATGCATACAACAAATCTTTTGAAGAGCAAATCTTTTTATTTATTAGGTCAGTACGCAACTTTAAATGGTATCATTTATGCCCTCCTTGATGTGACTCTCCCAGAAAATTCCTCTTATACCTGTTTATTTTAATACGAATGTCATCTTGTGTTGTATTAGTACCTTGCTTTATTCCCCATTATACTTTATATGCTCCAAAGAAAATAGCAGTTTTCTTTAAAAAGTTAGCTGCTTCTCCTGTCAGTTCAGTATCTTGATATTTACAGAAAGTCTTTCAGTTGAGGAAAAAAGCTGTTCTAATTGAAGTGTAAAATGCTTAACAATGAAAAACAACAGGACAGGAATCCATCCTTAAAATATATAAAACATTTTCACCAGCATTTAATAAATAAAAGAGTTCATCAAAAAAAGCCCCCTGGAAGCAGGCATCAGAAGGTCACTTGCATCGCTGGTTACAGAATGTACTAAGAAAAGGCCTGATTTAGAATATTTCCTCTGTAAAGAAATATGCTAGCGTAACATATATGGATGGCAGATAGTCTACAATAGGTTTTTCTCTATTGTGTCCATGAGGAGTGACTGCTGCAACAGGCCTAATGGCAGAAGCATTCTTTAATCTAGGACTTATACGCAGTGGCAGATCTCATCGGCGAAGTCTGAGCACTTGATATTTCCTCCCAAATCTTTTGTCAAGCTCTTTCTATATTTAATTGTCGCAAAGCAGGTGGTCTCGATCTTTGTTGCATAGTCATGAATCCCCATGTCTTGAAGCATCATCACAGCACTCAGAAGCAGAGAGGTGGGATTGTCCATGTCCTCCCCCAAAATGTCTGGGGCTATTCCCTGAACCAATTCAAAGATTGCGATTCCATTAGCGCTAATGTTTCCACCAGGTGTGACACCAAGCCTCCCAATCAGACCAGCACTTAAATCACTAATGATATCCCCATACAAGTTTGGCATCACAAGAACATCAAACTTGGATGAATCTTGTGCCACATTCAAACATACGGTATCAAGGTAGATCTCATTAAATTTAATATCTTTACGTTTTATGCAACTTTCCTGCACTTTTCGAGAAAAAGCCCATCTGACATTCGCATGATATTTGCTTTGTGCACAGCAGTCACGTTGCTGCAGTGATTGTTCCTGGCATAATAAAAGGCAAATTCAGCAATACATTGCTCATGATTACATGCTCAGTGCTGCAGTATTCACCTTTGGTGTCCAAATCGTGACACTATTTACATCTGTGTAAGGGGTTTTGTAGCCTTCAATGGAGAAACATGGACAAATGTTTGCATAAAGGTCAAAAGTTTTATGAAACAGTAGAAGCATAGAAGGGGATCCAGCTGCTATGGGTGTCTTTAAGGGGCCTTTCAGGCCCATCTTGTTTTTGTCCACGGATTCTTCAGCTTCAGAAGGAATGCTCCACTTTCCTCCAGGTCCTTTAATGGCAGAGACATTTCTCTCTTCCCACTGAATAGGTGCCTTGGTAGCACCAAAAATCTTCATAACGGAAGCTGAGATTTCTGGTCCAATACCATCCCCTGGGATTAAGGTCACCATCTGTACCTTGGGGATCTACCTGGGACCGGCCATAGTGTCTGCTCCTCAGGACCCAGAGGTGGCAGCTATGTGCAGACGCCCTCAGCCCCAGAGCCCAGGCCCAGAATGTTTCACAGGCCCTGCACCCTGAACCTGTCCTCAGTTTTCTTAATTGCAAAATGTGGATGATAACAAAACCTACATCTCAGAGTTGTTTTAAGAATCATATAAGACAATTATTAAGAGTTTAGTACAGTGACTAATGCATGGTAAAATGCTTAACAAATGCTTGTTCCTTCCTTCTTTCCTCTCCATGTTCCCACTTCAGGGATTCTAAGCACCACTTTCATTTTTGTTTAGTCATTTCAGTCATGTCTGACTTCACAAATCCAAATGAAGGTTTTCTTGGCAAAGATACTGGAGTGGCTGCCATTTCCTTCTCCAGCTCATTTTACAGATAAGAAAACTGGGGCAAACAGTGTTAAGTCACTTGCAGAGAGTCAAACAGCTAGTGTCTGAGTTTAGATTTTACCTCAGGTCTCCCTGACTCCAGGTCCAGCACTTTATCTACTTTCTTAGGCAGTTGACCCACTAGAGAGATATAAAATGTCAATAATTTACCATCAGAAAATTTAATGTTAATAATCTCAGAAGGGTCCTTGGTGCTTGTGGGCAATTTTATTTTCTACCCTTACTGACTCCTTATCACACCCCCTACATATGTGATTCCAAATGTTTCAAAGTGATACATTTGGTGTCACAGGATAAAGATTAAAATTCGAACTCTGCTACTTAATATCTTGGGCAAATCATGTGACATTCCTAAGCCTCAGTATGTCCCCTGTAAAGTAAGAGGGATGTATTGCTTGATCACTAAGCTCCATTCCAACTCTAAATATATATGTTCTTCTTTTCATAAACTTTCATAAATTAGAAAAACGTATATTACCTGGCTTCCTCCCTTACCTAAGAGTTTGTGTCTAATTGACACAGATGATTTTAATTCCCTTTCTACATTCCTCATATATTCTTAGCATCATTACTATCTCTATCCTTCCAATCAAAGAGAAAGCAATACTATCCAAGCTCACTAAAGTCAATATCCTCTTCTTGATTCTCTTTTCCATAGCCTTCTATTAATCCTTAGTCCAAACATTTAGTCAAATCCATCAACAAATTTGACTTAGTATCCACTACATGCCAAATAATTTGCTAAGAAAAAGGATTTGAAAAATTGTCAAAAAGAAAAAGCCAGCAACAAATATTTCTGGCTCCTAAGGAATTCAAGTCTAATGGGGAAAATGCCTTGTACACATTTTTCTGTTTGTGTGTGTGCATATACACATATATACACATAAATATATGCATGTATGAATATGTACATATTCCACATACACACATAGATATGCATGAGAGCAGTGGCCATTATCTAGAACCCGGGCAAGCAGGCCATCATGAAATTGATGTCTAATTTTGTAAAGCTAAGCATGAGTGGCTTTCCTGAAGACTGCTGCTGCTGTAAACAACTTTAAGGCTCTGATCACATAGTATAGTGAACTCTCTATTCAGCACCAAACTAAAGCAAAATATGTACAGAAACCAAAGTACAGTATTGAAAATATTATAACATAACAACTTATCACTAAAGAGGCCACATAAAACAAAAGATACCATCCAGTAAGTACTTAACTCAATCATCCTTAAGGAGATTAACCTTCCTTTAGGGACACAAAGTACAAAGGTCAAGATTCTCCACCCCTAGGTTACATGGTCTTAATCTCTGTCAAAAAGTCTACTTTCTTCTTGTTCAGAAATTAGTTTACAATCATTCTTAAGAGGCAGAAGGTACAGAGTACAAAGTTCTCCCACCTCAAGGCCATAGTAAATCAAGATCTTATCAGTCAACATTAAGTACCCAAGGAGATGTCCTTTTGTTTTTTAATCCCTTTGTATTTTCATTCATTAGGGAAGGTCACTTCTAAGGTGAAAGACCTCAGTGTTGGGTTACAGAAGCAGCAGCAGCAGGACAGTGGATGGGAGTGAGCTGTTGGCATTTATCCCTCTCAGAGTGAGCAATGGGGGAGCCCCTGCAGCTCCAGAACAGTGGCTTCCAGTCACAGGCACTTGGGTATTCAGTCTTTACTTAGGAGGTTGTGAATTCCAACTTCTCTTCAGGGGCGGGATGGGTGGGCCCCAAAGAGGGCATCTGTTTCTGAGCTCCACTCAGGGTCCCCTCGCTTCAGGGGCTGGTATGGGGGGGCTTCCCACTTCCACTGCAGTAGCTGCAATGCCAAAAGCAGGCACCACAACACCAAGCTCAGCCAGGAGGAAGCTTCTGCATTATACAAGGTGGAATAGAAGTGTAGGCCGGGTCTAGGAGGTACCCAGGGAAGTTTCTGGGCATTCAAGCAGCAGTTCACAATTTTAAAGCACATGATGGAGGCACAGAGGGTCTTGGTGCCAAATTGTAGGATACAGGATGACACCAGGACCAGGAAGATGGCTGCAGCCGACAAGCCCAGAGAGATGCGCAGGCCCAGGGAACTTCTGTGAGAATATTTCAGGCAGCTGCTGTACGTCCAGTAGAAAAACAGCAAGAGGCTGTAGAGGGCCAGGAGGCCGGATACCCCTGCCACAAAGTAGCAGAGGGAGGGGGCAGAGGAGCTGGACAAGGAGAGAGCAGAGCCATTCCAGAGGGCAGAGCCATAGACAGGACACTGGCCATTGAAGGAGCCCTGCGTTCGGAAGACTGCAGTGGTCACCACGGCAACGGCCAGGAAGACAGCAGTGCGGAGCATGAGCTCGGCCTGGTACAGCCCTGGGAGAGCCATGGCCACCCTGCCCACCCCCAGTAGATGTCCTTTCATCTTGACTCGAGCTTGGCTCTCAGATTGCATGGTTCCTCTTCCATGGCCACAACTGTTGCCTCAATTTACCCAACCATCACCTGGATTCAAAGGTAAGCAACTCTCAACTCCTTTTCCAGCTCCTGATCCAGTTCCCATTTCCTATTAAAGTTCATAGCATCCAGTCCACCTCAAATCCTTCACAGTTTCTGATTCTGTGAAGACAAAACTTAACAGAGCCAAAACAACATTCATTCACATTTCCAGTACCATCATCAATTCACTTTTTTACCTGTGAAATCAACACAGACCCACAAACAAAATCTGATAACTCAACATAAATGCTTATATAGTCACAAGACCTCTGAAACCCTCATCCAGGAGTTCTGTAAACAGATAACTAGAAAATCCTCTTTCAGGGTTCCAGGAAGGTCCTAGGGCTTCTGTACAAAGTAATACAAACAAAAATCAACACAGACAGAAGAGACAAACAGAGTACCACCACCACAAATATTTCCTTCCTAATTCTGCTCTCTCCCAGCATGCATTCAGCTCTTGATTTGGTCATTAGCTCCTCCCTGTTCAACCTACCTCATGTCCTTCCTCTTCCTGTTTTTAGCAAATCCCTCCCACTGTGGGTTTCAAAAGTTCTGTTTCTTTTTTTTTTCAAATTATTTATTTTTAATTTTCAACATTCATTTCCACAAGATTTTGATTCAAATTTTTCTCACTGTCTTTCCCCTACATGTATCAACAATGCAATATTCACAATGCCTGTGACAATTATAAATATGCTGTTGTGGCCATTAATCATAAAACACACCAGGCTCTCTACATGGGGGATAAAGCTAGAACATTTATTAAAATACCAAATAACTGAGTTCCAAAACCAGAAAGTCAAAGCCATCACAGTAGTTATGAAGTTGGCACACATAGTGAATGTAGTAAATACCCACATTCTCAAGCCTTTAAAACAGAACAGGCTACCTCAGGCAAAGGCCCTCCTCTCCCCACTCACAGCAACTGCTCAGCATCCAAAAAGCATGCTCCCAGAAGTTCTTGTCCCATGCAGTTCTTTCCCTGGCTGCCCTCAGCAGGATTCCATAGCAGAAATTCTGGCTGGCTCAAAAAAGGGGTTCGTACCTCCACCTCCACATTGGCCTCTACCACTACCACTGCTGCTGCTGCTGCTGCCAGTCAATGCAGGAACTCTAGCTTGGCTTCTGCTTCCTCTTGTCCCTCCCCTTCCTGCTATGTCAGCAAGTCCAGCAGGGCATGGAAGATCTTTAAATCCCATAACCCTTACACTACTCCCCAATTCAAAATAGTTAGCCTACTGAATACCCCTTTCCCCAACCTGTTCTGTCTTATATTTGCCCCCATCCCCCCCCAACTTTCTAGTAAGGTAAGATGGATTTATATACTGTGGTGCCTGTATATTTTATTTCCCACCTTCATGCAAAAAAAAAAAATATATATATATATATACATATATATATATATGTATGTATACACACATTTGTTTTTAAAACTTTGGGTTCCAGATTTTTTCACCTTCTTACTGCTTCACCCCCTCCCCAACACTGGGAAGATAAGCAATGCAATATAGATTGCACATGTGTAGTTACACTAAGCATTTCCATAGTAGGTATAATGTGAAAAACTAACTATATTTCCCTCCATCCTATCCCTCCCCTCACTTCTTCCATTTTCTCCTTTGACCCTGTCCCTTTTCAAAAGTGTTTGCTTCTAACTACCCTCTCCCCCAACATGCCCTCCCTACTATCATTCCCCTCTTATCCCTTTCTCCCTTACATTCCTGTATGGTAAGATACCCAACTGAATATGTGTTTTATTCCCTCATTAATCCAAATTCAATTAGAGTAAGCTAGTCCCATTCCCTTTTACTTTCCCGCTCTTCCCCTTCATTCATTTAGAACTTATAGGAAAGATGGTAATATGGAAATTTACAGTTGATCCCAGGTCCAATAAGAAGTTCCCTAACAAAGACATATTTTACAAATGTTCCAGTTGAAGCAATGATCAATAAAACCAAAAGTAAATCCTCAATAAGTTCTTATATCCAGTGAAGAATGAGAAAGTTGGTCTATCATATAGAGAATCAAAGCATGTAAGAACTACTGTGGACTAGTATGCTGTTGCTTAAATAAACTAAACACATTCTTCTATTTTTTAGTTGGCTTATAGAAAATTGGCTGGAGGGCTAACTGAGTCTTGCATCCTAACTCTACTTTTCACACCTTTTCAGATTTTGGCACTTAGTGATGGTCATGAGCAGGACCAGAGGAAGTAAGTATATATTAGTATTAGTATTCACAGTAGTTTGGAATAATGGAGCTAATATGGTCAAAATATTGCCTCAAAAACAACAAATATATATATATATATATATATATATATATATATATATATATATATATATATATATATATTGTTTTTTATATTATAAAGCACATTAAGATATACAAATTTCTACTCCTTTTATGATATAACTTCAAACCCTGTGTATAAACACACACACACACACACACACACACACTGAAAATACTACAACTAAGACCATATAGCAAAATACCAAATCAGAGTGTATATGTGTGTGTATACACACAGTTCTCAGAGCCAGAAGACATCAAAACCCTCATGATTCAGTGCCTAATTAGAAATTAGCAAAAGTTGTGAAAGTCTTCCGACAAGTAAGCCTCCCCTACATAAATTTCCCTTAATTGGCTCCATATGAGGCCTCTCGATGAGTGGGGAAGATCTTCAAAGCCATTAACATTACAATATCATAGTTCCAAGGCAGAAAATAATTTTTGTAGTCTCTCTCAGATTGGAGCACAAAACAAGAGAATCTCTCCCTGGATCATACCACCTTGGGAGAACTGAAAAATTATGGATAGCTAGAAATATAATGTAAAAGAGATGCATAAAATCCCTGAAGCCTGGGACAATATGACCCCCCCCCCCGGAAGTAGAGTCCTAGTTTAATAAAGAATTAAAATTCAAGAAATGGGCTTGGAAAAGGACAAAAAAGCGGAAAAAAATCTGACCATACAATGTTACTGTGGGAATGAAAAGGGAGATCAATACACATACCCCGAAGAAGATACCAAAGTCAAAACTCCTATATCCAAAGCCTCTAATGGAAACATAAATTCATCTAAGACCATGGAAAAACTCAAAAAGGATTTTGAAAATCAAGTAAGAAAGTTAGAGGAGGGGGCAGAGTCAAGATGACAGAGTAAAAGCAGGAACTTGCTTAAGCTCCAGCTCTAACTATCTCAAATAACTGTAAAAGAAAATGACTCTAAGATTTTAGAGCTACAGAACCCACAATTGACAGAAAGAAACAAATCTCCCACTGAATGCACCCTGGCAGGCCAACAAGAAGGGTCTACTGCACTGGACTGGCATCAGAGCCCAGTCCCATATGAGCTGTGCTGGTCCAAACCCATGGTAGAGTCTGACCAGAGCAGACATCAGGGGACTGATTCACTTGCAGTTTGACAGTTTCTAGACTTCTCAAAACATGAACACCAAAGAGAAAGTAAAAGGTCAGAGGAGAACCCTGTTGGAAGTGGGTGAGAGAACAGCATGATACTGCCCCTGCCTCTCGAACAGGGGAAGTGGTGGGGGCTATAGCTACTGCCACATAGCTGCCTCCTGAATTATAGGCCTATAGTTCATTGCAGGACAAACTGATCATGCAAAGGGCATTCACTCTTTTTTGACCTTCTTGGATATGGGTCAAATCCTGGGTGGCAGTCCTTGGGTGAGGAGCACTAGCATGGCAGAGCTTGTTGAGGCTGTGGAGAGCAAGTCATCCTCACAGTTATGAGGCTGGTGTTTGGAAAATGCTCTGAAAACAGCTGTGCGAAACCCTAAAAATGTGGGACAAAGAACTCTCCACTATGGAAAAAAGTGTTCTACTTAGGCAAAGATCTCAAAAGTCAAGTAACTGGCTGGCAAAATAAGCAAACAGAGGAAGCTTAATCAAACTATGGAATCATTTTTTGTGGTAAAGACAATCAAAACAGAACCAGAAGAAGACAACACAATCAAAACTCATGCATCAAAAGACTGGTCGCAGGCCATGGAGAAGCTCAAGAAGGATTATGAAAATCAAGGAAGAGAGCTAGAGGAAAAATTGGGAAGAGAAATGAGAGTGATGTAATAAAATCATGAAAAACAAGGCAAAAGCTTGCTAAAGGACACTAAAAAACTATTGAAGAAAATAACATCTTAAAAGAAAAGACTTACTCCAATAGCAAAAGAGGTCCAAAATGCCAATGAAGAGAAGAATGCCTTAAAAACTGAATTGGCCCGATGAAAAAGGAATTTTAAATAATCGTTGAAGAAAATAATTCTTTCAAAATTAGATTGGAGTAAATGGAAGGCAATGAATTTATGAGAAATCAGGATACTATAAAACAGATCTAAACATATGAAAAAAAAAATAGAAGGCAATGTGAATATCTCACTGGATAAACCACTGACCTGTAAAATAGGTCCAGGAGAGATAATTTAAAAATTATTGGACTACCTGAAAACCATGTTGAAAAAAAAGAGACTAGACACCATCTTTCAAGAAATTCTCAAGAAAAATTCTCCTGATATTCTAGAACACCTGGGAAAAGTAGAAATTTAAAGAATTTGGCTTATGGAGGGAATGGCATACAAAATAAATAGTGTATCTCACCTTACCAGAGAGTAGGGGGGAAGGGATCGATATGGGGGATGATGGAAGGGAGGGCAGGGTAGGGCAGAGGGAATTTGGAAGAACCCATTTTTTAAAAGGGACAGAGTCTAAGTAGAGAATAGAACAAGTGGGCGGTGGGATGGGATGGGGGGGAAATATAGTTAGTCTTTCACAATATATCCACTATGGAAATGTTTTGCATAGTACACATGTACAATCTATATTGAATTGATTATCTTCCCAGTAAGGGTGGGTGACAAGGGAGGTAGGAAAAGAATCTGGAATTCAAAGTTTTGAAATAAAATATTTTAAATATATATATATATGTATATATATATATATACACATACAATTATTATTATTACTTTACATGTAACTGGGAAATCAAATATATAGGCACTGGGGCATAGAATTCCACCTTGTCCTTCTTTAAAGTCAGAGGGGAAATGGGGGAGGATGTAGGAGAGAGCAGATTGGGGGAGGGGATATTCAGTGAGATCACTGTTTGGGGGTGGTGGATGGGGGAAAAATTCGGGAGAATATTTGTAACTCAAAATCTTGAGAAAATGATAAATGTATGCTAATAAATGAAAATAATAAACTACAAAAAAGCAAAAGAAATAAAATAATAAATTGCAGAAAAAAAGTAAAACTTGTGAAATTGGAAAAGAAGTGAAATATCTAACTGGAGAAAAGAAATCCCTTAAAAATGTGAATCTATGGAAAAGGAACTTCAAAAATTAATCTAGGAAAATAATTCACTAAACATTTGAATCAGTTAATTTGAAGCTAATAACCCAATGAGGAATCAAGAATCAGTCTGAGAAAGAAAATGTAAAATATCTCATTGGGAAAACAACAGACCTGTAGAGCACATGTAGTAGAGATAATCTAAGAATTATCAATCTATCAGAAAGCCATGATGAAAAAAAAAAAGGGCATGGACAACATCTTCCAAGAAATCATTAAGAAAAATTGCCCTTAGGTCCTAGAACCAGAGGGTAAAATAGGTACAGAAAGAATTCACCAGACACCTTCTGAAAGAGAACCAAAATTGAAAACTCTGAGCACTATTGTAGCACCATTTCCCAAACTATCAGATCAAGAAGAAAATACTGTAGGCAGCAAGAAATAAACCATCCAAATATCGTGGAGCTAGAGTCAGGATTGCATAGGACCTAGCAGCTTCTACATTAAAAGATTGGAGGGCTTGATATATGATATTTTGTAAGGCAAAATAACATGGAGTACAATCAAGGATCAATTGTGCAGCAAAACTAAACATAATCTTTTAGGCAAGGAGATGATCATTCAATGAAATAAGGGACTTCAAGACCTTCCTGATGAAAAAGCCAGAGCTCAGTGGAAAATTTGAACTCCAAATACAAGACTCAGGAGAGACATGAAAAGTTAAACACTGAAAACACACACACACATACACACACACACACACACACAACTTGTTATTCAAAAAGAGCAACCTGTTTATATCACTATGTAGGAAGCTGATAACTGTCAATATCAAGAATTGTGTAATAATCATGACATATAAAAGGGTTACAACTAGAGAGATTGTGTGGGTATAAAGTAACCAAAGTGATCATAAAAACCCTGTTAAGGGGCAAAGGAACTGTGATGAGAGAAAAGGAAAGGAGAAGGCAGAGAAGGAGTAAATTATGCCACACAAAGAGACATAAAATCATATTATACTTGAAGGATAGAAGAGAGGGAGATGAACATTTTATGACTTTTCCTCTCATTGGTTTTAGTTCTCAGAGGGAATAACAATCAGTTAAGTATAGGAATCTAAAAGGAAAAGACACAAAATCTTATGATAATAGAGGGAAAGGAGGGAGGGAGAGGAGTACTATGAGATTTACTCACATCGGTTTTTATTCAAGGAGGGAATAACATATTTTGTTAAATAAAATCTTTTGCACCCTACAGGAACTAGGAGGGGAAAGGGGAAAGAAAAGGGGGGGAAGGTTCTTAGAATGGAGGGAATAAGTAGTAAGGGGGAAGGTTTACTAAAGGGAGGGGAGTTGATGGGGACTGAAAACTGAGGGAGGTGGAAGGCAAAAAGAAATCTCTTAAGGAGGTGAAGGGAGAAATAAAAGCATAAACAGAGAAGGGAACAGGATGGAGGGAAAGACACAGATAGTAATCATATCCATGAATGTGAATGGGATGAAGTCCCCCATAAAACAGAGGCAGATAGCAGAATGATTTAAAAACCATAATTCCCCCATATGCTGTCAAAAAAAACCACATTTGAAACAAGGGGATACATATAAGGTAAAAATAAAAGGTTGGAACAGAACATATTATGCTTCAGCTAAAGTAAAAAAAAAAAAGCAAAGGTAGCAATACTTATCTCAGATATAGCAAAAGCAAAAATAGATTTAATTAAAAGAGATAAGGAAGGAAACTATATCCTGCTTAAAGGCACCATCGAAAATGAAGCAATATTGTTACTATGCATATATGCACAAATCAGTATAGCATCCATGCTCTTCCATCATACAGTTCCAACAGAGTTCCCCACTAATCATTTATTTTCTCTTTGGCATTTTTTGGTTGAGAAGTCTGGAGACCATCACAGTTGCTGGTATTTCACTCTCCTGAAAACTGCTCTGCTGTTCTTGGTCGCTGGTTGAGGCTGGCTGGGTCTGGTCGCAGGTGGTCCACGTGGGACTGCAATCAGCTCCAAGATTGGTGCAATAGACCTATACTATACTCTTGGTCTGATAGGCTGGCTTCAATGGGGGATTTCTTTCTCTCTATAACTTTGTGGATTCTGTAGCCCTAATATTTGTTTACAGTGATATTTTATGAGTGTCAGAGGTAGTTGTGGTGGGAGTTCATGGAATTTCTTGCTTCTAAGCCATCTTGGCTCTGCCTTCGAGGAGTTTTCTTTGGGGGATATTTTTCAAGAGGAAATTTATGAATTCTTTCAATTTCTATCTTACCATATGGTTCTAGGGCAATTTTCCCTGAGCATTTATTGAAGGATGATTTCTAGTCTCTTTTTTTGATCATGGCTTTCAGGTAGTCCAATGATTTTGAAATTATCTGTTCTGCATCTATTTTCCAGGTCAGTGGTTTATCCAGTGAGATATTTCACATTGCCTTCTATTTTTTTTTCATTTGGTTGGATCTGTTTTATATTATCTTGATTTCTTACAAAGTCACTAGCTTCCATTTCTTCCAATCAAATTTTGAAGGAGTTATTATCTTCAGAGTGCTTTTGAGATTCTTTTTTTTTAATCTGGCAAATTTGACTCTTTAAGGCGTTCTTTTACTCATTGACATTTGGAGCCTCTTTTACATTTGAGTTATTTTTTTTTTAAGGTGTTATTTTTTTCAGTCAGGTTGTTGACTCTCTTTTCATGATTTTCTTGTATCATTCTCATTTCTCTTCCCAATTTTCCCCTCACTTCTCTTAGTTTGTTTTCAAAATCCTTCTTAACATCCTCTATGGCCTGCAACCAATTCATATTTTTCTTAGGAGCTTTTAGTGCAGGAATTTTGACTTCATTGTCTTGCTCCTGCCCCATGACTTGATCCTTTTTGTCCCCCCAAAAGAATCCAAAGTCAGACCACTGTGCTTGCAACATTTCCCCCACTTGCTCATGTTGCCACTCAACCACTTTCCTTTCAGCTGCCAGAACTGTTAGATGGTTGCCCTCTCAGAAGCCTCTACTGCCTCTGGCACACAGGTCACACATGCTAGGATTTGATCCCAGGACAGGGATACAGATCCAAGCAGGTTAAAGCAAGAGTGATTACTCCTCAGAATGGTAGCTTGGTCCTCCTACAATCTGCAGGTCATGTGCTCTGAAACAGCCAAGCGGCTGCAAGCTGCTGTGCCTCAGCCACATCTTGTCCCAGAGGCAGAGGCTGGACCGTACTCCTGAACTCCTTGTTCCCAAAGTCCACTAACCTCTCATTTTGTCTTTGGCATTTATGGCTTAATAATCCTGGAAACCGACACAGTTTCTGGTGTTCTACTGTCCCAACATCCCTCTAGACATGGCTGGCCAGGTTGCCCTGAGGCTAAAACCTTGGACTCACAAGGGGCTGGGCCGGGCTCTGAGCATGCTGTGCTGGCCTGTTCCTGCTGGCCACCTGGGCTGTCTTCAGTCCGAGGTTAGTTTCTCTTTGTCACTTTGTGAGTTATTTAGCTCTAAAGTTTGTTTAGAGTGATGTTTTACATGTATTGGAGGAGGAGGATGTGAGAGCCCCATGGTAAGTATTGTTTCTATTCAACCATCTTGGCTCTGCCCAAATCTCCACTGTTTTTACTAACCTGATTATAAAGATAATTTTAAGTAAAGTCAGCATGTAATGCTATGCTGTCCCGTCCCCCCACCACCTATTTCTTAGATTCTTAGGATCAATTGTACCACATTCACCAGAAAAGTGAAACGGTAAGTTGAATCATCATAGCCTGATTTCCAAGTTTCTACTGGACCTTTAAGGCCAGGCAGGTAGTATACTCAATAAAGTCCCAGGACTGGAGTCAGAAAAACCAAAATTAAAATCTCACCTCAGACACTTAAAAGCTGTTTTACTGTGGGCAATTCACTTAACCCTGTTTCCCTTAGTTTCCTCATCTGTAAAATGAGCTGGAGGAGGAAATGGAAAACCAATCTAGTAACTTTGCTAGGAAAACCCCAAAGGGGTGACAAATAGTTGGATGCCACTAAAACGACTTAAGCAACAGCAACTAGGTGTTTTTTTTTTTTAAGCAATCGGGGTTAAGTAACTTGCTCAAGGTTACACGGCCAGTTATTTCTGGGTGCAGTGCTGAGTGTCTGAGCCTGGATTCCATCTACAGGTCATCCCAACACTGAAGCCTGTGCTCTTACTCACTGAGCCACCTGGCTGCCCCTAAGCAATTAGGGTTAAGTAACTTGCTCAAGGTTACACTGGCAGGTGTTTCTGGGTGGGTGCTAAGTGTCTGAGCCCGGGATTCGATCTCCAGGTCATCCTGACACTGGACCCGGTGCTCTTACTCGCTTTGCTACCTGGCCACCCCAGCAAGTAGGTCTTAACAGCTTAGTAGTCTTAGTAGTCTCAGAGCACATCGAGTTCCTGCTGTATTTCACTCTTGCTGGAATTCCTTTCTTTGCTGCTGTTCTCTCCCCCATCTTATGATATGGCTAATAGGTTAGAATTTTTCAATAAAAAAAATAAGCCTCCTCGTAATTCATTTAAAGACTCAGAATTATTTTTAAACTATGGAACATGCTCCAATCTTCATTAAGATTAGAAGAAGAAAGATATCAGAGAGAAATAAAAACCAGATACCAAATGACATTTGAAACTGTAATAATCCTTTTGACAAGAAGTTCCATTAGAAGCAAGTCCCATTTTAATGACCATTCAGTGCGATAGGCAGTTTGTAATTCTGATGACCCAAGACAACTCATCCTCAGAGGATGCAAAGAAATTCATCTACAGGATTTTTTTAAATTTAGTTCAGACAAACACCAAAGAGTGTTTCCCTTTGGGAAAATACCTATTTGATTGTGAATATAAAGGAAAAAGAAAACTAAAATTAGAATATTCAGGGACCACTTTTTCCTTCACCAAAGATAATGAGGCCCAGAGAGAGATTGACTTACTTAAGATCACACAGGCAGCAAGAGAGACAGAATTTTAATCCATGCCTAGTGTCTGTCCATTGTATCATTTTTCCAAATTATGATTAAGGAAAGAAAATACTGACTAAAGGAGACAAAACTGTTTCTCTAACATAAGGAAATACTGATAAAAGTCAGACTCCAGGCCCAAATCCACTGCTTTAGTCCCCAAAGATATTGTGCAGGTGCTTTTGTTATGATGGAATGAGGTGACAGTAAATATCAAACGTGTAACAAATACTATGTTTCGGGGATACCTAGATAAAATGATAGATAGATAGCTAGCTAGCTAGCTAGATAGATAGATAGATACATACATACATACATACATACATACATACATACATATATAGACAAATATACCAATAGACAGACAGGTAAGTAGGTAGATAGAGAGGTTTCGAGATACCCCTACTCCATGTATGCAATGAAAGACTGAATTTATACCATTGGATTGAATAGAAGAAAGAATTCATTGAGTTCCCAGAACTCCACTCTTTGATCTCTGAGAAGTCCATCTGGCTAGAATGGTATCTATTATATATAAAGTATTCGATGACTAGTGGTATGAATGTTTTACTGGTTACAGATCAAAGCGACTTTAAATGGTTGCTCCAAATTTGAAAGATTACATTTAACTTAAATCAGGTGACATAGTGACTAGAGTTTTGGACTTGAAGTAAGGAAGATTTGTTTAAATCTGTATCTGGACATTTACTGTCTATATAATTTGGGGTCAACCACTTAACCTCTACCTGCTACAGATTCCTCATCTGTAGAATGCAAATAATACTACCTACTTCCCAGGGTTACTGTGAAAATAAAAATGAAATAATATCTGAAAAGCACAATTTAAAATGTCATATAAATGCTAGCAATTATTGTTATACTACTACAAATAATAATATCTTCTCCCACTAAATGCTTATTATATGAAAGACAATCAGAGATAGTAAGAAAACTATTAATTGAAGCAAGCAAATTAATCTTTACTCATGGAAACCATACAAATTAGTTTGTGTGATGGAATATACAAGTATCAGGGGGCCCTTCTACCCAAGAGGGAAATTAAATATCAGCTCAATTGAGAAAAGAAATTGCTCCAAGCCTAGATGCTTCTCCATGTCTTTCTTTCAGATGTTTTTTCAGACTCTTAGGAGTCATGAGTCCTTACATGCATGCAGGTGTACAACAATGTCTTTCAAGGTACCACTGGGTTCATCTGCTTTCAGGGTTCCTTGAAAAAAAATGTTCAACCAAGGAATGTTGTTCTTCTCTCT
>NW_027186372.1:20058160-20160586 GCF_028583685.1 Petaurus breviceps papuanus
TCTTCTCCCCCCCCAAGAAATGATTATTTTAATGCAATTTTTTTCTATAAAAATTTAATATGCAAATCACCAAGTCTGTATATTTTGTTCTGCTTCCTTGTTAAAAAAGATATTTGATTTGATCATCACAATGTCTTACCAAGACTCAGTGGATGTACACATTAGTGGCTGTGACCCAGATTAATTCATTATTCTTTTTTTTATGGTGCACTTTATGAAACAACATCAGTTATTCATGGAAGACAGGCATCCATTTTTGGTCTGATGCTTGATGTCATTGTGGCCTGGAAGTATTGAATTTGTATTCAAATGGCAAAGCTTTCAAGAGTTCAAATCCAACTCTACTACATGGTGAATGGGGGGAAAACATAAGTGAAGGAACTTCTCAACAAGTTAAAAAAAAGTAAAAGTAAACTGACCTCTCTGCTGTACTTAGATAACTATGCAGTCTTGACTTTTAAAATCCAAAATTGGAACTTTTGTCTTCCGTTTCTTCTTTTCTTTTTTTTAATGACTGACTCGCATTATGCCTCAGTTGTGAGAAAATGAGCAAATGGCAAAGGTATTATATCATACTGTCATATTCCATATTTCTATGGCAAATTAGTTATTAACAATATCAACCACTAACAAAATACTTTTAATAGACTTCTTAAATTCATAACTATATGGTACTTTCAGAGTTTCACTGAAAAGTGTTGCACTGGATTTAAAATCCAATTTTGTAACACACACATATAAAACCTCAAAAACATTCAGGGCAATGACCCCACCTTTGTTTAATTTTGTTTCTTATTGGCCTAGATTCCAATTATTGAAATGTTCATTCTATAAATTCATGTCAATCTGTGGAGTTGTAATAAGCTGCTTGATGAATATGAATAATAAAAATAATACTCTGGTTTACTTCTTTCTGCATAATGTACACCAGCATTTCAGAAAGTCTCTTTAAAAAATGATTAAGTTTCTCCCTATGTTATTTTGTGCACTTTAAACAAGAAGGAAAATGACTTTAGCTGCAATCAGGAAAAAAAAAAGTATTCTATAGCTAAAGTATGTATGGACATAACTAGAGTATCAAGGATATTTTTTTTTCTTTCAGATAAAGAATTGATGTTTCCAGTAAGGATATATTATGTTGATTTTGTACTATTCTCTTTCCCCAATTATTCATTCCCTGTCCATCACAAGAGATTTTTAGGATTAGGACAGTAAATTTTAGAAATTCTTCCTTCTTACTAATGAATTTCATAAATTTGTAGCAAAAGTTTTATTAATCTTACATTTTTGAATAGCAAGATTTAATATAGGCTTGTTGAAAAACAGGTATTCATAGTAAAACCAAAAGTAAAGTCAATTTTTAAGATTGTCGATTTGATCTTTCTTTTAATTTTTTCTATTAATTAATTTAGTTTTAGTTTTCAACATTCACTTCCACAAGAATTTGTGTTCCAAATTTTCTCCCCATCTCTGCCCTACCCCTACCCCAAGATGGCATGCATTCTGATTACCACTTCCCCCAATCTTGTATCACTTCTATTATATCCCCCCTCCTCCCACTCTTATCCCATTCCCCTATATTTGCTTGTAAGGTAAAATATATTTCTATACGCCATTTCATGAATGTCTTATTTCCCAGTTGCCTGTTAAAACAATTTCAACATTTGTTTTAAAACTTTGAGTCCCAAATTTCTTGCCTCTACCCTCCCCATCTACTCCCATTTGAGACGTCAAGCAATTCCATATAGGTTAGACTGTGTAGTTATGCAAAACACTTTTATAACAGTCATGTGTTTTATTTATTTATTTATTGCTTTTTGGAGGGCAATTGAGGTTAAGTGACTTTCCCAAGGTCACAGGCTAGTTTTTGTGTTAAGTGTCTGAGGCCGAATTTGAACTCAGGTCCTCCTGACACCAGTGCTAGTGCTCTATTCACGGTGCTGCCTAGCTGCCTCAACAATCATGTTTTGAAAGAATAATTAGATTTCCACCATCCTATGTCAAACCCCATATATTTTCTTCTCTCCTTTGACCCTGTCCCTCCTCAAATGTTTTTACCTCTGATGATCCCTTCTGCCCATTTATCAACACCCTCACCCTTATTCCTTTCCCCTCCTGCTTTCCTGTAAATAAGAAAGATTTTCATAAACAGTTGAGCTTGTATGTTATTCCGTCCTTAAACCAAATCCAATGAGAGTAAGATTCACTCATTCCCTCTCACTTTCCCCCTTTTCCTTTTCTATTCATTGTAAAAGCTTTATCTTGTCTGTTTTATAAGAGATAGTTAACCCCATTCTACCTCTCCCTTTCTCTTTCTCCCAGTATATTCCTCTCTCACTTTTAATTTTATTTTTAGATATCATCCCTTCATATCCAACTACACTGCGAGCTGTCTCTCTCTCTGCATATATATATGTATACACACAAACACTAAACGTATATATGTAAACTATATATATATATATTTAGTTTTCAACATTCACTTCCTGAGGAACTTGTGTTTCACATATATATATGTATATGTATATGTATATATGTATACATACATACACACATATACATATATGGCCTCCAAGTACTGTAAAGCTGAGAAAAATCTCATGAGTTACAAATATCATCCTTCCATGTAGGGATATAAATAGTTCACCTTTAATAAGTCCCTTATGGCTTCTCTTTCCTGTTTACCTATTTCATGCTTCTCTTGATTCTTGTATTTGAAAGTCAAATTTTTTTGTTCAGCACGGGTCTTTTCATCAAGAATGCTTAAAAGTTTACTATTTCTTTAAATATTAATTTCCCCCTGAATCATTTTACTCACTTATGCTGAAGAGGTGATTATTGATTTTAATCCTAACTCCTTTGACCTTCAGAATATCATATTCCAAATCCTCTAATCCTTTAATGTAGAATCTGCTATATCTTGTGTTATCCTGATTGTGTTTTCACAGTACTTGGATTGTTTATTTCTGACTGCTAGCAATATTTTTTCTTTGATTTGGGAACTTTGGAACTTGGCTACAATATTCCTAGGATTTTTCCTTTCACAATATCTTTCAGGAGACAATTGGAAGATTCTTTCAATTACAATTTTGACCTCAAGTTCTAGAATATCAGGGCAATTTGCCTTGATCATTTCTTGAAAGATGTTTTTATTTTGTTTTTTTTTGTTTTGTTTTTTATCATGGCTTTCAGGTAATCCAACAAATTTTTAATTACTTTTCAAGGATCTATTTTCCAGGGCAAGTGTTTTTTTCCAGTTAGATATTTCACATTGTGTTCTATTTTTTTTTCATTTTTTTCATTTGGTTTAATAATTTCTTGATTTCTCATAAAGTCATTAGCTTCCACTTGCTCCATTCTAAATTTGAAAGGATTTTTTCTTCAATGAGCATTTGGACATTCTTTTCCATTTGGTCAATTATAATTATGAAGGCATTCTCTTCCTCATTGCCTTTTTGATCCTCTTTTGCCATTTAGGGTAGTCCATTTTTTTTTCTTTTTTGGAGCGGGGGAGGTAGGGCAATTGGGGTTAAGTGACTTGCCCAAGGTCCCTTGGCTAGTTTTGTGTGTGTGTGTGTGTGTTAAATGTCTGAGGCTGGATTTGAATTCAGATCTTCTAGACTCCGGGGCCATTACCCTATTCACTGTGCCACCTAGCTGGCTCTGGGGATAGTAAATTTTTTAAGGTGTTATTTTCTTCAGCATTTTTGGTGAGTGACCTTTAGCAAACTTTAGACTAGTTTTTCACTATTTTCTTTCATCACTGTCTTTTCTCATTCCAGTTTTTCTGTACTTCTCTTACTTGATTTTCAAAATCCTTTTTAACTTCTTGCATGGTCTTTGACCAATTCAAATCTTTCTTGAAGGCTTCATATGTAGGAGCTTTGACTTTTTGTATTCTTCTGGTTGTATATTTAAATCTTCCTTCTCAACACAGTAAGACACTATAGTCTGATTTTTTCCCACTGTTTGCTCATTTACCCATTAAGTTTCTTGACTTTTTAGTTTTGTCGAGGTAGGACTCTGCTTCCAGTGATGGGGGGTAGGGGGCAGGGTGCTGAACCAGCCTTCATGGTTTTGTACAACTGTCTTCAGAGATACTTATAGGCACCTGTAAATTTTCAGCTCTTCCAAGGTGGTAAAATCAAAGGAGAGTTTACTCATCTCCTGCCCTGAGCTCTGGTATGTGACTGATGTAAACAACTCTTTTCTGCTTTGAAACTGTGAGGAAAATTCCCTCTCCACAAGTGCCACAAGCTTCACCATGACAGGGATTCTCCTCATCCCGGTACCATGACACAGGACTGCAACCCAGATCAAACCATGGGCAAATCAAGAGAATGCCTCCTCAGTGCCAGCAATGAGATCCCTGCAATCAACCTCTCATCTGCTGCTCGATCCCCCTGTCATCTGTGGGCCAAGATCTCTGGAAGAAGTCAATGCCACTGCTGCCATGACCACACTCCTCTCTCAAACAGGTATGACAGACTTTTCCTAATTACCTTCTAATTTGTCTTTTGCACTGAGATGTGGTCTTTTGGGGTTAATAAATCTGAAAATCATTGCAGCTGCCAGTGATTCAGTCCCCTAAAGTTTGCATTAGGCTGTTTATGCTCCTTTCCCAGTACCATGCAACACACTTTTCCTGTCAACCTCCCAGGTTGTCTTGGGCTGGAAATTTCTTTCACTCTGTCATTTTGTGGGATCTGCTGCTCTATAATTTTCATTTATTTGTCTGTCTGTTTTTTTGTTCATTTAATATTGGTTTGAAAAATTCATTTCCACAAGATTTTGAGTTACAAATTTTCTCCCTGTTTTTCCCCTACCCCCACCCCAGGATGGCAAGTGTACTGAATACCCCTTCCCCCAATCTATTATCTACTATGTCCTCCCCCATAACCTCCTTACTTTCTTGAAGAGCAAGATGGATTTCTATACCCAATTGCCTGTATATCTCATTTCCCAGTTGCACGTAAAAAATAATTTTTTAACATTTTTTTATATTGCTTTGAATTCCAGATCCTCTCCCTTCTTCCCTCCTCACCCATCCCCACTTTGTAGACAAGCAATACAATATTGATTGTACATGTCTAGTCATGCAAAACATTTCCGTAGTACTTATATAGTCAAAGAAAAACTATATTTCCCTCCATCCTATTCTACCCCCACCATTTATTACATTTTCTCCTTTGAACCTGTCCCTTTTCAAAAATCTTTGCTTCTAACTTCTCTCTCCCCCAATATGCCACCCCTTCTATGATTCTCCCTCTTATCTCCTTTGCCCCTACTTTCCTTAGTGTAAGATACTCAATTGAGTGTGTGTGTGTGTTATTCCCTCCTTAAGCAAAATCCAATGAGAGTAAAGTTGACTCATTACCTTTCACCTTCCTGCTCTTCCCCTACATTCTAATGGTCTTCTTCTACCTCCTTTATTTCAGATAATCTAACACATGCTATCTCTCCCCCTCCTTCTTCCAATACATTCCTCTCTCACCTCTTAATTTGATTTTTTATATCATCCCTTCACATTCAACTCATCTTGTGCCCTCTATGCTTACATGTACACACTCATATATACTCACCTATACCCACCTATACATACATATATATGTATGTATACATACACATATACATGCATTTTCCCTTCCTCATACTGAGAAAAGTCTCATGAGTTACAATTGTAGTCTTTCCATGTAGGAATGTAAATAGATGAACTTTAATAAGTTTCTTGTGATTTCTTTTTCTTTTTTATGTTTGCATGCTTCTACTGTTACTTGTATTGACAGTCACATTTTAAGTTTACCTCTAATCTTTTAATCAAGAATGCTTGAAAGTCTTCTATTTCATTGAGTGGCCATATTTTGCCCTGAAGTATTATACTCAATTTTGCTTGGTAGGTGATTCTTGGTTTTAATCCTAGTTCCTTTGACCTCCAGAATATCATATCCCAAGCCCTTTGATCCCTTAATGTAGAAAGTGCTAGGTCTTGTGTTATGCTCATTTTGTTTCTACAATACTCCAATTGTTTCTTCCTGAGAGCTTGTAACTTTTTCTCCTATATTCATAGGTGTTTTCTTTTTGGGATCTTTTTAAAGAGGAAATTGATGAGTCCTTTCAATTTCTATTTAGCCATCTGCTTCTAGAATATCAGGGCAATTTTCCTTGATAATTTCTTGAAAGATCATGTCTATGTTCTTTTTTTGGTCAAGACTTTCATGTTGTCCAATAAGTTTTAAATTATCTCTCCTGGATCTATTTCCCAGGTCAGTGGTTTTTCTGACTTTCTTTCTTTTTTGCTTTTTGTAGACCAATTGGAGTTGAGTGAATTACCCAAGGTCACAAGGCTTATTTTTGTGTTAAGTGTCTGAGGATGGATTTGAACTCAGGTCCTCCTGAATCCAGGGCCAGTGGTCTATTCACTGCAAAACCTAGCCTCCCTTAGTGTTTTTTTTTGTTTGTTTCTAATGGGATATTTCATATTTACTTCAATTTTATTTTTTCATTTGTTTGAATCTGTTTTATATTATCTTGATTTCTCATAAAGTCATTAGCTTTGATTTTATCCAATCTAATTTTGAAGGAATTATTCACTTCAGTGAGTTTTTGAAATTCCTTTTCTGTCTGGTTAATTTGGCTTTTTAAGGCATACTTCTCCTCATTGGCTTTTTGGGCCTTTTTTGCCATTTGAGCTAGTCTATTTTTTAAGATGTTATTTTCTTCAGTTTTATTTCTTTTGGTCTTTTTTAACAGGCTTTTGAGTCACTTTTCATGGTTTTCTTGCATCATTCTCATTTCTCTTTCCAATTTTTCCTCTACTTCTCTTACTTGGGTTTCAAACTCAATCTTGAGCTCCTCAGTTGCCTGCAACTAGTTCATATATTTCTTAGAGGCTTTGATGTAGTTTTGACTTTACTATCTTCTTTTGAGTCTATATTTTTTTAGTCTTTGTCTTCAAAAAACAGTTCCATACTTTGATTACACTTTCTCTTTTTGCTCATCTTGTTAGTCAACTACTTGATTTTTGAGTTCTTTGTCATGGTAGCACTCTGCTTCCAGAGTAGACAGGGCTGTGTCCCAAATTTATGGGATTTTGTGCAGATGTTGTTAGAAATATGAGGAGGGTGCTCTTTCTTCAGTTGCCACAAGTTCTGCTGCACTAGTGCTCCTCACACCAGGACTACCACGCTAGACTGCAATTCAGATCCAAGCAGGTCAAAGCAAGAGGAATTGCCCAGTGAAAATTTGCTTGGGTCCCAAATTATCTGTAGCCTTCGAGCTGAAGAGGTAGCTAAGGGGCAGTACATGCAACAACAGCCACCTCTGCCTCACCTGGGGCAGAGCCTGAACCATGCTCTTCTCTCACCCAGTTCTTTCCTCACTGGTCTTTTACATTCCTTTTATTTTATTTTGTTTTTGTTTTATCAAATGCTTTATAAGCTTTTAATTTACATCATTCATTTCCACAAAATTTTGAGTTACATATTTTCTCCGCTTTTTTTCCCTACCCACCACCCCAAAATAGCTATCCCACTGGATATACCCTGCCCCAATCTGCTCTATCCCATATCTTCTCCTATACCTATGACTTTCCAGTAGGGCACAGTGGATCTCTATGCCCCAGTGGCTGCATATCTTATTTTTCATTTACATGAAAAATAATATTGATAATAGTACATATATGTATATATATATATATATATATATATATATATAAATATATATGAAACATTTGATTTTAAAACTGTGAATTCCAGATTCACTCAATTCCTCCTTTGTCACCCACCCTTACTGAGGAAGATAAGCAATTCAATATAGGTTGCACATGTGTAGCTATGCAAAATATTTCCGTAGTAGATATATTGTAAGAGACTGACAATATTTCCCTCCCTCCTATCCCACCTCCCACTTGTTATATTCTCTACTTTGTTCCTTTCCTTTTGCAAAGGAAGATGCCTACAACTTTCCTCCCTCCCAGCCTCCCCTCCCTTCCATTATCCCCTCTCTCATCCCCTTCCCCCCTACTCTCCTCTATGGTGAAATACTGTATTTAGTTTGTATGTATTCCCTCCCTAATATAAATTCAATGAAAATAAGATTGACCCATTTCCTTTTTACTTGCTATTCTTTCCTTCCATTGTAACCATTTCCTCTTTCTATATGAGAGGATTTACTCCCATTCTGTATCTCCCCATTCCCTCTCATCATATTCCTCTCTCAACTCTTAATTTCACCTTTTAAGTACCATCCATTCCCACTAAACTGGCCCTGTGCCCCCTATGAAAATCTATTCATATGCTTATATATCCTCCTATATAGAAATATACATACATACATATATATTTCTATTCCATTCAATTATTCTTATATTGAGAAAAGTTTCATGAGTTACAATTGTCATTTTTTCCATGTAGAAATGTAAATATTTCAAATTTTATAAGTTCCTTATAATTTTTTTTCTCTGCTTACCTTCTCATGCTTCTCCTGCTTCTTGTATCTGAATGTCAAATTATCTATACAATTTTGGTTTTTTCAACAAGTATGCTTGAAAGTCCTCTATGCCACTGAATGACCTTATTTTCCCATGAAACATGATAGTCAGTTTTGCTGGGGAGGTGATTCTTGGTTTTAATCCCAACTCCTTTGCCCTCCGGAATATCATATTCCAAGTCTTTCAATCCCTCAGTGCAGAAGCTGCCAGATCCTGGGTTATCCTGATTGTGTTTCCACAATATTCAAATTGTTTCTTCCAGGCTCCTTGTAATATTTTATCCTTGAACTGGGAGTTCCAGAACCTGGCTATAATATTCCAAGGAGTTTTCTTTCTGGGATCTGTTTCAGGAGGTGATCAGTGGATTCTATCAACCTCTATTTTGCTCTCTGGTTCAAAAACCTAAAACATCAGGGCAAATTTCCTTGAGAATTTATTAAAGAATGATTTCTATGTTCTTTTTTTTTATCACGGCTTTCAATAATTTTCAAATATTTTTCAAGTAATTTTTTAAAATCATCTCTCCTGGATCTATTTTACAGGTCAGTGATTTTTCCGATGAGATATTTCACATTGCCTTCTAGTTTTTCATTTGGATCTGTTTAATAGTGTCTTGATTTTTCATAAAGTCACTAGCTTCTATTTGCTCCAGTCTAATTCTAAAGGAATGATTTTCTTATGTGATCTTTTGAGATTCTTTCTCCACCTGGAAAATTTGGCTTTTTAAGGCATTCTTCTCATTTCCTTTTTGCGCCTTTTTTTGCCATTTGAGTTAGTCTATTTTTCAAGGTGTTATTTTCTTTAGTCAGGTTGTTAACTCTTATTGCATAATTTTCTTGATCATTCTCATTTCTCTTCCCAAGTTTTCCTCCACTTCTCTTATTTGGTTTTCAAAATCCTTTTTAAGCTCCTCTATGGCCTGTAAGCAACTCATATTTTTCTTTGAAGCTTTTGGTGAAGGAGTTCTGACTTCCCTTTCTTCCTCCTGTTCCATCCTTTGATCCCTTTTGTCTCCAAAACAGGAGTCAAATGTTGGATTCCTCTGTTTGCTTTGCTTCCTGCATTTACTAATGTTGCCACTCAATTACTTGACTTATGCTTTCTGCCACAGTAGAAATCTGATATCAGACAGGGGAGCTTTCTACCAAATGCCAGGGTTTTCTCAGTTGCCAAAGATATTAGTTGGGTGGGCTCTATGAAGCCTCCACACTCTCTGGCAAGCCGGTCACACACCCCAGGACCTCTACCCTAGACCACAATTAAGATCCAAGCATGTTAAACCAAGAGCAATTACCCCTCAGACTTGTTACTCTGTCCCTTTACAGTCTGCAGGCCGGGAGCTGAACCTGCCACGTGGTGATGGCTACTTCAGCAGCTTCTCCCTCAAGGGGATAAAGGCCTACCCACTGCCAAACTACCGGATCCCAAAGTCCACACTATACTGACTCTCACTTTGTCCTTAGCATCTATGTGTTGATAATTCTGGAAATTGTCACAGCTGCTAGTGATCTGAAATCCCTCAAGCTGTAGCTCCTCAGGCCCACCCTAGGACTAAAACTTCTGGCTAGTGCTGTGTTGGAGTTGATTCCCAGAGTGCTGCTGCACTGGCTGCTCCCTTCCTGCCTGCTGGGCTGTCCTCATTGGGAACTTAGCTTCTCTGGGTCATGTAGTGGGTTCTGTAGCTCCAAAGTTTGTTTAGACTCAACTTTCACATGAATTGGAGGTGGTGGCAGGCAAAACCATGTGGAAGTCCTATTTCTACTCTGCCATTTTCACTCTGCCCCCTGGTGTTTTTCTTTCTCTTTCATGTTTGTGGGTTTAGAGCTCCAGAAACTGCCACAGCTGAAGGTGATTCACTGCACTGAAATCTGCTCTGGTGGGTCTGTGCCTGGATCTGAGCTACTGCTGGCCTCATGTCAGACAGAGCTCTACTCCCAGCTCAGTGAGATAGACCCTTCCTATCTCCCTGTAAAGGCTGCCTACAGAGAGGGATTTGTTTTTTTTCTGTCACTTTGTGGGTTCTGTAGCTCTAAAATCTTTTTAATAATCCTATTTGTCGTTATTGGAAGTTCTCGGAGTGGGAGCTCAAGCAAATTCCTCATTTTACCGCTAGAATTTATATGGACTCATTTTCATTGGTATTTGGGGGACATCTCAAGGAATCCTAGATTTTACTCTGCCATCTTGACTCCACCCCAATTTGCTTTCTTAAGACCACAATGGTGTATTTATTTTGAGGGTTTTTTTTTTGAGGGGGGAAGACAAGGCAATTGGGGTTAAGTGACTTGCCCATGCTCACACAACTCATAAGGGTGTCAAGTGTCTGAGGCCAGATTTGAAATCAGGTTATAATTACACATAACACCATTTTTATTTTTTCATTGTCTTCTCATTCATCAGAGGTCCTCCATCAACAAGTACCTCGCTAACTTTTCCAGATCCATTTTTATTGCTCCATAAATGCATCTCTGAACTCTAGCCAAACTAGATCATTGGCCTTTCCTCTAACTTGGCTTACCAGTCTATCATAATAGCATAATAATAAATAGCATTTATATATCAGTTACTATTTCTTAGGCCTTGGAAAAGTGCTTGGGATGCAATGATATGGGAATAATTGCTTTTGCTCTTAAGATGCTAACATCTCACCAAGGTAGACAAACATGTAAACATCTAATTACAGAAAAAAGTTAAATACCCAATAAATTGGGGGTAATTTCAGAAAGAAGATATTAAGGTTAAAAGTGTTTAGAAGGGGCAGTGAGGTGGCACAGTGAATAGAGCACTGGCCCTGGAGTCAAGAGGACCTGAATTCAGAGAAGCTAAGCTTCTACTCAGACACTTAACATAAAAATTAGCCATGTGACCTTGGGCAAGTGTAGCAGCAAGCACCCCAAGCGTTCTCAGGGTTTGCTGCCAACACAGGTTCTTGGATATGCTTTGATAAAGGAAAGCAACTCAAAATGGGTTAACAAGCTTACTTTAATCAGTCAGACCATATATCGTTTACCTTGTTCAGGGGAAAAAGGTCAGCACCCTGAACTTCAAAGTATAAAGGCAGAATTATCAAGACAAAAAACAGATCAAGTAGACAGCTTTCCAAACTGTCCAGCCATTACATCCATACCCAATCAACATCTGGGTTTTTCAAAGCTGGGGGGGCTCCAGACAACGGCTTCCCAGAATCCATATCAAATCACAGAACACTTCTCAAAGTGAGCCCCCGAAACAAAGCTACACATCAGGGCTTATATAGCCTTCTCCTGGCTCAGAGAATGTAACAACCTTATTGACTCACTGGCCAATCAAGAAGTATCTACTGAAAAACAAGCCTCTCACCCAAGGCTTCAGGTGTACTTCAGCCTAGGGGCAGGGAAGATCTTCCAAATTTGCATTCCCATTACATTTGGCCCCAAGATCTTTCATGCCCATAGCATAGACAATTTACTTTTGAATTAGCACTAAACATCTCTTAGGTCACATGTTCAAAGTACAGAACTAAAGTTACCAAAGTGGCCACTGGGCCTTAAACAAACACAACGTACATTGCATTATTACCTTAATTCAAAACAAGAGTTCAAATAAAGTTCTCTGAGGGTGGGGGAAGGGGTATCCTTCCCCTCACACAGCTCTAGCCCCTGCTTCCAAGCACAGAGAGGGGGCTGGGCAACAAAACCAACAAGGTGGGGTTCCTTGGGGGTCCAAGGCACTTCATCCTACCCACCATAGTCAACAAGTCCATCCTCCCCCAGGGTCCCAAACTGTGGGATGCAGCCAGGAAACACACTCAGTGCCCCTGCTTTGCTGCTCAGTTCTTATCTTTTCCTGTGGCTGAATTCCGAACTCCTGGGTTCCTTCTCCTCCCGCAGGTGGCAGCCGCTCCTGGCTTCTGCCCAGGTCCTGATGCAGGCAGCTCACCATACCTGCTCTCAGCTCAGTGAAGTCTGCATGCAGGCCATTCTTCTCTCCTGCTCCACGGCTCAACAGAATCACAGATACCACAACTGGGAAACAAACAATTATCCCAGTCCCCATACTTTCCTTTTACTCTGCAGATCCTGTTCGTGACGCCATTTTGTAGCAGCAAGCACCCCAAGCATCCTCAGGGTTTGCTGCCAACACAGGTTCTTGGATCTGCTTTGATAAAGGAAAGCAACTCAAAATGGGTTAACAAGCTTACTTTAATCAGTCAGACCATATATCGTTTACCTTGTTCAGGGGAAAAAGGTCAGCACCCTGAACTTCAAAGTATACAGGCAGAATTATCAAGACAGAAACAGATCAAGTAGACAGCTTTCCAAACTGTCCAGCCATTACATCCATACCCAATCAACATCTGGGTTTTTCAAAGCCAGGGAGGCTCCAGACAACGGCTTCCCAGAATCCATATCAAATCACAGAACACTTCTCAAAGTGAGCCCCCAAAACAAAGCTACACATCAGGGCTTATATAGCCTTCTTCTGGCTCAGAGAATGTAAAAACCTTATTGACTCACTGGTCAATCAAGAAGTATCTACTGAAAAACAAGCCTCCAACCCCAGGCTTCAGGTGCACTTCAGCCTAGGGGCAGGGAAGATCTTCCAAATTTGCATTCCCATTACAGCAAGTCACTTAACCCCAACTTCCCTCCAAAAAAGAAGTATTTTGAAAAGCTTCTAACAGAATGTATAACTTACTTGAGTCTTAAAGTAGTTCACAGGAGCTAGTAATTAGAGGTAAAGAGCAAAACAGTTTCAGGAATAGGGAAGAGATAGTTAAAATGATTGAATTTGAGAGATGGAGTGTCTTATCTGTAAGGGAACTGAAGAAGGCAAATATTACTGAATTGCAGAATACATATAGAAGAGACAAAAATGTAATAAAATTAGAAAGATAGGAAAAGGCAAGATTTTGAAAGGCTTTAAAAACCTTTCATATGAACGGTGTTTTATTTGATCCTAAAGGTATTAGGAAAGCACTGTAGTTTATTGAATGGGGTATGGGGTGAAAAATCATAACTGTTTTAGGAACATCATGTTGATTGCTCAGTGTGAAGGATGGATAGGAGTAGGGGAACAAACTAAAAAGCTAGATTAGACTTGAGGGGTGGGCCTACACTAGGGTTTATTTATATAGGGCCTACACTAGGCATTATAAGAAGAAAGAAGTGGCAATACACAAGACATTTTTAAAGGTAGAAAAGAAAAGATTTAGCACAAAATTTTATAAATGATGTGAGAGAGAATGAGGAGTGGTGAGAAAAACATAAGTCTGGGAATCTGGTAACTGATTTATAGCAATCAGAAAGTTAGATGGGCAAAAATTGTGGTAAAAGATGATGAGCTCAGTTTTGGACATGTTGAGTTTAACATGTCTATGGGACAACCAATTCAAGATAATCAATATGTATTTGAAGGTGTGAAATAGATTGATGGGGGTGGGGGGGAGATTAAGATTTGACAAGTCGATGTGAGATTTCCACATGGGGATGATAATTGAAGCTATGGGAGCTAATGAGACTACCAAGTAGAAAAGTAGAGAGGAAGAAGAGAGGAGAATCTGGGAAATAGTTTTGGAGGACACCTAGAGTTATTTGACATGATATCAATGAATATACAGTAAAGGAGACAGATAGAAAAGAATCAGATAGAAAAGCTACCCATACTAAGCATCTTGGATATATAAATAAGAAAACAGGAAGCAGTATTTACCTTTTGGGATAAACCATTGCTCTCACATTTAATACCATTTTCCCTCAGATTGATAACCCAAAACCTTGGACCCAGGAGCCCATGGAATTGCAACACCCTTTAGACCTTTATTCTAGCCCAGCCCTACCCATCCTCCAGGAAAGCAATATTGGTAGAAGGAAGACCTGGCAAACAACCATTGCAGGTTTCTCAGCTCAGTCTTCAGCATTGATACTTATGAACAAGAAAGGGAAAGTGCTGAATAATTGGCACTTATAAAGGGATCAAAATCAGAAACAGATATGCTTCCATCTTTGGGAATAACACTAAAAATGCATTACTGTCTGCTTGGTGATATATGTTAAGGAACACTGGGTCTTTCCATCTGACTTGCAGCTCATGTACTGTGTATGTGTTGCTTTCCTCTATTGAGCTCCCTGAGAGCAGGAAAAGTCTTGTTTCTTTATTTCTATCCCCTCTAAATGCTTAATAAATACATTTTCATTCATTCATTAATTCAGTCATTCATAAAAGTAAAGATGAAGTGTCTCAGTCTCCTTGACTAGATCTTGATTTATATCATACCTCCTGACTATAGGTACCCCCCAAGGATCTAATTTTTCCTACTTCTGCTCACCCTCCAAATTATTTCACTTTGGAATTTTATGAGGTCCCATGTTTTCAGTTGTCAAATCCATGCAGATGAATGTTGTGTTTTCTTGTCCAACCCTAAACTTTTTCTTTTTTTTATGTAATATATGTACAATTTCCACATTAGTCATGTTATGAAAAAAAGAAGCTGAACAAAAGGGAAAAACCATGGGAAACAAAAGTGAAGATAATATGCTTCAATTTGCATTAGTGCATAGTTCTTTCTCTGTATGTATCTATCCTTGTGTGTATATGTGTATATGTATTCATGTTTGTATACATATGTGTACATATGTATATGTTTATATTTATAAGTGTGTATGCATATATATATGTATATATATGTATGTATATATATATATATATATATATATATATATATATATATATAAAATATATCCACTATTCATTGTAGCCTTCTTGGAGGGTGGAAGGGAAAAAAAGAACAAAGAAAAAAGTGCAGAGCAGAAAACAAAAGAAAACTTACAAGGAAGCAAAGAAAAGATGGACAGCTCTAAAAACAATGCATGGTATTTATTATATAGGTTTTCTTGAAATGGAAATTTATTGTTGTATATTATGAGTACTCTCACATTCTGCTATAAATACAGCAATATTTTTTTCTTTTCTTTTTTTAACATTTAAGTTTGTAATATGTTTCTTTTTTCTTATTGTGTATTTAAGTTTAAACTTTTTTTTAAAAATGTAATAAGCAAAAAAAAAAAGCTGACATAAACATTTTTCTACATGTGTGTCCTTTTTCCTCCCTTTTTTATGGTCTCTTTAGATTGTGACCTATTAGTGGTAGTATTGCATCAAAGGGTATGCACAGTTTCTTTGGCCTTTAGGGATAGTTCCAAATTGCTTTCCAGAACAGTTGAATCAGTTTACAACTCCACCAACACTGCATTAGTGTTCCAAATTTCCCACATTTTCTCCACTTAACCTCTCTCTTGACCTCTAGTCTCACACCTTCATCTCCTTATTTGATATCTTATCAAACTCTTCCTAAAAACATTCCACTTCTCCAACTCCTCTATTGCTATTATCTTCCATCATCCACCAAGTCACTTAGGCTTGCAATCTAAGTTTCATCCTGAACTATCCACTCTTTCTCACACCCCAAGACATACATTGTCTTTTTTATCCTTGTGACACCTCATGTATATTCCTCTTACATTCTTCTGACACTGCAGCCACCATGGTGTAGGACCTCATAACCTCATACTTGGAAAAGTGCAGAAGCCTTTTAGTTACTCTCTCTGTCCCAAGATTCTCCCCATGGGATATTCTGTCTCCAAGCCTTTGCACTGATCTGTAAGGACCATGGCCTGTTTTGCCAGGAATATACTTTGTTCTTACCTCCACCTCATGAAATCCCTATTTTCCTTCAACATATAGGTTAAGTAGAGGCAAAGTGAAGATGATAGAGTAAAATCAGGGACTCACCTGAGCTCTCCCCCAAGCCCTTTCAAATACCTCTAAATAGTGAATTTGAAGAAATGCTACAGCAGCACAATCAACAAAGTGACATCCTGAGGCAGATTTCCAGCCCAAGACAACCTGGAAAGTTGACAGGAATGGTCTGCTGCATGGGACTGGGTGAGGAGCACAGTCCAGCCTGCAGGTTGTGCCAGCACAGTTCCAAGCATAGCAAAATCAGAGCAGACCAGGTACGGAATCACTGGCAGCAGTGGCAATTTCCAGGCTCACAGATGCCAGAGACAACTTAAAAGGTCAACAGGAGCAGGGTCTGTAGGAACTGGGTGATAGGGAAGTGCAGTCCCTTGCAGGGTCTGTGATAGCAGCAACAGCTGCTGCTGGGGGTAATCAGCCCATAGACTGAACGTTGAAAGTCACCTATTTAGGGGGCAGAGTCAAGATGGTGGTGTAGAAAGAGGACCTCTGCATGGCTTGAGATCTCACCACCTCCATTCCATGTAAAAGGGGACTCTAAACAAACTTTGGACCTAAAAAACCCACAGAATGACACAGAGAGCTAACCTCCCACTGAGGACAGCCTGGCAGGCTGGCAGGAATTGACTAGCTCAGATTTCTCAGAGCTGAGCCCAGCCCCATGCCTGGGTTTTAGCCCCAGCCTGGGCTTGAGCAGCAACTGCTGGAGGGACTCCAGATCACCAGTAGCTGTGGTGGTCCAGAATTATTAACACATAGATACTAAGGACAAAGTGAGAGGTCAGTTCAGTCTGGATTTTGGGAACAGTAGGTGGGAGTGTGTCAGCTTTTGCCCCCAGGGCGAGAAGTGGTTGAGGGATGCTGTATAGCAGATGCCACATGATAGCTTCAGCTCCTGGCCTGCACAGTGTACGGAGAACAAGCAACCATTCAAAGGGGTAATCTCTCTTGTTTTAACCTGCTTGGATCAGGATTGTATTCTAGGGGGGAGGTTCTGGGGTGTGTGACCAGCTTGCCAGAGCAGGTGGAGGTTTAAGAGAGGGCACCCAACTAATACCTCCAGCAGCTGAGAAAATCCCAACATTTGGTACGAAGCTCCCCTGTCTGGTATAAGAGTCCTACTGTGTCTAAAAGCCCAAAAGTCAAGTATTTGGGTGGCAAAATGACCAGGCAAAGGAAGCAAAGCAAACAGAAGAATCCAACATTAGACTCCTATTTGGGGGACAAAAAGGATGAAAGCATAGAACAGGAGGAAGACAGTGAAGTCGGACTTCTGCACCTAAAGCTTCAAAGGAAAATAAGAACTGGTTACAGTCTATAGAGCACCTTAAGAAGCAGATAAGAGAAGTGGAGGAAAAATTGGGAAGAGAAATGAGAACAATGCAAGAAAATTATGAAATGAGACCAACAGCCTAACTGAGGAAAATAATACCTTAAAAATTGACTAACTCAAATGGCAAAAAGGGTCAAAAAGGCAATGAGGAGAAGAATGCCTGTAAAAGCCGAATTTGCCAGATAACAAAAGAATCTCAAAAGCTCACTGAGGAGAATCATTCCTTCAGAATTAGATTGGAGCAAATGGAAGCTAGTGACTTTATGAGTAACCAACCTGTTGTTAAACATATCAAAATAAATGAAACAATAGAAGGCAATGTGAAATATTTCATTGGAAAAACCACTGACTTGGGAAAGAGATCCAGGAGAGATAATTTAAAAATTATTGAACTACCTGAAATCCATGGTCAAAGAAAGAGCCTAAATATCATCCTCCAAGAAATTCTCAAAGAAAACTGCCCTGATGTTTTAGAACCAGAAGGCAAAATAGAGGTTCAAAGAATCCACCAATCACCACCTGAAAAAGATCCCAAAAAGAAATTTCCTAGTAATATTATACCCAGGTTCTGGAATTTCCAGATCAAGTAGAGAATATTACAAGCAGCCAGAAAGAAACAATTTGAATATTATGGAAACACAATGAGGATAACTCAGGATCTTACAGCTTCAATACTGAGGGATTGAAGTGCTTGGAATATGATATTAAGGAGGGAAAAGGAGCTAGGATTAAAAGCAAGAATCACCTACCCAACAAAACTGAGTATCATGTTGTATCAGCAATGCCATATTCACAATGCCTATGGAGATTACAAATATGCTGATATAATTATCCATCACAAAATACATCAGGCTTGCCATATGGGGAAATAAACTAGAAAATTTATTAAGATACCAAAAGACTGAGTCCCAAAACCAGAAAGTGAAAGCCATCAGAGTAGTTATGATATTGGCACAGGTAGATAAAGTAGAAAGCACCCACATTTTCAAGCCTTTAAAACAGAACAGTCTACCTCAGGCAAAGGTCCTCCTCCCCCCACTCACAGCAACCACCCAGCGTCCGGGAAGCGCGCTCCCAGCAGCTCCGGCCCCTGGCAGTCCTCAGCAGGAGTCCTTAGCAGAAATTCTGGCTAACTCAAAAAGGGCTTCGTGCTGCCGCTACCGCTGCCTCTGCTGCTGCCGCCGCCGTCGCCTCCACCGCCAGCCACCGCAGGAACTCCAGATTGGCTTCCGCTTCCTCTTGCTCCGCCCCTTCCTGCTACATCAGAAAGTCCAATGGGGCATGGAAGATCTTTAAATCCCATAACCCTTACACATCTTTCATGCAAAATATGGTATTTCAGTGTAGAAGAGGACTTTCAAGCATTCTTGATGAAAAAACCAGAGTTGAATAGAAAATTTGACATTGAGTTCCAAGAAGCATGAGAAGGTAAACAAGGGAAAGAAATCATAAGGAACTTATCAAAGTTAATCTATTTACATTCCTACATGGAAAAAAGATAAGTATAACTGATGAAACTTTTCTCAATATGAAAATAGTTGAAGGAAATATATATATATATATATATATATATATATATATATATGTGTGTGTGTGTGTGTGTGTATGTGTGTGTGTGTATGTCTATATCAGAGGGTATATGGGGGTATGGATACATATGTCAATGTGTGTATATTTGTTTACACGTATACTAAGATAGAGTTTTTTAAAAGTCAAATAAGAGAGTTAGAAGAAAAATCAAGCAGTTCCTTTAAAAATACAATCGAAAAAATTGGGGGGAAAGTAAGTTGAAGCAAACAACTCCTTAAAAATTAATCTGGCCAAATGGGAAAGGTGGTACAAAAACTAACTAAAGAAAACAATTTGTTAAATATTAGATTTGGGTAAGTGGAAACTAATGACTCTATGAGACATCAAGAATCAGTAAACAAATCAAAAGCACAAAATTTGAAGAAAACATAAAAGACCTAATTTGAAAAAAAATCATCTACCTGAAAGCAGATAATTTAAGAATTATTGGTCTAACTGAGACCAGGAGGAAAAAAAGAGCCTAAACAGCATCTTTCAAGAAATCAAGGAAAATTGTCATGAGGTCCTAGAAATAGAGAGTAAAATATTCAGTCATCAAAAGAATCCAATGATCACTTTTTGAAAGAGATCCCAAATTGAAAACATCAAGGAATATTGTAGCCAAATTCCGGAATTATCAGATCAAGTTTCTCTTCACTGCATTCCATTATCCACTGAACTATCAAACTGATCTTCCTAAAAAGCAGTAGACAGTTCTGATTATCAAACACATGCACACACACACACACACACACACACACAAACACACACACATCCACACTTTTCTAGGAGTCAATTCCTACAATTCTCCCTTACTGTTAAATTTTCAGTGCAAGAATAATATCAGCAAATACTAAAAATCAGAGATTGATTTATTGTTGTGTTGATTGCCTAGTTTTAAAGTGATAGAAAATATAAGTAATGTGGATTAAACTTGAAAATGCATAATGTTTCTTTTTTTTTCAGAGAGTCAGTTGATAAATATTTGGCATCACACCTCTTGAACCTTCCCCACTCCCTCCAATTCCATAAACTCCAGTCTTGCTCATTTCTACCAGGAATAAATATGATATCATCTATTTGATGATGCACAATGTGAACCAGTAACCTTGTTTTCCTTATTATTCTTCAAATAATTTACTCCATCCCCTAATTGTATTTTCATTGGTAGCCATCCAGGACTGGCAGGTGGTAGGATGTAAATAGGCTCAGAAGGAAGATGTAATTCTTTAAAATCTATTACTGTTAAATTCTACAGATATATTAAGTGAAAACAAAGCAAAACAAGTACAAGAAGTTTTCATGAATGATAGAGTAATAAAAAAGGATGATCATCCTTGTGTATAGATTTCTGAATTACTGTGGATGCTAAGCAAAGAAGCACAGAATTTCATCTTCAAGCATGTCTGAGTGGGAATTCTTGTCAAGTTTTGACTTATGTCCTGCCAAAAAATCAAGAGAGGATTTCTCAAGGCAAAGCCCAGATGGTGGAATTCTCTGTTTCTCTGAGGGTGGATAAGCTGTTCTTCATAATTCTGAGTCTTTCTATAATTTTCAAATCCACCACTTCCTGTACCACAGCAATATTCCAACCCTCTACTGTCTAGTTATTTTAAATAGTGTAAAACAATATTAATGTGGCTATATAGTGTGTCTTCCATATTTTCCCTTTTGATTAAATCTGTTTTAGCTTTAACTTCTTCTGAGATCATGATTACTACCCATGCTTTTTATCTCCAATAAATTCTACTCCTGAGATTTCTTTGTGTGTGTATCTTATTTCCAATCCCACCGGACTCCTCTACTTTTACCTGCTACCTGCCTTCCATTCACTTTACTTAGACTCTATCCTCAAAGATCCCTTACTTATCTTCCCATTCTTTTTAATTTATAGACCCTTCTAATCCTTATCCTATTCCCTCATCCTGCCCTCTAAAATCCCTCCCTTATCCTCCCTCCCTCCATATCCTCTTAGCCTTATATTTCTTTCTGAATTCAGAAGAATTTTATGTCCTTCTCTCTCTCTCCATATATATATATATATATGTATATATATATATATATATATATTTTATGTAATGTTCCCTCTTAAACCAATTTCTGATGAAAACAGAGTTATATAACTACCGGCTCTCTTTCCCCATCTATTTGTTCTGTGTCAGCTCTTCCTTTCTTACCTCATTTATATAAGGTGATTACTCTTTCTAACTTTTCCTAAATGGTTTAAATTTTTATAATCATATCATACTCAGATCTACCCCAAACTTCTTTTGAACTACCCAATTACTAATACCAACCTTAGACATGCACTTTAAATTTGCTGATAAAAAAAGCAAACAGTCTGTCCTTGCTAAGTCCCTAGTTATTAGTCTTTGATATGCACCCTATCATTTTCTTGGATCTTATATGTTAAATCTCCAATTAAGTTTATGTTTTTTTTTAGAAAATCCTGAAAGTTTTATAATTCATTAATGTTGATTTATTTTTCATTCAGGATATGCTTAACATGGCTGGGTATATTTTCAACCACAAACCCAGATCTTTTTCTCTTTGACATATAGAGTTCCAAGACTGTCAGTCAAGAGAGAAAAGGGACTCTCAGTTACAAAGGGACTGGAGGTCTTTTAGTGTCACCATGGCTAGGTCTTATGTAATTCTAACTGGGCAGTAAATAAAAGGATTTGTTCTGTAAAACTTGGAACAAGTCAAAAGGCCACACACAAGGACCTAGAAGGTCACATGAGGCCTCAAGTACACAGGTTCCCCATCCCTAGACTAAGATGAAAAAGAAACTATCTGGTATTAGGACCAACTTTCTATGACTTTTTTACTTCCCCAGGCTAAATATATTTTTCCAGCACTTCACTAGATTCTTATTGTAGAGCTATAATGGATCTCAAATGTAATTTAGTTCAACTGCCCATTTTACAAATGAGTAAGCTAGACCTCATAGAAGTAAGGAACTCACTCCAAGTCCCATTGACAGAAAGTAGAAGAGCAGGAATTCAATACTAGTTCTTCTGGTATTAGAAATCTTTCTGACTAGTCTAACATTGTCTTTAGTTCTCTCACCATGCCTTTCATTATCTTTTACTTTTGTTCTAGTTTGTAAATTATTTCCTAAAATCATGACTCTAGGACTTAAGAAAATATTGCAAATATATTCTCACAAAGATATGAGAATAGGGGCACTACCACATTTCTCTTTCTAGATATCATGCCTATACTAATATAGCCTAACATTATCTTTGCTTGTTTGCTACCCATGTCATTCTGTTGACATTTTGAGTGTTTGCTTCATTAAAAACCAACAGATTCTTTTCAGTAAACTATTTTTATACATACCCTTAAATTTCTATCTGGATATTTGAAGCCTTATTCATACCTGCTAACCAGATCATACATTTTAAAATTTAAAGGGATTTCTGAAATCATTGTTTCCCTTTGATTTTCTTTAAAATTTCCATTCTTTTTCATTTTTCTCTTCATATACATTTGGTAGAAATCCCCCCTCCAAAGATCTGGAAAACAGACCAGGCCCACAAGGGAATCCTTCTCTATAGAATATGGTAGGAGAGACCAATTTAACACTCCCTCTTGGTATAGGTAGATCCCTCAGCCTCAGTTCTCTGAGCCCAGTGGAGGAAGTCCCATCCAGAAACTCAATATATCTATTTACAATCAAGGCAAGAGAGATCTTTGACTCTTGTGGAAATTCCACTGTTGAAGTTGATTTCTATACTAAAAAAGGTCAGTTCCAAGTTTCTGTGCCCCGGGTTGCTTCTACCAATATCCATGAAGCCTTGGAGCTTCAAGACAATGATAAGAATAGCAACATGATAGGGGCGGCCAGGTGGCTCAGCAAGTAAGAGCACCGGCTCTAGTGTCAGAATGACCTGGGGATCAAATATGGGCTCAGATACTTAGCACCACACCCAGATATAACTGGTCATGTAACCTTGATCAAGTTACTTAACCTGATTGCTTTATTTTTTTTATGTTTATTCATTTGACTCTTGCACCGTTTTTTTTTTTTTAAGCAATCGGGGTTAAGTAATTGGGGTTAAGCTCAAGGTTACATGGCCAGGTGTTTCTGGGTGGGTGCTAAGTGTCTGAGCCAGGGATTTGATCTCCAGGTCTTCTCAACACTGGAGCCGGTGCTCTTACTCACTGTGCTACCTGGCCGCCCCAACCTGATTGCTTTAAAAAAAAAGAAATAAAAAGAATAGCAACATGATGAAAGGTGTCTCAAAGGGGTTGAGCACATCAATGAAACTATTGCCCCACCCCTGAGTAGCAAGAAATTGAATGTTGTGGAGCAGGAGAAGATTGACAAATGGATAACACAGATGGAATTCACTGAGAATGAATCTAAATTTGGTGCAAAGGCCATATTGGGAGTGATGTTTGTAAGGTCAGAGATGCTAAGAAAGGTGTCTTCCTGTAGAGCCATATTGCTGACCTTGCAGGTAGTGATGAAGTCATCCTGCAAATTCTAGCCTTCAATGTGATCAATGGTGGCTCCCATTCTGGTGACAAGCTGACCATGTAGGACACCATGATACTCTGTGTTGGAACAATAAACTTTAAGGAGGTCATGCAAATTGAAGCTGAAGTCAACCACAATCTGAAGAGTGTGGCTAAGCAGTAATATGGACAGGATGCCAACGATGTAGGGGATGAGAGTGCCTTTGCTCCTAACATACTGGAGAATAAGGAAGCTCTGGATCTGCTAAAGAATTATATTGGTAAGGCTGTATATACTGATAAGGTCATAATGGCATGAATATTGCTTCCTCGCAATTCTTATGACCTGGGAAATATGATTTTACTTCAAGTCTCCTGAAGATTTCCGCAGATACATCTCCCCTTCTGAGCTTGGGGACCTGAACAAGAGCTTTATCTAGGACTACCCAGTGGTGTCTATTGAAAATCTATTTGACCAGCATTATTGGGAAACCTGGAAGAATTTCACTGCTACAGTAGACATCCAGGTAGTAGGGGATGATCTCACAGTGACCAATCCCAAGGTCATTGAAAAGGCTGTGAACGAGAAAGTCTGCAACTGCCTCAGACTCAAAGGGCACCAGATTGACTCCATGACTGAAAATCTCCAGAAGTGCAAATTGACCCAGTCCAATGAGTGTGGAGTAATGGTTTTCCATTATTTTTGGGAGACTGAAGATACCTTCTTTGCAGACCTGGTGGTAGATCAGATCAAGATTGGTGACCCATGCTGTTTTGAGCATCTGGCCAAGTATAACCAGCGTCTTAGATTTGTGGAAGAGGTAGGAAACAAGGATAAATTTGTTGCAATGAACTTCAGAAATATCTGGGTCAAGTAAGCTCTGTGGCCAGGTGGCCTGAGAGTTCACATGTTCTAGTCACCTCTGTAGAAGTCTGTTTCTGTTCTAAGAATGGGTAGCACCAAGTACTAGAGCAGATTTGTTTTGTGGGCAGGGGTCTCTGCTGCTTAACTTCTCTCCCCCTTTCACATATCTGTGATGTTCTCATTGTTTTGTTTTAACTGTCTTATACCAGACACTACCTGATAATCTGACTGTCAGCAAACCCTTGTCATCTTGTAACTGGGAGAGAATGACTTGTTCTTACCCCCAACCCTGGTGTTGATATGTGAAGTCATGTATTTGTGGAGCAGTCCCAAAGAGCCCACAGGCCAGAACTTTGTTGGTTTCTATGTGCAAAAGGAAAGTATTCAGTGTCCCCCCCCCCAAAAAAAAAAGAATAGAGTAAGAGAGGAACAACCTCTGTGTTTCCTATAAACTTTGCTCAAGGAGTCAGTAGCAACATCTAAGTTATAGGTATGAACAAGTAGCCATCACCATGGCAGACTGTATTTCCTGGTGATTTATTATGACATTGTTGTTAAGTTCCTGGTATATAACTCTGTCTTTATGGCATCATAAAAATTTGCCCATGTTATTTGGAGGTAAAGCAAAAGTTTAAATGCTTTATGGGGATGTACTTGATGGGGGAAATTTCTGGAGTATGAAAAGGGTGACATAATATTGATTGAATATTTTAGTTCATAAAATAGGCTACTGTGATCCTTAACATAAGCCTATATTTGTAAATATTTCCAGCTTCACTGACATTACAAATTCCCTAAGGGTTTTGTGGGGAGGAACTAGAGAAAATGTTATAGACCTAGGCCTATCAAATAACTGTAATTGTGAAGTAAACATGGCTTAGCACATAAATACTGAATATGAAACACCAAAGGAAATATAATAAATTACCAAGGCATGGTAAAACAAAATAAATGGGGATCAGAAATAATACTGAAAATTATCAAGGAACTTTAGCTTTAGTCACTCCAGTAATCAATATTCTCATTCAGGTACTTACACATTCAAATCCAGAATACCTCAGCACTGACTGGGGGACCCAGATATCACAAGCCTAAATCACCTTGTCAGTAAAAATGGCTGGAGCAAACAATAGCAGCTTAATAATAAAAAACTTATTTTTATATATTACTTTAGGGTAGGAAAACCACTTCTAATATTCTCTCATGTTATCCTCATAAAAAGCTAGTAAAACTGGCCAATTCTGTTTAAACATTTGCATTTATACAATGGAACCACTTATTTTGTGACTTTGGGCAAATCTTTTCACCTCTTGGTCACAAGTTTCCTTATTTGTCCAAAGACACATAGCACTAGGTGATATCCAAGGTCCTATATAGCTCTAATCATCAATGGTTCTATGATGCTTTCTAGGAAATAAAACTTACTTCCCAATGGGCTAGAGTTTTATGTCCTCCAGAAACAATTCCTCCAACTAATTGCTACTCACTTGTCCTCTTCTTTATTGTTTGATTCTGAGTAAAGTCTTCAAGTTCTCCTTTACTTTCTTGAATGCTCTGTGGCCATTACTTAGATTTTTTAACATTGTTTTACTCAATGCATTCAAATCAGCCCATAGTTTTTTTTTAATGCAAATGCTTGGAAATAAAACAGCTGTGCCTCATCTCCTTTCTCAATGGGTCTGGGATGGGTAATTTGTGTTGGGATGGATGAGGTTAACATCTAAAAGTACCCAGATGCCAAGAAATCAATACCAGTTGAAGCATAAGCAAAATAAATCTTGATCCTACAAAAGGTCATAATATGAAACCAGGACATTGGAAATAGTGCTATGCATGACATGAATTATTGAAGACAGCATTAGCAAATATTGGCCTATTATTTTTGAGGGTACTATTATTTTTTGTTGCACTTCAGGCTGCAGCCTTGGTGATGTCCTTGCATCCTCATTCTTGCTCACCTCATGTAGCCAATTGACTAGCAAATCTCTTCATACCATATCTTATAAACATGAACTTCTTTCCAGTAATAGAGACATGACCTTACTATAGTTAAGGACCTCACCTCACCTCACCTGTTGCTTGGAAAGTTGGAATAGCCTTATAATAAGTCTGACAATCTCAACTCTCTGCCCAATACAGACTCCCAATTGATTTTCTTAAGGTGTAGTTATTTTCATGTTATTCCTATCTTTTTAATAAACTCCAACATCTTCTGCTTTCTGAAGCTTGAATATAGTCCTCTTTTTATATACCAAAATGTATATTCTCTTCCATATGAGATAATTTGCCCCATTTTGTCTCTCCCGATCTCTTCTCATTATATTCCTCACATATGTATTCATATGGCCATATGCCTTCATATACACACACACACACACATTTCTATTCCCTTCAACTATTCTCATACTGAGAAAAGTTTCATAAGTTACAAATGTTGTTTTTCCATGAAGGGATGTAAATAGTTAAAATTTGATAAGTTCCTTATGATTTCTTTTCCCTGTTTACCTTCTCATGCTTCTCTTACTACTAGAAAGCAGATCAAATTTTTTATTCAACTTTTTTTTTTCATCAAGAAACATGATACTAAGTTTTGCTGGATATGTGATTCTTGCTTTTAATCCCAGCTCCTTTCACTCCTGGAATATCATATTCCAAGTCCTGTTCTCCCTCAATGTAAAAGCTGCCAGATCCTGTGTTATCCTCATTGTGTTTCCACAATATTCTAATTGTTTCTTCTTGGCTGCTTGTAATATTCTCTCCTTGATCTGGGAACTCCAGAACCTGGCTATAATATTCCTTGTAGTTTTCTTTTTGTGATTGTTTTCAGAAGGTTAGTGTCAGTGGATTCTTTCAACCTCTATTTTGCCCTCTGGTTCTAAAACATCAGGGCAATTTTCCTTGATAATTTCTTGAAGGATGTTTTCTAGGTTCTTTTTTTGATCATGGCTTTCAGGTCTAATAATTTTTAAAGTATCTCTCCTGTATCTGTTTTTGAGATTCATTTTCCATCTGGCAAATTCAGCTTTTTAATGCATTCTTTTCCTCTTTGCCTTTTTGATCCTCTTTTGCCATCTGAGTTAGTCTATTTTTAAGGTTTATTTTCTTCAGTCAGGTTATTGACTCTCATTTCATAAATTTCTTGCACTGTTCTCATTTCTCTTCCCAATTTTTCCTTCATTTCTCTTATTTGGTTTTCAAAATCCTTTTTACACTCCTCTATGCCCTGTAACCAGCTCATATTTTTCTTGGAAGCATTTGATGCAGGATTTCTGACTTTGTTGTCTTCATCCTGTTCCATGCTTTGATCCTTTTTGTCCCTAAAATAGGACCCTAATATTTGGTTGTGTTGTTTGCTTTTCTTCCTTTACTTGCTGACTGTATTACTTGTCTTTTGAGAATTTTGCCATAGTAGAACTCTGTCACCAGAAAGGGTAGCTTTTTCCTAATCACTAGGGTTTTCACAGCTGCTGGAGCTCTTATTTGGGTGGCCTCTCTGAAACTTCCACATGCTCTGGCCAAATGCTCACTCTTGTAACTCTGTATACATACATGCATTATACATGTATTTGCATACACTCATATATATATACACATATACACATGCATACGTAGATACATACACACAAATATATTCCATTCAACTACCCTCATACTGAAAAAAGTCTCTTGAGTTACAAATATCATCTTTCCATGTAGGAATATAACAGTTCAACTTTAATAACTTACTTATGATTTCTCTTTCCTTTTTACCTTTTAATGCTTCTCTTTATTCTTATATTTCAAAGTCAAATTTTCTCTTCAGCTCTGGTTTTTCATCAAGAATGTTTGAATGTACTTTTTTTCATTTAATGTCCATATTTTCCCCTGAAGTATTATAGTCAGTTTTTCTGGGTAGGCGATTATTAGTTTTAGTCCTAACTAATTTTGCCTCTGGAATATCATATTTCAAGTCCTTCAATCCATTAGTATAGAAGCTGCTAGGTCTTGTGTTATCTTGATTGTGTTTTCATAATACTCAAATTATTTCTTCCTGAATGCTTGTAATATTTTTTACTCAATTTGTTTTAGAATATTTTTTGAGAGGCAATCAATCAGTGGATTCTTTCAATTTTATTTTACCCTCTGGTTCAAGGATGCCAGGGAAATTTTCCATAATAATTTCTTTAAAGATAATATCTAGGCTCCTTTTTTGATCATGCATTTCAGGTAGTTGAATAATTCTTAATTTATCTCTCCTGGATCTATTTTCCAGGTCAGTGGTTTTTCTGATGAGATATTTTGCCTTGTATTCTATTTTTACATTCTTTTGGATATACTTTATAGTATCTTGATTTCTCATAAATTCATTACCTTCCATTTGCTCCATTGTAATTCTGAAGGAATTTTTTTCTTCATTGAGCCTTTGGAATTCCTTTTCCATTTGATCATTTCTGGTTTTTAAGACATTACTCTTCTCTTTGGCTTTTTGAACCTCTTTTGCCTTATGAGTTAATCTATTTTTAAGGTGTATTTTCTTCACTATTTTGGGGTCTCCTTTCACAAGCTGTTGACTTGTTTTTCATTATTTTCTTGCATTACTCTCATTTCTCTTTCCAACTTTTCCTCTACTTCTCTTACTTGATTTTCAAAATTCCTTTTGAGCTCTTCCATGGCTTTCACCAATTCGTGTATTTCTTGGAGGCTTTTGATTCAGAAGTTTGGACTTTGTTGTCTTCTGGTTCTAAGTTTTGATCTTCTTTCTCACCAAAGAAAGATTCTAAAGTTTAATTTCTTTTCCTCTGTTTGCTCATTTTCCCAACCAGTTACTTGACTTTTGAGTTCTTTGCCACAGTAGAAGTCTGCTTGCAGAGTAGAGAGTGCTCTGTCCCATATGTTCCTTCACTTTGTACAGCTGTTTTCAGAGCTACTTCTAGTCACCTGCCTCAAAACTTTGAGAACTCCTTCTCCACAGTCACCATAAGCTTTGCAATGCCAGTACTCCTCACCCTAGGACTGCCATGCAAGACTGCCACGCAGATCCAAGCAGAGTAAAGCAAAAGAATCCTGCCTCAGCACCAGCAAAGATATTCCTGCAGTTTTGCTTTTATCAGCCACTTGGTCCCCCCACTATCTGTGGACTTGGAGCTCTGGAAGTAGCAGCAGCAGCTGCTGCTGCTGCCAGCTCTGCTGCCCTGGGACTAAGGCCAGATTGTGTTCTTCTGTCATGCAGGTCCCAAAGAGTTTTTTCTCTCACATTCTACATTGTCTTTGGCATTTGTAGGTTGAGAAGTATGGAAACTACCACAATTGCCAGAGATTCCATTCCCTTAGGCCTGCTCCAGCCCTGTCTGTGCTAGTGTGACTCATTCTGGACTGTGCTGTGCTCTGAGCTCTATATGATAGAACTTTGTTATTAACCTTCCAGGTTGTCTTGGGCTGGAGATTTGTTTCACTCCATCACTTTATGGGTTCTCTAGCTCTAAAATTTGTTTAGAAATCTTTTCAAGGTGTGAGAGGTGATTGGGGTACAAGCTTAAGCAAGTTTATACTTTTACTTGGCCATCTTGCCTCCACCCCATCATTGTGAAACTCTTAAGAGCAGAAACTATATCTTTGTTTCTTCCATATTCTTTTTAACAAAGAATAAGATGCATGTTGAGGGGATATTTTGTTATTGATTAATTGATTCTTTTATTATTTTTTTTTTGCTTCTTAGAGGGGGGAAGGGCAGGGCAATTGGGGTTAAATAAATTGCCAAAAGTCACATGGCTAATACGTGTTAAGTGTTGAAGGACTTGAACTCATGTCCTCCTGAATCCAGGACCAGTGCTCTACTCATTTTGCCCCCCAGCCACTCTGATTAATTGATTCTTTAAACACAGACTTTGGGAGTTAGGGAAGTGGGACAGCCGGAGTGATAAAAATTGCTTAGGATTTCTTTTCCTCATGTCTTTTTTGTGTATAGATATGTATGTATATTGTATGTACAAATAAGTGTGTATGTGTTTATTTATATTTATACTTAAATGTTTCTTTCCCTGTTCTTCCTCTCCACAGATGGAACATCAGAAAGCACGGCCAATTAATCTAAATGTTTCTAATGTTGCTCTCCCCTCAATGTCTTTTACAACTAGTTGAACTAATAATGAACTGAGGTGAAAAAATCCTACCAATCTCATGAAATTATTGTTATAATGGGGAAAAATAAAGGCAGGGGAACTGCAACAACTGTAAAAACTGTTCAGTATTTTTCTTTTTCCTCCAATTTTGTTCCATAAAATACACAAGAGATACATTGTGTGTTGCCTTAGTTACCTTTCCAATAAAAGAAGACAACAGCGAAATTGGATTTTTATGTAATTCTATCTTAATAAAAATCTCATTTTACAAAATGAAAATGCAGAACTGGTTAAAAATGATTGGAATAATACACATGAATATTTTTTTGGCTTTTTGAATGAAATTTAGCATATCCTAATTCATTAAAAATTAGGGAATAGAACGAAAGAGCCTGTTTTATCTTTCAAATATAATATGATTTTTTCCTAGAAAATTCATAGGTAAATTGGCCATTTCAGTTTATTCATAAACTCAATTTTTGTGGAACAAGGTTAGTTCCAATTCATAGAAATGAGATTTTGCTGTATGGTAATGTAAAATATGTGATACACTGCTTTGGGGTATGTGGAGATGTACATTAATTCACAGAAAAGAATTTATTTAGGAGCTCACCAGGGACCAACCACTCTGGAGTCTAAATTTATTCATCACTGGACAAACTTAGCCTGTTCCTGATACAGAAACTGAGGGAGAGACTGATTTTCTAGAATCTGATCAATCAAAAAATATTGAGAGAGCAATGTGGCACAATGGAGAGAGAGTTAGGGTTGGATATACGAAATGCATAGTAAAAATCTTGCCTCAAACAGTAGCAATATGGTCTTTTGCAAGTCAGGAATCTTCTCAGCATCAGTGTCCTCACCTATACAATGGGGATAAGAAGTGCACTTAATGTCATATGTTGTATTGTTGATGTGAACATTAAATGAGATAACACTTGTAAAGTCCTTTGGAAACCTTAGCCTGTTATATTATGTTAGTGTTTCTGTTAACAGATTAGTACATATGAGACACTCCTAAGCCTTTGGGGAATGTAATGAAGTAACGTATATACAATTCCTTCTATTTTCTTATACTTTATCATAGGTAACAAAATTACAGATATAAAAAGTTTAATAACAGCATATGAGATAAATAATTTTAATTGTTGCTTTCTGATGAATCTCTTAATTTATAATCTCTTCATATTCTAATTTCTTAATTTTTTCCCCTAAAGATTCTAAGAAGTGTCAAGCTTTCAGGACCATTCCTCTGCCTTCAAGGAAATGTGGAGATATAGAAGGGGAATCTATTCAATAAGATCTAGTCATTCTCAACCCAGAAATCAAACTCTCTTCCAATGTGTTCCATCAACAGTCTAAGAATTTTCAAAAATATTTCCTGTAAAATCTCAATAGATGTGACTGTTCATCAGAAAGTCTATAACACCTCATGAGTGGGAATAACTAAGGAAAACTTAACCTGATAAAGGAAAAACAAAAGGTGACAGACAATAGACTAGTCTTCCATTATGAAAATTAACTGGGAGCTCTCCTTGCTACTGCCTCAGGCCCTAGACTATGAAATTCTGCCTCATGTGATCCTTTATCTTTGGACACTGACAAAGTCTCACACTCTCTTTCCTTCTAACCATAACTCAAACTGCCACCATTATAGCTTACATTATTTAAGCATTCCAGCCTTAAATATTCATCATATAGTCTCTTAATTTAATACTTTTTCAATACAACCTTTACTAAGGTCTTACCATACATGAAGCACCACAGATTCGAAAATAATACTGAAATGGTTCCTATACTTAAGCAGTACATTTTTTTTTCTCCTACCATTGCTATGAGGTAGGACAATTTTCTAACATCCCCTCTTATGCAGACTGTTACACAAACATAATTCATTATCTCTACCACTTCTATGTGACCTGGGTAAGTCCATTCTCCATTCTGGACCTCAGTTTCTTGATCAATAAGTTTATTGATTTTGACTGGATCATTTCAGAGGTTCCATCTAGCCAGAAATCTAAAAAGCAGCATTGTATATTATATGGGGGGGTAGTATCCTTGGAATAAAAATGAAAAGATTTGTTCTGAGTCCATGTTATGAAAGAATAACTGAAATGAACTTGAATAAATCATTGTCCTCTCAGTGTCTCAGAAAACTATCTAACTCTAGACCTGAAAATGAGTTCCTAATTAGCAATAGTGGAGACAACTTCTAAATGAGGAGTTCTCTATATTCATTAAATCACAGGTTCATACAAATACAAATAAATGAAGATACAAGCCCACAGTTCCATATGGCTACTGATACTTTGGTGCCTTAAATTCCAGGAAAAAAAGTAACCCTGACTATTTCTAATATGTCAATGACAACAGGTTAAAGAGAAAAAAAAAAACAGTCAACAGCTTATTTTGTCCACAAAGGTGCCAAGCAGCTGATTCAAGATATTATTTTATATCTGAACTGATTAGTGCTTTATCATCATATAAATGAATTCTTAACTTTAAAACTGTAGCTGCCCTTTAATTTTATTTTTGTGATTTGAAAAACATGTCTGTCCAGTCTCTTTCTCATTACTATTCCTCCTAATCAACTGCTCATCTTTAGCTCAGCAAATATACAATATAATGTCTTCCAAACAAGCCCCCAACTGTTGAGATGTGAAGAACTACCTTCCCCTGTTTTTGTCCATTCTTCCATCAGAACTGATTTTTGCAAGTAAGAATCATGACATTTAATAACACTTTAAGGTTCATGCAATACTTGTCACTATAATTCTGTGAGGTAAGGAAAACAGGTATTACTTTGACTTTTTATTTTATTTTAATTTTTCTCATTTTTTAAATAGTATTTTCTCTTTTCCGCAATTACATATGAAGAAAATTTTAGCGTTATTTTTTGGTTTGTTTTGCTTTTTGCAGGGCAATTGGGGTTAAGTGACTTGCCCAAGGTCACATGAATGTTTGTGTGTGTGTGTGTGTGTGTGTGTGTGTGTGTGTGTGTGTGTGTGTTAGGTGTCTGAGGGCGGATTTGAACTCAGGTACTCCTGACTCCAGGGCCAGTGCTCTATTCATTGTGCCACCTAACCGCCCCTTTAGCATTCATTTTTACAAGACTTTGATTTCCATTTTTTCTCATTTTAAAGTGGTAGACAATTTGATATATTCTTTTCAGGTTTTCTTTCTATTTATTTATTTTTTTTTTAAATCTGCCTGTTAATCCTTTCTCATGTAACATTAGCATTCTACCACATTCATCTACCACAGATTATTTAGTCATTCTCCAAGTGATATTTGCAATGTTTTGCCAGTATGAACAGGGCTGCTATCATTATTTTTGCACATGTAAGTCCATTTCCCTTTGTTATGATCTCTTTGGGATACAGACATAGCAGTGATATTGCTGAAACAAAGGGTATGCACAGCTTTATAGCCCTTTCGGCATAGTTCCAAATTACTCTGCAGAATAGTTGAATCAGTTCACAACTTCTCTAAGAATGCATTAGTGTCCCAATTTTCCCACATTTTCTCCAACTCAATGGGGCTCAGGATCTTCCACTGCTTTGCTGAGGTGGGGCTTGCTACTGGTTTGTTGGGATGCTTCCCATCCCTGCCTGCACTTCCCTTTCACCAGAGTGATACAGGTCTTTCTTGCTGATCCTCCAAGTTTCTTGAGCAAACAGATTATATTGATTCTAATGTTCCAGGATTTGTTTGGGGGTACAATTTTGTGATTTCTTTGGAAGTGAATGTGGGAGAGTTACAACAATTCACTACTTACTCTTGGCTCTCAAAAGTCTTGCACTTTTTTCCCCAAATGCTTTATTAACTTCTGATTTACATCATTCATTTCCACCAGACTTTGAGTTACAAATTTTCTCCCCATTTTTCCCCTACCCACCCCCTCAAAATAGCAGTCCCACAGGATTTCCCCTCCTCCAATCTGCTCGCTCCCATATTTTCTCCCATACACCTTTCTACTTTTCCAGTGGATCTCTATGCCTCAGTGCCTGTATATATTATTTTCCAATTACACACACACACACACACACACACATATATATATACATACATATATACAAACATATGTATACACACACATATTTGATTTTAAAACTTTGAATTCCAGATTTATTCCCTTCCTTCCTTGTCACCCACCCTTACTGGGAAGATAAGCAGTTCAGTATAGGTTGTACATGTGTGGCTAATGCAAAACAATAACATAATAGATATTTTAAAAAAGGCTTACTATATTTCCTTCCCTCTTATCCCACATCCCACTTGTTTTATTCTCTACTTTGATCCCATCCCTTTTCAAAAGTGGGTGCTTCCAACCTCCCTCCCCCCCCAGCCTGCCCTCCCTTCCATCATCACCCCTCTTATCCCCCCCCATCTGCTGTAGGGTGAATTATCTTATTTAGTGTGTATTTCATTCTCTCCTCAAGCCAAATTCAATGGGAATAAGATTGACCCATTCCCTTTTGCCTTCTTATTATTCCCCTCCATTGTAACCATTTGCCCGTGCCTCTTCTGTATGAGATAGTTTACCCCATTCTGTCTCTCCCCATCTTGTCTCATTATATTCCTCTCTCACCTCTTAATTTCATCTTTTAAGTATCATCCCTTCCTGTTAAATTGATCCTGTGCCCTCTATCTGTGTATACGTATAAACATATATATATAAATGTATATATATATATGTGCATATATATATATATATATATATTCCCTTCAACTACTGAGAAAAGTTTCATAAGTTACAATCATTGTTTTTCCATTTAAGAATGTTAATAGTTCAACTTTGGTAAGTTCCTTATGATTTCTTTTCCCTGTTTACCTTCTTATGCTTCTCTTGCTTCTTGTATCTGAATGTCAAATTTTCTGTTGAACTCTGGTTTTTTCAGCAAGAATGCTTGAAAGTCAGGGGCAGCCAGGTGGCTCAGTGTAGCAGCAAGCACCCCAAGCGTCCTCAGGGTTTGCAGCTACCACAGGTTCTTGGATCTGCTTTGTTAAAGGAAAGCAACTCAAAATGGGTTAACAAGCTTACTTTAATCAGTCAGACATATATCGTTTACCTTGTTCAGGAGAAAAGGTCAGCACCCTGAACCTCAAAGTATACAGGCATAATTATCAAGACAGAAACATCAAGTAGACAGATTTCCAAACTGTTCAACCATTACATCCATACCCAGTCAACATCTGGGTTTCCACATTCTGGGTTTTTCAAAGCCGGGGGACTCTCAACAACGGCTTCCCAGAATTCAGATCAAATCACAGAACACTTCTCAAAGTGAGTCCCAAAACAAAGCTACACATCAGGGCTTATATAGCCTTCTCCTGGCTCAGAGAATGTAACAACCTTATTGACCCACTGGCCAATCAAAAAGTATCTTGAAAAACAAGCCTCCCTCCCCAGGCTTCTGGTGCACTTTAGCCTAGGGGCAGGGAAGATCTTTAAAATTTACATTCGCATTACACTCAGCGAGTAAGAGCACCGGCTCCAGTGTCGGGATAACCTGGATCAAATCTGGGCTCAGATACTCAGCACCACACCCAGAAATAATAACTGGCTGTGTAACCTTGAGCAAGCTACTTAACCCCAATTGCTTTAAAAAAAAAAAGAATGCTTGAAAGTCATCTATTCCACTGAATGACCATATTTTCCCCTGAAATATGACACTCAGTTTTGCTGGGTAGGTGACTCTTGGTTTTAATCCCAGTTACTTTGTCCTCTCGAATGTCATATCCATTCCCTTCTATCCCTCAGTGTAGAAGCTGCCAGATCCTGGGTTATACTGAGTGTGTTTCCACAATGTTCAAATTCTTTCTTCCTGGCTGCTTGTAATATTCTCTCTTTAATCTGGGAATTCTGAAACCTGGCTATAATATTTCTAGGCTTTTTCTTTTTGGGATCTTTTTCAGGAGGTGATCGTTGGATTATTCACCCTCAATTTTCCCCTCTGATTCTAAAACATCAGGGCAGTTTTATTTGAGAACTTCCTGGAGGATGATTTCTGAGTTCTTACTTTCATCATGGCTTTCAGGTAGTCCAATAAATTTTAAATTATCTCTCCTGGATGTAATTTCCATATCGGTGTTTTTTTTCTGATGAGATATTTCACATTGCCTCTATTCTTTCATTTTTTTGGATCTGCTTAACAGCATCTTGATTTCTCATAAAGTCATTAGCTTCCATTTGCTCCAGTCTTATTCTGAAGCCATGATTCTCCTCATTGAGCTTTTGAGATTCTTTTTCCATCTGGCAAATTTTACTTTTTAAGGCATTCTTCTCCTGCTTGCCTTTTTAAGCCTCTTGTCATTTGAGTCAGTCTGTTTTTTAAAGTGTTATTTTCCTCATTCAGGCTGTTGACTCTCATTTTATAATTTTCTTGCATTGTTCTCATTTCTCTGCCTGATTTTTCATCCACTTCTCTTATCTGCTTCTTAAGGGCCTCTATGGCCTGTAACCATCTCCTATTTTCTTTTGAAACTTTTGTTGCAGGAGTTTTGACTTCACTGTCTTACTCCTGCTCCCTGCTTTGCTCCTTTTTGACCCCAATATAGGAGTATAATGTTGGAATCTTCTGTCTGCTTTGTTTCCTTTGCCTGGTCATGTCACCCCTCAGTCTCTTGACCCCTGGGCTTTTTGCCAAAGTAGGAGTCTGCCACCAGACAGGGAACTTTCCTCCCAAATGCTGGGTTTTTCTTAGTTGCTGGAGGTATTAGATGGGTACCCTCTCTGAGGTCTCTACATGCTCTGGCAAGCTGGACATACATCCCAGGACCTCAACCCTAGGCTGCAATCCAGATCCAAGCAGGTTAAGGGAAGAGCAATTACCCCTCAGACTGGTGCTTGGTCCCCCTACACTCTGCAGGCCAGGAGCTGAAGCTCTCATGTGGCACTAGCTGGCTGTGCCGGCACCTCAGGGGCTTCTTGCCTTGGGGGCAAAACCCACACACTCCTACTTACTGGTCCCAAAGTCCAGACTGCACTGACCTCTCACTTTGGCCTTCACATCTGTGTGTTGATTAGTCTGGAAAAGGCCACAGCTGCTGCTGATCTGGCATCCCTATGGCCGAAGCTGGTCAGGCCTGTCCTGGGGCTAAAGCCTAGGATTGGGGCTGGGCTCAGCTCCAAGAGCACTGTGCTGGCCAATTCCTGCTGGCCTGCCTGGCTGTCCTCAGCAGGAGGTTAGCTTCTCTGTGTCATTTTGTGGGTTCTGCAGCTCCAAAGTTTTTTTAGATTCCCCTTTTTACATAGATTGGGGTAGGTGGAAGATGGAACAGTGGGGAGGCCCTGCTTCTACTCCTCCATCTTGCTTCCACCCTTGTACTTTTTTATACTATAATTTAAATACATGATAAGAAAAGAAAAAAGAAATATATCATAAACTTAAATATTAAAACAAATATAATATAAGAATAGAAAAAAAGTCAGGTGCACGGTAGAAAGGAAAAGTGGGTTGAAAGTATAAAACAATAAATTTCCATTTCATGAAAGTCTATGTAGGGGTGGCTAGGTGGCAAAATGAGAGCTGGCCCTGGAGTCAGAAGGACCTGAGTTCGTATCCCGCCTCAGACACTTAACACACACACACACACACACACACACACACACAATTGGCCAAGTTACTTAACCACAATTGCCATCCAAAAAAAAATAAAAAACAGCCTATACAACAAACAGGACCTTTTGTGTTGAGAGTTGTCTGTCTTTGCTTTCTTGTATGTTTTCTTTTGTTCTCTGCTGTGCATGTCTTATTTTGTTCTTTTCTTTTCTCCTTCCTCCCCAGCCCCTGAAGGCTACAACTGATTATGGACATATTTAAATATAGATATAGATATATACATATACATATGCATACATACATACATAATACATAACCATATACTTTTCCTAACAATTCTACTCTGAATCTTTGCTTTTATTTTTCTGTCTTTTTCATTTCTTATCCCTCCTGGTTGCTCTACTTTACTTCTACCCACTACATTGCCCTCCTATTATTTAATCTACCCCTCCCTCCCAAAATCCATGTCTTATTTTTCCATTCTCATTTATCTAAACACATTTCTATACCTCTTTTAACCTCTTCCCTCACCCTTCTTTCTACACATCCTTCCCTCATCCTCTTCCCTATCTCTATCCCCACACGCATACTTGTGCATATTGTTCCCTTTTGAACCCATTCCCAATAAAAGTAGGTTTCCAGAATGAATAGAACTGCTCCCCAATCTAATTCTTCTGTCAGTTCTTCCTCTCACACATCATTCATATGATTACTATTTTTAAGTGTTCCTAAATCATTTTAATTTTTAAAGTCATATCATACTCAGGTCTACTCCAAACTTTCTCATGAACTAACCAATAATTAATCATAATCTTAGATATATATTTTATATTTTAAACACATAAAAAGTAAATTTTCTACCCTTGTTTAGTCCCTTATAATTAGTCATTTGCATGTACTTTATATTTCTCTTGGCTCTTATATATGAAATCTTTTCTTAAGCTCATTTTTGTTTTTGCTAATAAAACACTGACAATATGAAAGTTTATTAAATGTTCACTTTTTTCCATTCAGGATTATGATTACCTTTGCTGGGTATGAAATTTTTACCTGGAATCCCATTTCTTTTGTTCTTCCATATATAGTGTCCCAAGAAATGCAGTCTTTTAGTGTCACCTCTGCAAGGTCTTGTGTGATTCTAATTGTGACACCACCATATTTATTTATTTTTTCTTAATACTCGTATTATTTTACCTTTGACCTGAGTCTTTCAGTATTTGACTATGATATTCCTGTCGGTTTTCCTCATTGGATCTTTTAGATGGTAAAAGGCGGATTTTTTTCTATTTCTACTTTCCCCATTTGTTTTAATGCTTCAGGACAATTTTCTTTAATTATTTATTGTTATTGTACAAAAATTCCTTTATGATCATATCTTTCAGGTACTCCAATTATTCTTATGTTTTCTCTTCTTGATCTGTTCTCTAGATCATTTGTTTTTGTTTCTCTTGAGACGTTTCACATTCCCTCCTTTTTTTTTCATTCTATATATTTTGTTTTATTCTTTCTTGATCTTTACAATTTAACTGCCTTCCCCTTTCCAAATTCTGATTCTCAAAGAAGAATTTTATTCCTTAATATTCTGCATGTCCTTTTCTAAGTGGTTAACTTTATTTTCACAACCTTCTTGTTTTTATTGGATTATTTTTTTTATTTCCTCAATCTCTCTTATTTTATTTTAAAAATATTTGTTAAGTTCCTCTTTGAATAATTTTTGGGCAGGTGACCATTTAACATTACTCTTTGGGATAAAAAAAAATGGGTTTCTTTGATTCAGTAGCCTCCTCTGAAGATGAACCTCAGTCTCCTCTAATTTGATAGTAACTCTCTATGATTAGATTATTTCTCCTTTGTTTGTGAATTTCTTTTTTATTTGTAGTAGCTCCATTTTTGTAATCACCTCTACTTTGTAGAGTGTGGGAGATGGTGCTTCTGGCTTCAGATCCTCTTTCATTTCTCCGCTTTGTCCTGGAACTGAAATCACGACCTCCAGTAACCTGTAAGTTCCCACTGTGAGCATCATTCTTGCCCCACTGTTTCTGTACCCACTGTACCTGCTGGGTACTGCCTGACCCTGTCTTGGGCAGCCACACTTCTGCAGCACAGCTGTTCCCAGTACTCCTTGTCAGCAGAAGTTCCCTGTATCTTCCCCACTCAGACATTTATTTCTGCTCACTCTCCCAGAGGTAAATGTTCCTGTGACTGGGACTGAGGTAGCATCCCATACCAGCTACACCAGGACTTGCCTCTTGTTGTTTAAGTGAACCTAACCTGGAGGTTCACTCTTCACAGGGACCAAGCCTAGTCCTTAGATGTTTCTTCAGATCATCTCAAATTGTCCTAGAAGGAACCCTGTTCAGCCTCTACTTTTATTTCTTTTTACTGCTCTATGTTTTTGCTGAGGAGTAATTTTATTTCTTTAGTGGTAGAAAATCTTGAGAGCTTGGAATTTTCTGACCTACTCCACCATCTTCCCAGAATCCTCTCTGTACTTTTTTTTCCAAATGAGGAAATCAAGGCTCAGAAGTTATAGCATGCTACTTAGTATCAGAGCCAGAATTCAAACTTAGTTCTCCTGATTTGAAGTCTACACCACACTGTTTCCCAAGCCTAAGGAACATTTGGGATCATGGGATCCTCAGTTTACCTTTTGTCTATCATGAGGCTTTCTAGAGTAAAGTCTCATCAAAGATCCACAGTGCTCTCCTCTTTTCCACTTTAGCAACAGTCACTAGAGAATGCAAGGTCTACTGTAGTCACACTTCACAACCACAATAAGGTTTCAGCTACTTTTCTACTTCTAGTCTGAAGTATTAGCACTTGCTGTGGTATAAAACAAATGATATTTAGAACTAAAAGATCCACATGAACTTTTATAGAATGGAATTACAGCAATTTGTAATTTTTGAAAATCAAATATTTGTTCAACTTTCAGATCTGGAGATGTCCTGCTCATTAATGTCATACCTATACCTTTGCAATCTCAGTGTAAGTGTGGCTCTCTTCAGGGGAAGGATTTGGGAGACTGCATGCACAAGGTCTTGCCAAAAAGAAATTCTCCTTCATATGGAGAATTCCTGCATACTTTGTACTACAGAGGTCATTGGGTGTATTAAAATTTTATAAAACTTATTAACTTTTCTTGATTGCTACATCTTTAACACATTAACTAACCTGTATAAATTATTATTTCAGAGGACAATGCACCTGTTCATCATCAGTTAAGAACTGGTTTTCCTCATGTTAACTAACAAAAGTGAACTCTTTTATGAGAGTAATATATTCATAGAATAATTGTTCCAGCCGGACTTGACTTCCTTTAGAGCATCCACCTGTTCCCCAGATGGCAGCGAGGAAGATAATGTGTTTAGTTTGGGTTTCTTGATTTAACAACATGTGCAATTTTTAAATATGGAGTGATGCCAGGGATAGCTAGTATTTAGCATTCAAGAAATTGTAGAACAAGGTGCCTTTGATAATGTCCTGGGTCCTATTTTTTGTAGGGAATACATTGTTTCAAAGAATCAAATTAAGACTGAAAGATTTAACATTCTTATGACAATATTAAAATACCAACAACTTCACATCATGAAGTCAGACTTGGATTCAGGAAGACCTGGGATCAAATGCTATTTCTGACACATATTAGCTATGTGACCAAAATGGAAAAAAATCCTTTAATCTTTCAATGAAGCAGCAAAGTCTTTAAGTTTGTAAATAAGGAGGCAGCCTGTTGGAATGGAAAGAGATATAGGTTTGGATACAGAGGTTGTGAATCAAAAATCTGGCTTTGCAACTAATTATTTATGGGACTTGTGAGCAAATCACTTAACTTCTCTGCGTCTCAGTTTCCTTATAATCAATATTAACAATTTAGACTGGATGGCTTCGTGGAACCCTTCTGATCAAAAATCTATGAGCCTGCATTAAAGTGGACTTGCTGAACTACTTATATTGTGTGGATATGCACAACAATTATTTCCTGTATCAATGAAATCATCAGTTCAGACCAAAACCCCAAACTCAAACTAATGTAATAATAATAATAAATAATATTAATAAATTTAAATCATTATATATATATGTATGTTCTTTCAGTTGATCACTCCATCTCTGTGAGGTAGATGCTACCATTAATATTAGTTTGAAGATGACAAAAATTGAGAAGAAGGTTAAGGTGTCATTAAGTGATATGCTCAGTTTCACATAGCTAGTAAGTAAAAGGGGCAGGTCTTGAACTACAGAATTCCTGGCAATTTGAGGATTTTTTCTCCCAAAACCATTTTACCTCCTCTTTAATGTATTATTTTTAATTTTATCTTACCTATGGTTAAAAGATATCGGGGCAATTTTCCTTTGTAATTTCTTGAACTATTATGTCTAGGTCTTTTTATCATGGCTTTCAAGTTATCATATAATTCTTAAATTATTCCTCCTCAATCTATTTTCTAGGTTACTTGTTTTCTCAGTGACATATTTCACATTTTCTTCATTTTTTCCTTGCTTTTGAATTTGCTTCATTATTTTTTTAATGAAGTCATTAGCTCCCAATTTCACAAATGTAAATTTTAAGGAATTCTTTACTTCATTGAGCTTTGCACTTTTTTATCTACTTGCTCAATTTTGTTTTAAAGGTGTTATTCAGCATTTATGTGCCTCTTTTTTACCAAACTATTATTTTTTTGACAAATTTCTTATATTACTCTTCCTTTCTGTCCCCAATTTTCATCTACCACTGTTAAATCTTTCTCTCACTCTTCTAGGAATTCTTGTTAAGCTTTTGTTCAATGTGCATGTTTTTCCTTTGTAGCTTTCCTTTTAGCTGTTTTCACATTATGATCTTCTGAGTTTCTATCTTGATCTTTTCAGTCACCATAACCTCTTTTAATGGCCAAGTTTTTGGATGTTATTGTTTGTTAACTTTCTCACCTCTTTCTTGATTTCGAACTTTAAAAGTTCGGCCCTGCTCATTGGGGGTTGGAAAAACTGTTCCAAGCTTCAGGTTTTTCATGCTGCTGTTTTCAGAGCTAGTTCTGGAGGGGTGTGAGTTTTCAGTGCTTGCAAGGTGATGTCATTCAGGGAAAGAAATGGTTATTGCTCTCCTGGTCTGTGCTCTGGTCTTTACCCATAAAGGATAACTCTGCTCTGCTGTCATTAGCACTACTACACCTCTCTGCCCTTGAACTGTTGAAAATGTGTTACTCTCTGTCAACCCCAAACTATAGTGTTCCCATCTGCTCTGAAGTTGTGATCTTGAATTACATATGGGCAATGGAGATTCCAAAGAGTGCCTGCTCATCATCTGGTGCCAGAATATAGTATTTTATAATCTCTTTCTGATCAGTTCTTCAATTATTTTACTATCGCTGGCCTGAGAACTATTAATTCTGTCACTGCCATCTCCAAGGCCTCCTGTGGGTGTTGCTACCTCGTGTTTTGGGCTGGACCTCTCCTTACAATATTCAAAATTACTTCTGGTTGTTAAAATGTCTTCCCCTGGGGCGGCCAGTTAGCACAGTTAGTAAGAGCACAGACCCCAGAGTCAGCATAACCTGGGATCAAATCAGGGCTCAGACACTTAGCACCCACCCAGAAACACCTGGCCCTGAGCAAGTTCCTTAACCCAAATTGCTTAGGGGCATCAAGGTGGCACAGTGAGTAAGAGCACTGGCCCAAGAGTCGAAATGACCTGGGATCGAATCTGGGCTCAGATACTTAGCAGCCCACCCAGAAATACACTGGCCGTGTAACCTTGAGCAAGTTACTTAACCCCAATTGCTTTAAAAATAAATACTAATAATAATAATAATAATAATAAATAAAATAAAAAAATTATCTTCTCCTGATCTTTTCTTGAATATGCTACTCTAGAATTTGATTATTTTAAAGTCATTCAGATGGAATATTAGGAGAAGTTGGCTGCATTCCTACCTTTATTATAACATTTTGCCTCTGCCTCCCTATATACTTTTTAAATCTAGATTCAAGAGAGAATTATTTATCTTTCTTAAAGAAAGTAATCCTTCCTGGCAGATTTATTTTAAGCTCTAATTGCACAAATGAAGAGTCAACATAACACTGCAAAAATTTAAGTGTAAATAAAATCACTCAAAATAACTTTGGAGGATTTTCTCCTTTACTGATGGGCATACCTTAAATAATCTACTATAATCATTTTACCACTTCTGCTTTCTATTAAAATTCTCTTCAGCATGAGCACTTTTAATGCATTAAGGTAGCTTTCCATCCAGTAAAATATGAGTTCTTCAAAAACAGGATTTGTTCAATTCCTAATTTTTCTCTTTCTCTAGAACCTGAAACAATATCTTTCAACCCTTGTGAGTTTGAGAAAAATTGAATTCCTAAGAGCTACAATGCATTACTCTCAAAATTACATACTAAACCATCCATGGAAGTAAATATTATCTTTTATTTTTCCTTTCAGTTGAAAATGTATACAAAGAAAAAGCTGAAAGGTGTAGGGCAGATAGAATCACTAGTGTGATATCCTTAGGGACACAATTGTGTATACCGACATCATGAAAGTCAAGATTCAGATGTGCCCTACTAAAAACTATACTAGTAGTCTGGGATCAGAACTCACCATTCAACTCAAATTGTCTTCAACATTGTGACCAATGATCTCTCAATTGCCTAATCTAATGAAATTTTCTAAGTCCCCACCCTTTATCTCTTCATAGATTATGGAGTATATTAGGATGTTAAGGGAAAACTATCAAATCTGGTTGGCTTGTTGAGCCATTTTCAGGGCTTCATATTCACCTTGATGTCCAACCAGTCACCCAACTCTCACTTGTGGCTCTAAGAAACTGTAGTATGCCTGGTGGCTACACCTATCCTAGCAAATGGGCTAAAGAAGATTGAGGGTAACTGACAGGCCTCAAATCTACTGGTGAATTAAAGGCATATCTGTTCCAAGTATATGGAAGTTTCCCATGGCAGAATGGTTGTATGAGAGTCATTATTTCCAAGGGCCACGAAGGCAGTTGAAACAGGTGCTATAGAACACTTAGAGTTGCAAATATAATCTTTCCATGTAGTAATGTAAACAGTTCAAATTTAATAAGTTGATTGTGATTTCTTTTTCCTGTTTTCCTTTTCATGCTTCTCTTGATTCTTGTATTTGAAAGTCAAAATTTCTGTTTAGTTCTGGTCTTTTCATCAAGAATACTTAAAAGTCCTCTATTTCAATGAATGACAATATTTTCCTCTGAAGTATTATACTCAGTTTTGTTGGGTATGTGATTTTTGGTTTTAATCCTAGCTCCTATGTCCTTTGGAATATCATAATCCAAGACTTTCTATACCTTAAGGTAGAAGCTGCTAGGTTTTGTGTTATCCTGATTGTTTTTCCACAATACTCAAATTGTTTCATCCTGATTGTTGGTGATATTTTCTCTTTGAACTGGCAACTCTGGAATTTGACTATAATATTCCTAGGAGTTTTCTTTTTGGAATCATTTTTAGGAGGTGATCAGTAGATTCTTTCCATTTCTATTTTGCTCTATGATTCTAGAATATTAGGGTAATTTTCCTTGAGAATTTTTTTAAAGATGATGTCTAGGCTCTTTTTTTTATCATGGCTTTAAGATTGTCCAATAATTTTAAATTATTACTCCTGGAACAATTTCCAGGTCAGTGGTTTTCCAATGAGGTATTTCATATTGACTTTTATTTTTCCATTTTTTAGGATCTGTTTTATTATATCTTGATTTCTCTTAAAATCATTAGCTCCCATTTACTTCATTCTAATTTTAAAGAAATTATTTTCTTTGCTGAGCTTTTGAACTTCCTGTTCTATCTGGCTTATTTGACTTTTTAAGATATTCCTCTCCTCATTGGCTTTTTGGACTTCTTTTGTCATTGTGTAAGGTTTCTTTTTTTTTTTTTTTTTCTTTTTGGAGGGCAGCTGAGGTTGACTTGCCCAAGGTCACATGGCTGGTTTTTGTGTTAAGTTTCTGAGGCCAGATTTGAACTCAAGTCCTCCTGACTCCAGGTCCAGTGTTCTATTCACTGCACCACCTGGCCACCCCCAAGTAAGTTTATTTTTAAAGTGTTATTTTCTTCAGTATTTTGGGGGTCTCTTTTAGCAAGCTGTAGACTCATTTTTCACTATTTTCTTGCATCCCTCTCATTCCTCTTCCCAATTTTTCCTCTAATTATCTTACTTGATTTTCAAAATCTTTGTTGAGGTCCTCTGTGATCTGAGACCACTTCATATTTTTCTTGGAGGTTTTTGATGCAGGAGTTTTGACTGTTGTCTCCTTCTGGTTCTGTGTCTTGATCTTCTTTGTGACCAAAGAGATTCTATAGTCTTATTTCTTTGCCTCTGTTTGCTTATTTTCCCAGCCAGTTTCTTGATCTTTGAGCTCTTTGCCTCAGTAGAATTCTGCTTTCAATGTGCAGAGTATTGTGTTCCAAATTTCTGGGATTTTTCTCAGTTGTCAGAGCTACTTCTAGGCACCTTCCTCAGAACTGTGAGGAGGACTCCCTCTCCACATCTACCACAAGCTCTGCCACACCAGTGCTCCTTCTCACCCCAGGACAAACACCCAAAACTACAACTCAGATCCAGGCAGGGCAAAGCAAGAAAATCCTGCCTCAACACCAACTAAGAGATTCCTGCAATTGTCCTCTGACCAGCCACTTGCCCCCCCCCCCCAGTCTGTGGGCCTGGAGTTATGGAAGCAGCTACTGATACTGCTGCTGTTTCTACTGCCACAATTGCCACCCCCTATGCCACCCTAGGGGTAAAGTTCAGACCCTGCTTTTCTCTCATCCAGGTCCAGCAGGGGTTTCCCACTGACTTTTTACTTTCTCTTTGGCGTTTTTGTGTTGAGAAGTCTGGAAAGCCCCACAGTTGCTATTGATTCAGTCCCCTGGCATCTGCTTATCCCTGGTTTATGCCAGTGTGGCCAATGTGGGATTGCACTCCTATACTAAGCTAATGGGATAGACCCTTCCTGTTGGCCTGGCAGCCTGTCTTCCATGGGAAATATGTTTCACTCAGTCATTTTGTGGATTCTGTAGTTCTAAAATTTGTTTAGAGTCATTTTTTTGTTCAGGTATTGAAGGTAATTGGGGACTGGCTCTGCCAACTTCCTGCTTCTACTCTGTGAACTATTACTATCAATAGTCTATTTGATTTATTATTCTATTGTTAGTTGTTTAGATTCTCTATCTTTGCCATGTCAATTTCATCAATTCACGTTTTTGTAGGTATTCTTTAACTATTTTTTTATCTTCACAGCAACTTTTTGGCATATAATTAAATGAAATATTTTCCAATGATATTCATTATTCATATTTTATACATTTTGGTTGATTTTTTCATTTTAACAATTGATTGTCCACTTTTTTCCAATTTTTTTTAAAGCAATCGGGGTTAAGGAACTTGCTCAAGGTTACAGGGCCAGGTGTTTCTGGGTGGGTGCTAAGTGTCTGAGCCTAGATTTGATACCCAGGTCATCCCGACACTGGAGCCAGTGCTCTTACTCACTGTGCTACCTGGCCACCCTTACATTTTTTTTTTCTAATAGCTTTGGCTATTTTGATGGTTTTTGTAAAAATATTTATTTTTTCTTTGCTAATAGTTTGTAATTTTTTTTAGTTTTTCTCTCTTTTTTCTTTAAGCTTAAGAACTCTCCTTTTTTTCCTACCTTTAAGTACATTTACATAGCAAAACAGCAAAGTTGTTGGTGACTAGGGTACAATACAAAAATCAAATAATTTTTTGCTGTTGGATTTTCCCAGAAGAGGGAGGAGTAAGGGTAGAAGTATAGTTCAGTTCCTCAGTCTCCTTTTTAATATACAGTTTCAAGGAGAGATAACCTTCTAAAATTACATTAGATATATCCAATAAAATTAATATGTTACATTAATATCATTATTAACCTATTATACCTTTATAATTTCTATAATTTGATCTTTGGCCTAATCACTCTTTAACAATTAATTTTAATATATTATAGCTTTGATTACTTATTTTATTTGTAATTGTATTCGTTGAATCATGAAGTATAAATGAAGTGTTTTAATTCCTGCTTTAAAAAAAATAATTTGTGCTAGACACACTGATGAATTTTCCAAAAATATTCCTAAAGATATGTAACTCACAAATATGCATTCTAGTAATAAATTCCACTTATTTTCATATTCTTACTAAATATATTTTCCATGAATTGTGTTGAATGATGTATTTTTTAAAATTCTTTTTTCAAGAACTGTTTTCTGAAAGTGGATTTTTCCAGTCTTCTTCTATTACTGTACATTTGCATATAACTTTTCATAATTTAGTTCACTTCTCCCTTAAATATAAGATAGTTATGTTATTGTGTCTATTTATAAGTAATTAGATATAATGGTATGGTGTAGCAGCAAGCACCCCAGTGTCTCTAGGGTGGCTGCCACCACAGGTTCTTAGATCTGCTTTGATAAAGGAAAACAACTCAAAATGGGTTAACAAGCTTACTTCAATCCAACATATATCATTTACCTAGTTCAGGGGAAAAAGGTCAGCATCCTGAACTTCAGAGTATACAGAAAGAATTATCAAGACAGAAACAGATCAAGTAGACAGATTTCCAAACTGTCCGACCATTACATCCATACCAAATCAATATCTGGGTTTTTCAAAACCAGGAGACTCTCAACAACGGCTTCCCAGAGTTTCATCTTATCATATAACAGAACACTTCTCAAAGTGAGCCCCAAAACAAAGCTACACATCAGGGCTTATATAGCCTTCTCCTGGCTCAGAGAATGTAACAACCTTATTGATTCACTGGCCAATCGAAAAGTATCTACTGAAAAACAAGCCTCCTACCCCAGGCTCCAGGTGCACTTTAGCCTAGGGGCAGGGAAGATCTTAAAAATTTACATTCCCATTACATATGGTTAATACTCCTTAAATAATATTTTCTCTTTATGTTTCAGTGCTTCATGATGACACCAATTTTATCTAAATTCAAGAGACAGTTCAGTATAGTGAAAGGAGTTCTTAAAACATTTGAGTAGAAATCATGGATCTGATCTTTAATTCTTATGTGGCTTAACAGCATTTTGGTCTTCAGTTTCATCATAAATAAAACTTGTGAGCTTGACCTGTTCACCTTTAATACATCTTCTAGTATTCATCCTATGACTCTGGTGTTCCCATGCTGTTTTCTGTATAACATATTTTTCCTGGACACTAATTTTCACACTATTAATATCTTTCCCTTAAGTATATTTACTGGTGATAATAAATTTTCTGATCATATTTTCTTTATTAATAATCAAATTTAGCTCACTTACATTCAAAGTTTTAATTTTTAATTTGATTTTACTTTATTACACAAAGCTATAACATCCTTAATAAAATATATTTTTCTGTTTTCCCCTTGAGTTAATCCAATTTCTTGAATGCCAATCCTTACTCTAGTAACTGTAGACAGCCCTAGAAAAAGTTTAAATTATATGTGTGTGTGTATAGAAACACAAACAGAGATACTCTAGGTAACATTGTCAAATGCCCCACTAACATTTCTAAATAAATGCAGTGAAATCTCTAGTCCTTTAATGTTTACTATATCTTACCTTCTCTTGTTGCCTTTAAGATTATACACTTATTCAGTATTCTGACCTACTAAATGTTGCTCTTTAAACCTGTTGTATCTTTTCCTCTGGCACCTCCTTTCCTTACACTTATTTTTATTGTAATAGAAAGCATTTTTTGCTGATTTACTGATGTGTTCCATTTTCTTATCTTAGAAGTTATTTTCTTTTCAGCTATTTTTTGTTTGGTTGTGGTATGTTTTTTCTTTCTCCTCCCCCTCCCCACCTATTTTGGTGTAAGTATCTTATTTATATGGGGTGATTGAGAAGATGACTATTTTCACAGCCTCTTATCTATTACTTTCTCATCTCCCAAACTCTCTGTATTATCAAATGCTGTCTAATTCTATCTTAACTTTGTAGATATCTCCTGACTATTCACCAAGTTACCAAGCTCAGAAAAGAGGGTCTGGAGGTCTCAATCTCCACTCCTCCTCGAGAGGGAATTGGGACCTACTGTCTTGATTGGTAAAATGCTAGTTATTTGGTCACTCACTACATTTATGCTGGTTTTTAGTCCAAATTTACTTCATTGCTTGAATTTCTCACTAATCCCCATACATTCATCCCATCATATCACCCCTCTTTCCAATTTAGCTATATGATTGTGGAACTGTCATCAAATAAACTCTGTCAATATCTGCATAGTGGAGATGTTTAAACATCTTTCTTAATTTCCACACCAAAGTGCTTCCCTGACCATCATTTCCTTATGTTATCACTCTCTCCATTAAAATGTAATATGGGACTTATTTTCTCTTTCATATTTATATCTGGTACTTAGAAAATGGTAAGTACTTTATTGAATCATAGTTTATTCTTTCATTCCCTCATTTTCATGCTCAAAGGGACTGACTTAAAAGTCCAAGTATAATATATTAGGCACAAAACTTTACCTGTTTTTTTCCCCTTTGTTGCCCATCAAAAGGATCTCCTATTAGTTTAGATTGCATAATCTTGCAATGAAAAAAATACATGTGTATGTATATATATACATACAAACACATACACACATCTATATATATATATATATGTTTAGAAAAGAAGTGGGCAAGTCATTTGATGAAGTGATAATGATCTTTAAGTATGAAATATTTATCTCTAGCTACTTGGAAAATGCAATGTCTTTTCTTCACAATTTTATTTTGCCTGACAATAATAGATTTATGGGAGCTTTTTGGATAATTTTTCATCTTGCTCCTCGCATTGCCTTAATCAGGCAGAATACCCTGAGAAAGAGGCAGAGTTATGCAGGTGGCAAAGAATATGTAAACATTTTACAAAGATTTCCTTGGTAATTGGAAATAATGTGTTTGCTTTCAACAAATAGCTGGAATTCAGCCTAATAGCCCATTGTTTTGAAATCAACATCATCTGTTTCTTTGGTTATGACACTATGTAAACAATACATCACCATATTCTGTGATGACAGATTACCAATATGGGGGCATGATATGTAAATGAGGACATTCACAGTTTTTTTTAAATCTCAATTTTAGACTGTATCCGTCTAGCTGTGACAGAACAACATATTTCAGAAAAATAATGTAGCGACTTTGATTCCTCAAATCTATTTTTTTTTCTGATCTGACAAGTGTGACTACTGATATTTCCAGATCCCTAGTCAGTTCATGGAAAACTGACCAGATATATCAGGTAATACCAATACCATCTTCCAGTCACTTCTGATTCATCTGTGGCTAGGGAGGCAGAATATCAGTTAGACTGGAAAATGATAGAATTGGACTCTTTTTTTATTTCTTTTCATCCTTACTGCTTAGCACAGTACCCACATAGTGAGGACTTAATACATTATGCTTGACTGTCTGACATAATGGCTTTAAGTTTTGCCTTGGGAACATTGATTTGGGGGGGGGGGGGGGGGGAACAACATTTTTTTTAAATGCAAGAAGAAATTATTCTTGGTTAGGAAAATAAAAATATGATCATGAAAATAAATATATGTGAATTTTAACAAAATGAATTTGTTTGACTTTAACCAAAATGGTCTACAAACACCTTATAAATCAATAGAACAGAAAGTAAGTTAGAAGAGTATCCTTCTCCAAATATTTCAAAGTTAAATAATGGCATTGTAAGAGGCGATATTATGGTATCTTTCTTTGCTCCCAAAAATGTTATTGGGAGGTAATAAATAGCTGTGGAGAAGCTCATTTATCTTATTTTACTAAGACAGTGGCCATCCTGGACTCAGGGGGAACTAGAAAGGTGGTGGTGTGACAAACAGCCTGAACCCTAAAGGTCATGCCTGGTCACTAGTATCCTTGCTACCATGCCTACATAATCTGCATAATGGGGGAATGTAGAGAAATAAAGTGAGGAATTTGAAGTAACCCTAACCCTAACAGGAAGGAGAGAACTATATAACCTGACTCCTGCTTCAGTATCAGTGTGGGTGTTCCTAGTGATCACCATACCATCTTCCTCACAGGAAGCCTAAAAACCACCTTTTTCTGTCTACTCAGTTCCTGAGTTCTTTCAGTGAGAAGGGGTTTGTCATTTTAATGGACATATGATATGAATCTTCCTAAGAGCACCTAGGGAAGCAGTGGACAGTGGCAGTTCATTAGGGGTAACTCCCTGATACTGCCTCAGAAGTCCTCTCAGTGATAAGTCTCCCCTCATTTACCTAGACTGGTTCATAGAAAATAAAGAACTGTCACTGGTTTTTACATGACAACATTTGAAATATAATTCCATCTGATCAGACCTTAAAATCTCTATATCTATTTCATGATCTGGGGCACATTAAGACCAAGTAGAACTGAAAAAGCACCATTCATTCCAGGGTTATTATGAGAATAGAATAAGGCTAACAGTGGTAGGACACTGAGTATAGAAGACTGTTTATGTTGCCAAACTCCATACATTGATCTATTGGTTTAAATCTTTCCACCCCTTCTTTTTTAATTTAATTTTAATTCTTCTTCTTTTTTTTTTTTTAATAAGGAAAGCTCCTTTGGAAGGAGAAATGGAAAAAGATACAGTGGAAAATTTAAGTTACATGAAAATGGAAGATATTCATAGTTATTTTATTAAAAAAAGAATGGTGGGGTGGCTAGGTGGCACAGTGAATAGAGCACCAGCCCTGAAGACAGGAGGACCTGAGTTCAAATCTGGATTCTGCCACTTAACACATTGTAACAGTGTGACCTTTGGAAAAACTAGAAGAGAATATTATTAACAGGTAATATGTGAGAGCAGTCTAAATTCCGCATTTCATACAATTTATTCTGCTTAATGATTTAAAGAATTTTCAAGGCTATGAAATATAATCATAAAATAAAAAAGCAAAATTAAAGACTTTTAAAAATAATAGGTGTGAAGGGAAGGCTAGTCATATAGAGGTGTGGAGGGCAGTCTGGTTCTAATAATAATCAATATGATATCTGTAAGGAATATACAAAAAGATTAGATTTTTCAGAATTGCCTTTTACCAGCTTGTGATTCTCACTCACCATGAAGTCTGAACTGATGAATCAGACCTTGAAAATCTTCAGGATCAGTGGCATCCTTCTGCCTGCATAATTCAAGTGAAATAAATGAAAGATTGTAAAATCTGTTCACATCCTGTTACCCACTAAGTAACAGCCCCCAAGGACTTGAACAGTATTACTCCCATGAGACTCCAGAATTGTTGTATGGTCCTCCATTTGTGGCTTTGTTGTGGAAAGCCACTCTGGACTTGCAAGTGATTGTAATCCACTTTCCCCCTTCCCTTCCCACTTGTGAATTATTTATCTAATCTTTGTCTTCCCTTCAGCAAGGTGGAATTCTGGTCAGGAAAATTCCTGATTTGCCAATATGTTCCTCATAAGGAAACTAATTAATTAAATGGCTACCTGATCACTGGCACTTTATCTCTGGCCTGCTGTTTCATCATTCTTACATTAGAGACTGATTCAACAAAATCCCATTAACACAGAAAAATAGAAATATTATTCTAATATGAATGGTCTCTTCATAGAAAGGGGGAGCTTGGTTCTATTACAAATTAGCCTTGTCAGGATTAATTTTTTTAAGTGACATTTAAGATCTTCTGGTTCCAAGATTTTGCCTTCATTAGGAAGATCACAATATAATCCTTTCAACCTTTACAAAGATATATATATATATATATATATTTAATTTTTATATTCCTTATATATAAAACTCTTTCTTCAGCAGCAGCAGATATTTTAGTCAAGAAGATAAGAAAATTTATTATCACTTAAGGTAAATGAAATATTTCAGTTATTCATTATTTGTGGAATGAAAATTTCATTTGTTTCCCTTTTGGACAAGTCCTCTTCATTCTATTCCATTGCTGCCAACGTGTCTCTCTATGGAGCTAGTCAATAAAGCTTTTATTTGCCTATACTCAAAACAGTAAAGAAACATATGGTTACTTCCTAGTTTGAAAATGACAATCTAAATGGAAAACTATTACTGAAAAGGATAATGGATTATCATATTAAATATAGCATGAAACTTGTCATCATATACTTACATGTATTTTGTGTTCAGTCATACAGAACTCAAAATAGGATGATATGGTAGTTAAATTGTATGAAAGAAGGATTACAGTGCTATTAAAGCAATCTGTCTCTAAGTAAAAAATGTATTTTCAAACCTAGTGAACAGATACTCAGGCTAAATAAAACGTCCAGAAAAGATGTTAACCTAAATAAAATTATTTGAGGAATAAGTGTAAGGTAGTAGCATCATATCACTGATTTTCAAATTCCAACTTTTATTCAATTAAGCATAGTGCAAGACAGTAGGCACTTAATAAATATTGATTGCTTTATATTGATTGATTATCAGCATGGTTTTTAAATTATTTATGTATTTATAACATTCATTTTATAAAAAAAAAATTGAATTCCCATTTCTCTCACTTCTTCCCATCCCTCCCACACCAATTTAGAAGGCAAGAAATGTAATGTCAAATATACTATAAGATCATGAAAAACATTTCCATATTAGCCATGTTGCAAACAAAAACAATAAAGATAAAGAAAATTATATATATATATGCCTATGTTTGTGTTTGTGTGCTCTTCAGTCTACATTCAGATTCCATCAGTTCTTTGTCTAGAGGAGATAGCATTTTTCAACCTAAGTCCTTCAGAATTTGAATTGTTCAGAATAGCTAAGCCATTCACAGTAGATCATCATTGCTACTATTATGTAGAGTGTTCTAGTTCTTTTCCCTTCACTTTGCATCTCCTCACGTAAATCTTCCTACATTTATTATTTTTTGTGAATGTAGCTTGCTTGTTACCTCTTACAGCATATTTATATTCCATCGCAATCATATGCCAAAATATGCTCAACCACTCTCCCCCATTTGATAGGTATGCTTTCAATTGCCACCTTTTTGTCACCACATAAAGAATTTGTATAAATATTCATGTACATATAGGTCCTTTTACTTTTCTTTAATATTGTTGGGATATAGACTTAACAGTTGTATTGCTGGGTGTAAGGCTATGTAAAATTTTGTAGTTCTTCCTAATTGCTTTTCTGAGTGGTTGGATCAGTTCACAACTCCACCAATAGTAAATTAATGGCCTGATTTTTTGACATCCCTTCCAAAGTAATGCATTTGTCATTTTCTTTTCATTCATATTAGCCAATCTGATAGATAGGTGGTGATAGTTCAAAAGTGTCTTGATTTGCATTTCTCTAAACAATTTTGATTTAGAGTATTAAGAATTTTTAGAGTATTTTTTTCATGTAACTATAATTAGCTTTGATTTCTTCTTCTGAAAATGGCATGTTCGTAGCCTTTAACCATTTTTCAACTAAGGAATGACTCATGTTCTTACAAATTTGATTCAATTTTGTATGTATTTGAGAAGTGAATTTTTTTTTGCAGAGGAAATTGCTGCAATTTTTTTGCACTTTCCTGTTTTCATTCTAATCTTAGCTGCATTGATTTTATTTGTGATTAATTTAACGAAATGAAAATCATATATTTTACTTCCTCATGTTCTATTTATCTCTTGTTTGGTAATAAAATTGTCCCTCCTCCGAGATCTGACAGGTAAGTTTTTTTTTCCATTTTCCTATAATTTGCTTATGATATCACTCACATATAGCTAATGTACCCATTTTGAGCTTATATTTGTATATGGCATAAGATGTCAGTCTACACATAGTTCCAGCCAAATTGCTTTCCTGTTTTCCCAGCTTTTTTTGTCAAATGATGAGGTTTTTTGTATATTTGTGTTTATCAAACCCAAGATTATTACATCCCTTGGCTACATTATATTGTATACATGATTTTTCCACTGATCCACCATTCTATTTCTTAGTCAGTTACACATTACTTTGATAAATACGTCTTTGTAATACAGTTTTAGATCTTGCACTGCTAACCTTTCCTTGTATTCTTGATTTTTTAAACTTCCAGATAAATTTTGTAATTTTTTTCTAGCTTTATAAAATATTCTTGGTAGTTTGGTATGGCATTTAATGAGTAAATTATTTATGGTAGAATGGTCATTTGTTGAAAACATGGACTTGGGAGGCAAGATGTGTAACAGCAAGCAAAATGAACAAAACTTTGTTTTTTTGACTTTTTTGACAAAAAAACACTGACCATAGACTGTTTTTATATGAACAGGGAAGATCAAAACAGAAAGAGGACAGTATTGTCTATATACCCAAGCCCAAAAAGCCTCATTGGAAGAGCTCCAGAAGTATTTTAGAGGTAAAATAAGAGAGGCAGAAGGAAAATTTGAGAAAAAAAATTAGAGGGATGCAACACAGAGTCAACAAATTGGAAAAGAAAGGACAATAATTGACTGAAGAAAACAACTCTTTGAAAAGTAGAATTAGCCAATGGATATGGAAATACAAAAGCAAAAATAAACCTAGTTATTACAAATAAGGAAGGAAACTGCAACTTGTTAAAAAGTACCATACACAATGAGGCAATATCATCACTCAACATATATGCATTATGTAGTATAACATCCAAATTCTTAGAGAAGTTAAGTGAATCACACTAACAAACAGCAAAGCTATACTACTGGGGAATCTCAACCTCTGCTTCTCATAACTAGATAAATATAAACAAATATAAACAAAAAAGAAGTTAAGGAGGAGGATATAATTTTACAAATGTTAAATACCATGGATCTCTGGAGAAATTTGAAAGGGTATAGAAGGAAAATTTATTTTCCCAGTGTACATGGCATCTACACAAAACATGGACAATACATTATAGCATTATCCAATGCAGAAAGGCAGAAATATTAAATATATCCTTTTCAGGCCATTATGAATACAAATTACATGGAATCGAGGACGATGGAAAGATAGAATAAAAATTAATTGAAAACTAAAGAAACTAATCTTAAGAATAAGATTTTAAAAGAACAAATTATAGAAATAATCAACAACTTCATCAAAAAGAATGACAATAATTAGGTAACATATCAAAACTAATGGGATACAGCCAAAGCAGGTCTTAGGGGAAATTTCATATATCTAAATGCTTTCTTGATTGAAGTAGAGAATGAGGAGATCAATAAATTGGGCATCCAACTAAAAAAATAGAAAAAGAAATAATTAAAAATTCCAAATTAAAAATTTTGAATATCAAAGGATATTTTAATAACATTAAAATGAGTGACACTATTGCATGAATAAATAAAACTAAGAGCTGGTTTTATGAAAGAACAACAAAATGGTTAAACTTTTATTAATTTGATTTTTAAAAAGAAATCAAAAAGCAAAATACTAATTTCAAATATGAAAAGGGTGAATTCAGCACAAAGGAAGAGGAAATTCAAAGAACAATTTGGAGCAATTTTGACCAACTATGCCAATAAATCTGACAATCTTAGTGAAATGGATGTATATTCATGAAAATTTCAATTGCCCAAATTAGCAGAAGAGACCTAAAAGTGAATTAAACAAACATTTAAAGAACAAAATTTTCCAATATTATCTAAACTATTTTGGGAAAATAGGTGAATGAGTCCTATTAAATTATTTGATTTGATGCAAACATGGTGCTGATATCTAAACCAGGAAGAGCAAAAGCAAAGAAAGAATATTATAGACCAATTTCTCTGATTTATAGAGATGCAAAAATGTTAAATAAAATAGTAGAAAAGCCACAGAAAATTATCATAATGACACTATTTCCAGGTGGGATTTGTACCAGGAATGAATGACTGGTTCAATATGAGGAAGACTATCAGTATAATTGAGCAAATCAACAACACTAACAAAAATCATATGATTATCTCAATAGATGCAGAAAAAAAATCTTTGATAAAATAAAACACCCATTGCTATTAAAAATATCTAGAGAACACTGGAATAAATGGAGTTTTCCTTAAAATTATAAATAGCACTTATCTAACCATCAGCAAGAATTATATACAATAGGTATAAGCTAGAAGCATTTCCAGTAATATCAGGAGTGAAAAAAGGATGTCCATTTTTAATAGTTATTCAGTATTGTACTAGATGTTGGCTTTAGCAGTAAGAGAAGAAATAAAAATAGACAGTATTAAAATCAGCAAAGAAAATTCAAACCTATTACTCTTTGCAGATGATATGATGGTATACTCAAAGAATCCTAGAGAATGAACTACAAAAAACTGATTGAAATAATTAACAACTTTTGTAAATTGCAGGATATAAAACAAACCCATATAAACCATCAGTATATATATATATATATATATATATATATATATATATATATACATATATATATATAAAACTATCAAATCCCAACAAGAGATAGAAAAATTCTATTTAAAGTAAATGTAGATAATGTAACATACGTGGAAGTCTATTTGCCAAGACAAACCAAGGAACTATATGATCACAATCACAAAGCACTTATCACAAAAATAAAGTCAGATATAAATAATTGGAAAAAAAATCAGTTGCTCATGGATAGACTGAGTTAATGTAATACAAATGACAATTCTGTCTAAAGCAATTTACTTATTCAATGCCTTACCAATCAAACTACCGAAATATGTTATATAGCTAGGAAAAAATAATAAAATTCAACTGGAAGAACAAAATATCAAGGAAGTTAATGCAAAGAAATGCAAGGGAAGATGAGCTAGTTGTGCCAGATCTAAAATAGTATTATAAAGCAGCAATCATAAGAAAAAAAAATCAACTACTTGGTACTGGTTAAGAAACGGATTGTTGGATCAGTGGAATAGTTTAGGTATATAAGGCAGAGTAGTCAATGACTCTAGTAGTTTTCTATTTGATAAAACTAAAGATGCCAGCTTCTAGGATAAGAAATATCTATTTATTAAAAGCTGCTGGGAAAATGTAAAATTGTATGGCAGAAACTAGGCAGAGACCAAGATCTTACATGGTATACCAAGATAAGGTCAAAATGGGTACATGATTTAGAGATAAAGTATGATACCCTAAGCAAATTAGGAGAGGAATGGTTAGTTTATCTGTCAGATGTATGGAAATGAGAAGAATTTATGATGAAAAAAGAGAAACAGTATAAAATGTAAAATGGATTATTTTGATTACATTAAATTGAAAAGTTTTTACAAAAAGCCAATGCAAACAAGGTTAGAAGGGAAGTAGAAACCTGGGAAACAAGTTTAATTGCAAGTGTCTCTGATGGAAGTCTCATTTCTAAAATAATCTAGGAAACTGAGTCAAATTTATAAGAATGAACGTCATTCCGCAATTGAGAAATATTCAAAAAACATAAGCAGGTTGTTTTCTGATGAAGTAAATGAATCAATCTATAGTCATATGAAAAAAATATGCTCTAAATCAGTATTGATTAGAGAAATGCATATCAAAACTACTCTTAGGTAGCACATCACATCCATCACATTGGTTTACATGACAGAGAAGATGTGGGGAAATTGGAACATTGTTGAAGTCGAACTAATCCTATCATTCTGGAGAGCAATTTGGACCTATAGCCATAGGGCTATAAAACTATGCATGCTCTTTGACCTAGCAATGGGATTTCTGGGTACATATAACAAAGAGATCAAAACAATGTGAAAGGAAAAACACATACAAAATATTTGTAGCACCTACTTTTGTGGTGACAAAGAATTAAAAACTGAGGGGTTTTCATCAAGTGGGGAATGGATCAAAAAGTTTTGGCATATAAATGTAATGGAATAGTGTTGTTTCATAAAAAAATGATAGGCGAAGTTCAGGAAAAAAAAAAAACATAGGTAAGACATATGAACTGATGCTAAGTGAAGTAAGCTGAACCAGGGGAACTTTATAAACAGTAACAGCTATATTGTACAATGACCAAATTTGATAGACTCAACTGGTCTCAAAAATTCATTTATCTAAGACAATTACAAAAGACTAAAAATGGAAAAGGCTATCTACATGCACAGTAAAAGCTATGGAGGATGAATGCAGATGGAAGCATACTATTTTCTCTCTGTTTATTTGTCTTTTTTACTTTCTTGTGACTTTTTCCTTTGGCTCTGATTCTTCTTTACAAAATGAATAATATGGGATTATGTTTAATATGATCATACATGTATGGCCTATATCATATCACATACTTTCTTGTGGAGCTGGGAATGGAAGAGAGGGAAACATTTAGAACTCAATATCTTTGTGATTTTGTGCATGTTGAAAACTAAAAATAAATAAAATATTTTTAAGAATATATACTGGGTTGGTCTTACCATGAGCTGTTCATATTTTTTCTAATTGTTCAGATCTGATTTACGTCTGTGAAAAGTGATTTGTAATTCTATTCACTTAGCCCCTGATTATGTCTTGAGTTCTAAATATCCAAGTATTTTTTTATTGTCTACAATTAATTGAAAATAAATTTCTTTTTCTACCTCTTCCTTCTGGACTTTGTTTTAAACACACACACAAAAACACACACACTTGCATACACACAGACACATATATACATATATACAAACATATGGAGACATATTTGTGTGCATATACATATATTTATATATACATACACTTACACACATATATAGTATGTATGTATGTATGCTGGTAGTTTCTGTTCTGCAACTTTGGTAACATTGTTAATTGTTTCAATTTGTTTTTTTTTAGCTCAAGTTCTAGAATTCTCTAAGCTTACCATGATATCATGCTCAAAGAGTGATAATTTTGTTTCTCCATTGCCTATTTTACCTTCAATTTATTTTTCTTCTTTTATTGCTATAACTGGAATTTATAGTACAATGTTTAATAAAAGTGGTGATAATGGGAATCCTTTCTTCATCCCTGATCTTATTGGGAAAATTTCTATTATATCCCCATTACAGACAATGTTTGATGTTAATTTTAGATAGATAGTGATCATTATTTTATCATTTATAATACTAATAATCTTACTTAGAATGTCTATGTTACTCCTATGCTTTTTTTAGTGTTTTTTTAATAGAAGTATTTTCCACATTATGTCTGCTTATATTAAATTAGTAACATGATTGTTCATGTATTTTTGTTATTTGTATAGTTGATTTTATTGATAGGTTTCCTAACATTGAACCAGTCTTGCATTTCTGATACAAATTCCAACTGATCATAGTGTAATATAATGTAAAATCTTTGTAATATATTTTCGTAATATCCTTGCTAGTATTTCATTTATTTTCGCATAATTATTCATTAAAAATTGCTTTATTATTTCCTTTCTTTGTTTTGACTCTTTCTGGTTTAGATATATTGACCAAATTTGTGTTGAATGGAATTTAGTGGGAATTTTTTTATTATTTTTTCCAAATAGTTGCTATGGCAATGGAATTATTTATTCCTTAAATGTTTGTTATATCTAATTTATGAATCCATGGGGTCTGAGGGACGTTCTCTCAAGGAGCTCATTTATTGCTTATTCAATGTCCCTTCTTTCCTTCCTTCCTTCCTTCCTTCCTTCCTTCCTTCCTTCCTTCCTTCCTTCCTTCCTTCCTTCCTTCCTTCCTTCCTTCTTTCCTTCCTTCCTTCCTTCCTTCCTTCCTTCTTTCTTTCCTTCCTTCCTTTCTTTCTTTCTTGAAATAAGGTCATTTAAGATTCAGGTTATTTAAGACTCTGTGTTCTGTTAATCTGGCTAATTTACATTTGTGTGAATATTCATAACTCTTAGATTGTCAAGTTTATTGGTATCTGGTTGAGCAAAAGGGTTCTTAATTTAATTTCATCGTGTTGGTGTTCTATTCACCAATTTCATTTTTAATACTTGGAATTTGGTTTTCTTTTGATAAAAATGAAATTTACCAAAGTATATCTATTTTTAAATTTGTTTTCATAAAACAACATCTTAGTTTTATATATTGATTTTTTTTTTACTTTCAATTTTGCTAGCTCTCTGAATTTTCATGATTTCCAATGTGATCTTAATTTGGGAAATTTTAATTCATTTTTTGTAGGTTTTAATAATTACATGTCTAGTTGATTGTTATGCTCTTTCTCCATTTTATTGATGTACTTTCTCAAGATACAAATTTTCTCTGAAATACTGCTTTGGCTATATCCCATTGATTTTGGTATGTTGTCTCATTGCTGCCATTCTTGTTGGTGAATTGTTTCTATGATTACTTCTTTGACCCACTCATTCTTTAGGATTGGATTACTTTACAATTGAATTTTAATCTTTATTTTTTTTCTTAATAGCATTTTATTTTCTCCAATTACATGTAAAGGTGGATTTCAATATTCATTCTTTTAAGATTTTGAGTTCCATTTTTTCTCCCTCTCTTCTGTCCCACCTCCCCAAGATGCCATGCAATCTAATATAATCTATACATGTAATATAGTATTAAATATATTTCCATATTAGTCATGCTATGAAAGAAGTATAAGAACAAAAGGGGAACACACACACATACACGAAAAGGAAAATAGTATGCTTCAATATGCATTCAGACTTTGTAATTTTTTCTTTGGATGAGGATAAAATTTTCTCTCTGGATTCTTTTGTAATTGTCTTAGATCATTGTATTTCTGAGATGAGGTAAATCTATTACAGCCAGTCACCTCACAGTGTTGCTATTACTATGTACAATGTACTGATGGTTCTGCTCTATTCACTCAGCATCCATTCATGTGAATCTTTCCAGGTTTTTCTTAAATATGCCTACAGATAATTCTTTATAAATATTACTATTACATTACACTCATATAATAACACCTTGTTCAGCCATTTCCCAACTGATGGGTATCCTCTCAATTTCCAATTCTTGGCCACAACAAAAAGAGTTACTATAAATATTTTTGCACATATGGGTCCTTTTTCCTATTTTTGTGATCTCTTTGGGATATAGCCCTAGAAGTGATATTACTGGTTGAAAGGATAGGCACATTTTTATTACTCTTTGGGTGTAGTTCCAAATTGTTCTCCAGAATGGTTGGATCAGTTCACAATTCCACCAACAATGCATTAGTATCCTATTTTTCCACATCATCTCCAACATTTATCATTTTCCTTTTTTGTCATATTTTTGTATCAGCAAGCACCCCAGCATTCCCAGGGTGGCTGCCAACACAGGTTCTTAGATATGCTTTGATAAAGGAAAGCAACTCAAAATGGGTTAACAAGCTTACTTTAATCAGTCAAATATGTATTGTTTACCTAGTTCAGGGGAAAAAGTTCAGCATCCGAACTTCAGAGTATATAGACAGAATTATCAAGACAGACAAACAGATCAAGTGGACAGGTTTCCAAACTGTCCAACCATTACATCCATACCAAATCAACATCTGGGTTTTTCAAAGCCAGGGGTCTCTCAACAACAGCTTCCCAGAGTCTCATCTGATCAAATCACAGATCACTTCTCAAAGTGAGCCGCAAAGCAAAGACTCACATCAGGGATTATATAGCCTGCTCCTGGCTCAGAAAATGTAACAACCTTCTGGACCCCCTGGCCAATCAAAAAGTATCTACTAAAAAACAAGCCTCCTACCCCAGGCTCCAGGTGCAATTTAGCCTAGGGGCAGGGAAGATCTTATATTTGCATTTCCATTACATTTTCCCTTCTGATAAATATGAGGTTGTTTTAATTTGCATTTCTCTAATCAATAGTGATTTAAAGTCCTTTATCATATGCCTTTAGATATCTTTGGTTTCTTCATCTGAAAACTGCCTGTTCTTATCATTTGACCATTTATCAATTGAGGAATAATGTGTTTTATTATAAATTTTACTTAGTTCTCTGTGTAGTTTATAAATGAAACCTTTATCAGAGACACTGGTTGTAAAGATTTTTTGCCATCTTACTGCTTTCATTCTAATTATAAAGCTGTTGGTTTGCTTGTGCAAAACTTTTTTAATTTAACTATTTCCCAAATTATTCATTTCATATTTCTTAAAATTCTCTATCTCTTGTTTTTCATAAATTCTTCCCTTCTCTATAGATTTGAGAGGCAAAATATACATTGCTTTACTACTTTGCTTATGGTATTACCATTTATATCTAAATTATGTTTTGACCTTATCATGGTATAGGTGTGAGATGTTGGTGAAGCCTAGTTTCTGCCATGTTACTTTCCACTATTCCCAGACATTGTTGAAAAATAGTTAGTCGTTTTCCCAGAAGTTGGTGTCTATCTATCAGTAGATTACTAAAGTTATTGACTACTGTGTCTTGTATATGAAACCTATTCTACTGATTCACCACTCTATTTCTTAACCAATACCAAATAATTTCAATGATTTCCACTGTATTATATGGTTTTAGATCTAGTACAACTAGGCCACCTTCCCTTGCATTTCTTTTTCTTAACTCCCTTGATATTCTAGATCTTTTGTTTTCTAGATGAATTGTATTATTATTTTTCTTACCTCTCTAAAATATTTTTGGTAGTTTTATTGGTATGGCTCTGAATAAGTAAATTAATTTAAGTGAAATCATCATTTTTTCTAATATTAGCTTGGCCTAACCATGAACAACTAATATTTTTCCAATTATTTAGATCTTATTTTATTTTTGTAAAAATTATTTTGTTATTATGTTCATTTAATTACTTTGTTTCTCTTGACAGGAAGCCTCTCAAATATTTTATAATGTGTACAGTTACTCTGAATGGAATTTCTCTTTCTATCTCTTGCTGCTGGGTAATGTTCGTAATATAAGGAAAAGTCGATGATTTTTATGGGTATATTTTACATTCCACAACTTTGGTAAATTTGTTAATTGTTTCAAGTAATATATTTCGTTCATTATATATGACTTTTAGGTATACTCATCATCCAAAAAAAGTAATAGTTTTGTTTCCTCATTGCCTATTCTAATTATGATGAGAATTAGGTTTAAACAATGTTCATTCCCTTCCCTTCTTTCCCTCTACTGTAACAGGTCTTTCCCATCTCTTCATGTAATGTTATTAAATTTATTCTTCCCCCTTTTTGTTTCTCCCAGGATAATTCTTTTGTTAATTCTCAATTTTTTTGGTCAGCTCATTAAAGTCAACTTATAGCCATACCATCTTTCAATGTATGCAACTTCTAACTTCCATAATAGAGACACAGTTCTCAAGAGTTACAAGTACCATGTTCTTTGAAAAGATATAAACAGTTTCATCTTATTGAATAAATATTTTTCTTTCCTGTTTAACTTTTATGCTTCTTTTGAGTTTTGCATTTGAAGATAAAAGTTTCTGTTCAATTCTGAACTTTTCATCAGGAAAGTTTGAAAGTCCTCTTCTTCATTGAATATCCATCATTTACCCTGAAAGATTATGTTGACTTTTGTTGGGTGATTGATTCATAGTTGTAATTCAAGCTCTTTTGCCTTCTGGGAATAACATATTCCAAGTCCTTAAATCCTTTAAGGTAGAATATGTTAAGTCCTGCATAATCTTGACTCTGGGTCTTGTCATTTGAATTGTTTCTTTCTGGCTGCTTGCAGTATTTTTTCCTTCAATTGATAATTGTAGAATTTGGTTACAACCTTTCTTGGAGTTTCCATTTTGGGATCTCTTTTAGGAGGTGATCAATGGATTGTTTTATGCCTATTTTACCCTCTGGTTGTAGGGTATCAAGGCAGTTGTCCTGGATAATTTCTTGAAATATGCTGTCTAGTCCTTTTATGATGAAGACATTTATGTAGTTCAATAATTCTTAAATCATCTCTGCTGGATCTATTTTCCAAGTCAGTTGTTTTTCCAATTAAGTATTTTTCATTTTCTTCTATTTTTTTTCATTCTTTTGATTTTGTTTGATTGATTTTTTGATGTCTCATACAGTCTTTAGCTCCCACTTGCCTGAATCTAATTTTAAGGAATTATTTTCTTCAGTTAACCTTTTTTTTTTTACCTCTTTTTCCATTTGGTCAATTCTACTTTGTAAGAAGTTGTTTTCTTTAGACAATGTTTGTGCTTCCTTTTCTAAACCATTGACTCCTTTTTCATACTTCTCCTACATAACTTTCATTTCTTTTGCTGTTTTTCTTCTACCACTTTTTCTTGAGTTTTAATTTTTTGAGCTTTTCCAAGAGGACGTTTTGAAGTTGTTACCAATTCATCCTCCCTTTTGAAGCTTCACATGTAGGGAATTTGACATTGTTGTCCTATTGAGTTTGTGCTTTCAGATTCCCTATAACCATAGTAACCTATGGCCAGGGGTCATTTGGGCCTTTTTGGTTCACTTTTTAAAAATAGAGTTCTACTCTTTGTACACAGAGGACACTGTCCTAAATTTTTTTATAATAGAGGCCAGGTGCCTGGTCATTGACTTTCAGCTCTGAGCCATCAGCTTGAGGTTTGCCCACTCTCCTGCCGTGGCCTGGCCTAGGTGCACCGGCTGTTCCAGGGTTCTAGGGCTGGCAATTTGCCTTCTGCACTGGGGTTGGATGCTTTATAGATACCTGCTGTGCCACAAGTCTGCTAAGCCAGGAATTAGGGGCCTTATTTGTTGATCTGTGCCGTGTATTAGAGCCTCCTACTGGCTTGCCTGGATACTCCTCTTCTATCCAAGGGAGAAAGATCTTTCCTTAAGTCCTTATGAGTTATTTTAAGCTGGAAATTTATTTCACTTCATCGTTTTGTGAGTTTTGTTGCTCCAGAATCTGTTTATAGACTCGCTTTAACATTGCATTTGAGGAAAATGGGGAAGAGATCAGGCAAGTTCTTGGCTTCTCTCTGACATCTTGTCTCTGCCTCCACTTTAATTTATTTTTTCCTATTTTCCTATAACTCTTATTTGATATAAAATCCTTTTTACTTTCATTTCTAAAAATTTTTGTTGGATCTGTGTCCAATTCATATTTTTTCAGGCTTTACCTGCAGCTGTTTACATCTTTGTGTCCTAAGTTTGTGTCTTAACCTTCCCTGTGACTATAGTAGTTTTATGGTAAATTTATTTTCTTATTTTCTATTTGCAGTTTGCTTACTTTCCAGCCTATTTCTTGAATTTTAATTTTACATTAGAGATAAGCTTTCCTGTCATGTTGGAGAGCACACTGTCCCAAGATTCAGTTTTTATTAGTGTTCTTGTTTGTTTGGGGGATTTTTGGCTGCTATTTTCAGAGCTTGGTCTGCGGTTCTCTAATGTTGCAATGCTTCCAAAATGACATGAACTAAAGGAAGGTGTGGTAACCCCTCTTCTGGCCTGTGTTCTGTCCTTTACCTAGGAAGGGACTCTGATCCCCTGAAGCTGCAAATACTAGACCCCACTTGGCCCTAGTATTATGACCAGGTCCCTTCGTCTGTAGTCACAAGTGCTATGCTCATTTCTGCCTTGGGACTGAGACCAACTCCTCTGATCTATTTTGAGTGACCACAAGCACTCTTCTCATTCCTGGACAGGTTTCCAGTGCCCTATTCCCCTCAAACTATAAGATCTAGTATTCCTTTTCATCCTGAAGATGTGACATGGAACTGTATAAAGATAATCCAACAGAGTTTTATATGCAGTGCCAAAATAAGGTTCTTTCTAATCTGTTTCTGGTTAATTGTCTGATCCCCTTATCTCTGGGTTTAGAGTTCCTGAAGCTCCTCCTTCTGATATTGTACTTGGTGTTGTTGCTGTGTTAGCTGTACTTTGTTGTGGCTCCCACGCTGATGTCAAAGATCACTCCTCTCCTCTTCCTAAGTTGTGTGGGATTGGAAAAAAAATGTCTTACTCCACCTTTTTTTTTGGCTTTGCCATTTGGGAGAGTTCATCTGAGTTGCTGCCTATCCTTAACCATTTTGCCTGTGTCCTGATTCTCAGCACTCCTAAAGTAAATATAAAAGAAAATAAAGATGGAGTAAACTGATTCACAGAATTCCTAGGGAATCCTCATGTGAGGGGCATCACAGGTAGTAGCTAGAAACCTAAGAAGTAACCATCACAAATGACGTAGAATATATGTATTTCAAAGCTATTTGACTGATATTTCTTTAAAAAAAAGAAAAAAAATTCTAAAAGTTAACTTGAAAGGTTTTATATGTTAATAGATGCAATTAAATGAGGTAATCAAATGCATGAGATTGATATCACAAGCCTCAGCCTGGTAAACTGTGGGGAGAACCTCCATCAATGCAGATTATAACTCATGCATGCCTGTTGGTATTCGGCCTCTTTGTCTAGAGTTTTTTCAAGTTCTTATACTGGATCTGCACAAAATACTGGAAGCCTTCCATTAGTTTTTTTTTTTTTTCTCCTTTCATGTGTAGCAGCAATGCAACTACAGTTAATGCCTTACTTTCTGACTGAACTACTTGCTTTTGTGGTAACATATTTCTTGAATGATATCACTTACATCAGCTCTTTCATTTAGGACACACTTTGAATTGTGTTTCTCCTACTTGAATTCATTGTACATCTTCCTATAACTTTTCAGATAATCCCAAAAAATTTATTCCTTGGTGTTTGTTTTCCATAGAGTCCAACCATACAGCACTTCTGGAGAAAGAACATTTGATGAAAAAGATACATTTAGATACACTTAAGGAACAGCTTGTCATTATTAAAATTATTGCATAATTTTTCAAATGTGAGCAAATGCTGTTAGTTTTGGACTAATTGTAATTCCTATCATAAATGTTTGAGCTGATTTACTTAATAGACTAGACATTCAACTACATGCCATACTGTTGAATTTAATTCCCATTGGATAGGAATATATCAAAAGAATGGGGAAATAAATCACAGATGATATGATTATGCAAATTACTAAAATGTAAAATGTTACATCAGAAACTACTAACTTATACACTATTTTTAATGAAAATGTAGGCATCATCATTGGTATTAATATGAGAATATAACTGGCAAGCTTTTGAAAATAATTATTGGTTTTCAGGTTCTATCCATAATGCCCTAGGCCTGTCTTTTCACTGTTACCTCAACTGGACTTCTACTTTCAGACCTGACTCCTGATATACATTTAGAAAGAAGTATTTTACTGCTTTTATATCACTCTGTTGCTGTCTTTGGCTACTATTCCTGTATTTCTGTTGTCTGGGTATTTGAGAAGCAAATAATTTCTTCATGTCTGATATTTTTTTCTAAGAATGTTTCAAACTATAATCCAATATCCTTAATGAAGGTTTATACAAAATATATAAGTAAATAAAATCCTTGCTAGGAGGTCATAGGAAAACACCACAGAGGTCATACACAAGGTCCAGGTGGTATTTATACCAGGAATGTGGGTTTGGTTCAAATTTGGGAAAATTTTCAGTATAGTTGAAACATAATTGAAAAAATAACAAAAACAACAAAAATATATGATGATATCAATACCTACATAGTGAGAGCATTTAATAAAATACAACCCCATTCCTATTGAAAACAACAGAAAACATCGGGAAAGAAGAAAGATGATTATTGAAAAAGACAATTTATAGATGAAGACTACAAAAGAATCATTGCATTTATTGTATTGGGGTCACAAGTGGCCATTTGAAGATATGAGAGACAATTAGCTGTCCTTATAGAATAAAAATATTTATAGACTGAAAATGGATCTTATTTTTTTTAAATATCAAATGAGAGTCATATCTTCCTGTTTCCCAGATTTTAAGGAACTTATCTATTGGGCTACTTAATATGATCCTTAGATTTAACCCCCATTTCTCTTATTCAGAAGGTTTTCTGTAGAGTTATAGCAAAACCATTCTTTTTTAGTTCTTTGAAATAACTGAAAATTTCTGCTTTCTTCCAACAAAATTACAATGAGGGAAGAGGGATACTGATATATCCTAGAGTCTGGTAAGGTTGATTCTGTTATCTAACACTTCTAGAGGCAAATAAAAATTTCATATTTTTTACTGATTGTTTAGTATTTTCCAAATGTCCACCTGTGTTTCATACCAAATGCCAGTTTCTTAAATTTTCAATGGAAACATTTCTTTTTTTTTAATTCTTCCTATTTTTTTCTGGTCCCCTGAGACTTAGGAATATTTTTCTTTATATGTGTTTCCTGCTTAGCAAAATCAATCATAAACAATTTAAATTTTGAATTTTCATGAGCGTTCCAACTGTGTTTTGATGCTGTGCTGAATGATCATATAACTTGATGAAAGTTTTGTGGTTGGCAAAATGAAATATTTATTTTACAATCATAAAACTTTGTGATCTACTGATATAATTCCATATAGTGAGAGAGATTTCTAGAAGCTGATCTCTGTATCATAACATGGACATCCTTTGGCCAGAGAGGTTCCTCAGGAGTGTTTATCCTTATTTACCCTTATATAGCTAGGAAATTCCGCAAATGAGATACTACAAATCATGTAAGATAACCAGCATCACAAAATATCACAGCAAGACCTTTGACCCAGAGCTAGAACGAATCTTAGAAGTCATCTAGACAAAGATTTATGTATATATATATATATATATATATATATATATATAAAAGAATCATCATTTGAAAATGTATAAAAAATTCATGTTAGCCAAAGATCTCTAATTAGGTGGAGCCTCTTACTTTCTGAAAAGGCCTATTCATTTTGGTACAGTTGTTATTGCTAGGGTTGTTTTTTTTTTCATTTTTCCATTTTTCTGTTCATTTAGCCTATTTTTTTCTTTTCAGCCTCCTCCCATTTCTCCTGTTTGGGCTCTGTAAGACCAAATAGAACAAGTCTATTCCCTCTTCTAGGTTTCGGCCTTTCGTGTATTTCAAGAAAGTTATAATAGCTTTAAGAAAAAAAACTATGATACTCCACCCCACTTCAAACCACCTTCTTTCTTTCCTGCTAACCACTCTAAGATCTTTCATTTGTTCTTCATATAATATGAATTCAAAATCCCTCATCCTCATTATTCTCATCTGAATATACCTTATCACTGTTCTTCCTAAAAATTTGCTTCCAGAAATGAATGCCATATTTCAGAAGTGGTCTATTTGACTTAATCATTTATTATCTAGTAAATCTTCCCATTTCCAATCAAAACTACACTAGCCTTATCACATGATTACACTCTTTTTTTCTAGTTGTTGTTTTGTTTTGTTTCTTCTTTCTTTTGGTACCTCCCATTTGTCCTAATTATTCTTTAGTACATGATCAATGTGAAAATAGATTTATCATGAATGTATATGTCGAGCTTATATCAGATGGCACACTGCCTTGCGGAGGGGGGAGGGGACAGAAAGGTGAAAATTAAAAACTCAAAAGCTTAAGGATGTGAATGTTGAAAATTAAAAATTAATTAAATAATGAAAATAATCCTTAACTTCTTTCAAGAGTTAATTTAATCGACACTTTCTATAGGAAGCTTTTCCTTATATTTCTTCTTATTAATACCCTATCTCTCCACAAATTATTGTGTACTACACTAATTTATCTGTGTTACTATTTTCCCCCAATTTATATTCAAACTACTTTAGATGAAAGTGTTTTTTTTTAAATTTTCTCTTTGTATTGCTAGTATGGAAGTGAAATGTCTTGCACATAAAAATCATATTTTAATTGTGTTAATATGCTTAAGTAATATTGTATTAAATACAAAATTAAAAGCAATTCAAATTTACAAGGTGTTGAACATATCATGTGTGTTTAATATGTGAGAAGGGACCTACTTAGGTTAGCATATATGGGAACATTGAAATAATGGCATTTGCATAATTAAAAACCTTTATCAGAATATTAGGAATATCATCCTGTTACTTAGATATTTTGTCACCAGAAAGAAAAACTTAAATTTTTGGCTCTATCCAGACTTAATTAAACCATCCGATACATTTTTGGAGTGTGCTTAGTACATTAAATTGAAATGATAATATGTTTATGTTAAAAAAGGCCTGCCTCATTTAAACATGTTAATTTATGTAGATTTTGACTAGATGCTGAGGGATTTGAAAAAGGAAAATTCATATGAAGAACATTTAAATAGAGTAGGAACTTTTAGCCTAAGGGGGTAAAGGCCCAAAGGAAATATAAAACCTCTTTTTTAAATATATTTAAAAAGTTAGAACTGAGTAAAATCACTGTGCAAAACTACACATGAAACACCAGCAATTGAGAGGAAAGCAAGAGTTGAGAGAAATGTTAAAGATTTCTTGAAGGATATAGCATTTCAAAAAGACATTGAATCCTGCAAGGATATAAAAATTTTGTACTATGGCATAACAAAGTGTTACTCTGGAAACAAGGAATGCTGGGATTCAATCCAGAATCTGATGTGAAGGGACTATGACCCTTGACTTAAACTTTTAGTGCTCTACAAAATGCTATAACCATAAGTTGCAGAGAAGGGGCCATCCTGATTGGCAGAGAGAATTTCTTCATCTGGAAAATTACCATTTGAGTGAAATTCCAATTCTAGTTCCTATCTGTATTGAATGTTGGATAGGATTTTTACAGGTAAGAATAGGAGGGGGGCACTCTAGATAATAGAATATCATGACAAATGAAAATAAAGAGCATATTTTGGCAAATAAGAATAAAGAAGCCAACAGAAATTTTTAAGGACTCAATATTTGTCACAGAATTTGCAGTGGGTATCAAAAGTGGGTATCGAAAGGGCTAGCTAGGTGGCACAGTGAAGAGAGCACTGGGCTTGGAGTCAGGAATACCTGAGTTAAAATCTGGCCTCAGACACTTACCACACCACTCACTAGCTGTGTGACCTTGGCAAGTCATGTAATCCCAATTGCCCTGGCTTCCCCCCTCCAAAAAAAAAAAGAAGCAAAAAAATAAATCAAAAATAGGTGGTGCAGTGAGTAGGGTACTGACACTGGAGTCCGGAGGACCTGAGTTCAAATCTGGCCTCAGACTCTTAACACAAAAAAACTATAGTCATGTGACCTTGGGCAAGTCACTTAACCCCAATTGCCCCTCCAAAAAAAAAAGAAAAGTTAAAAACCATCTCTGCCCTCATTTTTAAACGTTCAAATTGAAGAAGCAACATACAAATAATTAGGTCCAAATTATATGCATACATACATATATACATAACATACATACACACTGAGAGAGAGAGTAGCAGGAAAGGAACCTCAGAAGGGAAGATGGAAGTAATTTGGGAGGGAGAAAGAATGCTTCCTTCCAAAAGGTCATAATTGAGTTGAAACTTGAAGGAAATCAGGGATGCCCAGAAGTGCCAAGAAAAGTACATGAAGAAAAAAAAGAAGACGGAATATTGCACAAGGAATAGGATTGTGTGCAGGGAACAGCCAATAGACCCATATGATTACAACACAGAATACATAAAAAAGAATTACCTGGAAAAGTAGGAAAAACTCTAGTTGTGAAGCACTTTAAGTCCAAAGGAAAGGATTTTATACTTGATTCTGGAGGTAACAGGGATGCAAATAGAGAGTATATTGAATAGGAAGGTGAGATATATATATATATATATATTTTTTTAAAGCAATTGGGGTTAAGTAACTTGCTCAAGGTTACACAGCCAGGTGTTTCTGGGCGGGTGCTAAGTGTCTGAGCCCGGGATTTGATCTCCAGGTCTTCTCAACACTGGAGCCGGTGCTCTTACTCGCTGTGCTACCTGGCCACCCCTGAAGGTGATATATTTAGACCTATAATTTAGGAAAATTGCTTTGGTAGATAAGAGGAAGGAAGAGTTGTGGGGGGAAAGAATTGAGTTAGGTAGATAAATTAAACGTCTATTGTGATCATACAAGCAAGAGACAATCAGAACTTCTATAGAATTTGTATGAGTGCAGAAAAAAGGATATTATATTTGAGAGATGTTTTGAAAGTATAAATGACTACCTTTGATTGGTTACATAAATAAATTAGGTAAGAGTGAGAGGTTCAGGAAGTTATGATATTGCAAACTTGAATGACAGGGCAGGTGGTTGTCAATTTGAAAGTAACAGAGTTAAGAAGAAAGGATGATTTTGAAGAGAATGATAATGAATTCCATTTTGGTCATGTTGAGTTTGAAAAAATGCCAAATAGACACTTGGAGATACAGAATTGAAACTCAAGAGTGAGAGAAGAGCTGGATTTATAAAACTGGGAATTATCTGCATGGAAATAATTGAACCCATGGGAGATTATGAGTTCACCAAGTGGGAGATCATAGGGAGAATGGAGAAGAAAGTTTATTGAATCGTTTTAAAGAATGTTGAGGGATAGAGAGAAGATCAAAGGGAAACAGACAAACAGGAAATCTTTGAAAGAAGTACATTGATATTTTCAAAATATGCTTGAGGTAAAATATAAGACATACATAATAAAAATTCAGTTTCATATGTAATGAATTTTCTCCTTTTTTATATATGGACAATATCTTTATTTCTGTATTTTGTTTAATTTAGAATATATCAAATGTATGTTAATTTAAAAATGAAGTAAAATTATGAGACCAGAGCCTTGGGAAGGGAGAATGTGGGGTGAAAAATTTGAAAGAAGAGTAAAATGAAGCATTCAGTCAAAAATGAGAAGCATGTAAAGAAAGTGATGTCATGAAAACCCAGAAATAAGAGAGTATTAATGATAAGATTGTGATTATCAGTGTCAAATGCTGAAGAGAAATCAAGAAGGATGAGGACTGAGAAAAGACCATTATGTTTGGCAGTTGAGAGATCATTGGTAACTTTAGAGAGAACACTTCTAGCTGTATGATGAGTTCAGAAGCCAGATTAAAGAGGGTTATATATATATGTATACATATACACATATACATATACATATATGTATATGTATAGATGTGTGTATGTGTTTATATATATATGACAATAGTGGAGGACTTGTTAGGATTTAGTGAATATTTGTTTTGTTTAGTTTTAGGATGAAGGAGACTTTGGTATGTTTATAGACAAGAAATAAAGAGCTAGTAGACAGAGACTGAAGATTAAAATATGGTAGGGGAGACTGGAGAAACGCTGCTGAAGAATACAGGTGATGATAAGATGTAGGTCCCATATACAGGTACATTCGAATTAAGGAGGTCTGACTAGTTATCAGATACTGTGTTGAGGAGAAATAGTCGGGATTGATATCAGAGGGACATGAGAGGAGAAAAGAACAGAGAAGAACATGAGAAGAAAACAAAAATAGCTTCATTGAAGGGATAGAGTCAAGTTCTTTGAGAGGATGGGGTTATGGAATAGCATGGAAAGACTGAGGAAACAAAAAAAATGTTTGGAAAGCTGCTAAAGTGTATGCCATATGGAATCAAATAGGTAAAAGTAGTAGAATTACTTTGTTGTAATAAATGTCCAGTTGAAATTATCCAGCACAAAGTTATAGTGGACTCTGTTTCTTGATTTCTTTCAGCTCTATTTAATAGCTTGTGAGTAGTAGTGAAGCTTTCAGATTATGAGAATGATACAGGATTGATGTTTGCCTCAACAATAGACAAGGAAGCAAGCGATATGAGAGTAAAAGACAATATAAATGTAGACCAAATCAACATTTCTCCCTTCTTTTCACCATAGGGTCAAGAATGAGCTGGGGAAAGGGATAATATTGATTGACAGAAGGGTTAAAATAATAGGGATAAAGATTAGGTGCTGGTGAGGCATAGAAGAATTATTTGGGGGAAAGGCAAGGTTATTGTGGTTAAGTGATGAAGTAAATATTTTTTAATGAAAAAATAAAACAAATTCGGAATTCATTATCTTGTAAATAGAGCAACTGTAGTGATCACAAGATTAAAAAGTATGATCATTTTGCGTGTTACTGAGGTAGATTTGAGGTATAGGTCAGAGGCATCACACTCCCAGTTGTAAGCACAATTCACAGTATAAGGAAACCAAAATAAATTTAATTGGGAAATGTTTGACAATATTAATAAACATACATAATTTTAATTTGTAGTTTTGTAAGTCAGTATATGATCCCTCCTATGAATCTTTTGTATTTGAATATATCACCAGTGGACAAGTTTTGGGAGTTGAATAGATTGAGAAAATGGAAAGTTAGGACATTTGAGGGAACATCAATATGGACGTTGAAGTCCCACAGAGTTTGTGTGTATTGAAGACTGTGAGTCAGACATTAATAGACAACAACTACCAGTATCTGGAATAGGGGAAAACCATGGATTGAATCAGCCCCATAAGAGGACATATTGCTAAATGATGGTGGGAAAAAAGTGTCTGTAAGGGGCAATGAGGAGCAAGGAGCATTCTGATTCAGTCATAATCGTGGACAAATTGAGTTGGTATGGGTAAATATCCAAGAAATACTAGAAAGAATAATGAGGGAAGTAATGTCCTTTGGATAGAGCTAGCTCTCAGTGACTGATAAGAAATGGAAAGATAGAAAAAAAGATGATTGGGAGGAAAGCCAGTATGTCAATTGGGTTGCAAGTTTTCTTTAGGGTTTACTAGAAGCAGGTGAATCTGGAGAGGAAAATTGACAGTAGAAGTGGGATAAGAGAGGTGATAATGTGGAATCATGTAGCTAAAGTAAGGAATGTTTTCTTGCACGTGTGGTGTGTGTGTGTGTGTGTGTGTGTGTGTGTGTGTTGCACAGTCAGGGCTTTCATATTACAGGAAAAGGGAAAGTAGGATGGAGTAAGAGCATTCCAATCTTTGGGGAATGTCTCCAGAAAGAGGAGTGAGTTTAGCCCATGAAGACAGTTAATTAAAATTTTCAAGGTGGATTATTTGTTTGGGCACCACCCTCTAATGCACTTATTTATTATATATTAATATATATATTATTATATTTGTTATTATAATATTATATATTATATTTTATTATTATAATATTATATATTAATATACATTTATACAACTAAATACACCCCTTATCTACCGTATTACTTTGTTGTTGCCCTAGACTCCCTTTCCTACTGGGAAGCTTAGAAAGGAGGCAGGAGGTGTTTTTCTCTAGTACAGAAGAGCTGAACTATCAGGACTGCTTTTGTTGTCTGGAAAATGGAGGAGATGGGATCAAGTTTTTACCAAAAATTTGGGAAAGTGTGTTTTTTTTTTTTTAATAATGAATGTACCACTCAGAAGTGTTTAAGCAATAGTAATGAATGCTATTCGTATCTTATACTTTACATTTTTGCCAAAGACCTATAGTTTCATTTACCTCTCTTGTGGTAACTTATCAGACATTTATTAGAGTAAACATGCAAGTTTTCTGTGTCATGATTGATTTATTGGGTATTTTTTTGTGTGTTGATCATCTTTTGACCTTGCATTTGATCAGAAATTACTCCATTAATCTATTGTCCTTCTTATTGTCCGTTCTCCCTTCTTTTCTTCTGTTCCCCTTTACCTCTTGGCTTGCCTGATTTGGAGATCCATTATGTTGCTACTCGACTTAGTCACTGCTACCCTGCTGGAAGGCTCTGATGGTGAGAGTTCTGTCACTGTAGGTTTCCCTTTGTTTTGTAATTAATGCAAGTTTCAGAATGGGATAGAAGGTGGAAATCAGACCTCACTCCACTCCTGGAATCTTAGCCACACAATTGTGTATGCTTCTAGATATACAGCATAGGGCCTGTGAATACTCTTCCTCCTGAAAAGCCACTCTTTGATGAAGGAAACTTCCTTAATCTTTACTAGACCTTAAACTGGGTAATGAGAGATTTACCAGTTGTCACCTATTCCTTTATCCTAAACCCATTAGGTTTATCTATGCTGAATCTGAGACATTTTCTTGCCCCTGTGATGTATAAACCTTTAGAGTATTTCTAGAATGCTTGTCTACTATCAAGGTATTGTTGTTCAGTCCTCTGAGTCATATCTGATTCTTTGTGACCCCATTTGGGGTTTTCTTGGCAATGATACTGGAATGGTTTGCCATTTCCTTCTGCAGTACATTACAGCAAAAATAGGTTAAGTTACTTGTCCACAGTCACACAACTAGTGAGTGACTGAGGCTGAATTTGAACTCACTTCTTCCTGACTCTAGGCTCAGAATTTTATCACAGTATTCACACAACCTGGGTGTCATGAACTGAACCAAAAGAGGGATTAACTTCCTCCCTCTTTCTTATCATGTCAAAAAAAGTATATAGTGGTATTTTTCTGTTTTGTTTCACTGATGCTTCTCAATATTAGTTGTCAGTGGAAGTCTCCACCACACATAACTGGGAGTTCAAGCTACGACAAATTCGGATCCAGGATTCTAGATGGGATACTAGTCAACCCAGAAGGTAATCATGAAGAAGACAGGGTCGTTGGAACTCAAACCTAAGTTGCAATTTTGTACTTGGATTTTAGTACTGTGTTTTATGGGAACTGAGCTCAGCTATGTATCTACCCCTTTTACCCTCCTCAGAGAATAAAGGGGTATGATGGGGGAGGATTAAGTTCTACATTGTTAAGTTTCAGTTTGCATATATGTGATTATACCTTTGGAACTAGATATGCTTTTGTAAAAGCTCATATGACTTAGTGTCTAAATGGAATTAGAATATAGGAACCTACACCTACAAGTAAGGAGACATAATTTTTGGGGCTGAAGCCATTTTTTAAAAGAATATAGGTACCCCAAAACCTCTCTAATAGTACTGAACATCTCTGGAGAGAGGCTGACATGTAACTCTTGTCCTTCATACTGTGCTACAGATGGTATCGGCATCTTCACTAAGTTACTTATTGTAGGTGTGTGCTGTTTTCTTGTATTTCTTAAGCTCTAAGCCACTTGGGCTAGGGTACATTTTCCTTAAAAAGTATTGAAACTATCCTTGTAATTTAATTGGCTCAACGTACCAAGATTCAGGCCACTATTGAAGGTTATGTGTTTTCTAACTATAAAAGCAACCAGAACTCAAGGGATTAGAGAAGCTCAAAGAACATCACAGGAATCAAAAAATGAAAAGAAATTATGCTCATGTGAATAAAGGCCTATGTCCTTGAGTATACTTTCTATGTTGTTGATGCCCTCCCCTTGCTATGGCTAAATAAATCTTATATCTCCCAGAAATATCATGTTTAATTCTAACCTTAAATCTGAGATACTATCCCAGCCTGAGCCAAGTCTGGCCTACTTTAAGTATTGAATTAAATATGGGTTTAATGACTAATGAGGCATAAGGGGAAAGAGCCTGTGATAAATTCATAACATTATATGATAAATTTCTAAATACATGGTACAGTAGTCAACAATATGAACTTGGAGTCAGAAGATCTGAATTATAGTCCCAGTTCCAACATATGGATGGCACATTCAAGTCCCACCTTCATACATTTTGTGAAAATAGACAAATCATTTAAACTTTCTGAGACTCTCTTTTCTCTTGAAACATAAACTAAAAAGTGATGAAAAAGGCAGTGGGGCATAATATATAGAAAGTTGGCCCGGAAGCCAGGAAATCCTGCATTCAAGTTCTGCCTTCAAAACAGAGTGGCTATGTGACTCTGGACAAATAGCTTAACAGCCCAAAGCTCCAGGCAACTCTCTAAGAATATAATGTAATTGCAAAGAATATCAAGTTCCATTATCAGAGAAATTTCTTTACCCAAGATAAATAACTAGAAATAAGATCAAATGTTCAGTAAAACAAAGCAAAACAAAATCAAATATTAAAAGTATATTTTTACTTTCATGAGGTTATTATAAGAAAAGCATTTTGCAAATGACAAAATGTCACATAGAAGGATGAAAAGGCAACTGGATGACTTTGTTCAAGGGATGGATTTTCCAGTGATAATCTTCTTTGCATTAGTTCCTTATCATTCCATTAAAAATATTTTAGATGAAGAAAATATAACTAAAACCAGCTAAATATGATAAATATATAAAAGGCAAAAATTAATAAAATAGCACAAAAATAAATCTATTTTCTCGATATTATTTTAAAAAAGTTGTTCTATAATTTTCTTTCTCTGTTTTGGCTCTTCCTGCTTTAGGTATCATTATCATTTTTGTATCATGTAAATAATTTGTTAGGACATCATTGCCCATTTTTCCAAATAGTTTATATAGAATTGGAATTTGTTGTTCTTTAAACGTCTGATAGAATTCACTTGAAAATACATCTGGGCCTGCAATTTTTCTTAGGGAATTGACTGATGACTTGTTCAATTTCTTTCTTTTTTCTGAAATGGGATTATTGAAGCATTTTTTCCTCTTTTTTAATTTGGGCAATTTTTATTTTTTAAATTTTCATACAATTCACTAAGATTGTTAAATTTATGGGCATATAGTTGAGTAAAATATCTCCTAATTTTTTTTCATTTCCTCTTCTCTGGTAGTAAACTCACCCTTTTCATTTTTGATATTGGTAATTTGGTTTTCTTGGTTTTTTTTTAAATCAAATTAACCAAAGTTTTATCTATTTCATTTTTTTTCATAAAATTAGTTCTTAGTTTTGTTTACTAGTTCAATAGTTTCTTAATTTTAAAATTATTAATAGCTTTCCTTTTGGTTAAAGTATTTAAAATTTACTATTTAATTTGAGGACTTTTAATTTCTTCTTTCTCTAGCTTTTTTAGTTACATGTTCAATTCATTGATCTTCTCTTTATTTTATTCATGTAAGCATTGAGAGATACAAAACATCCTGTGTAAGAACCACTTTTGCCACATCCTTTAAGTTTTAGTATGTTGTCTCATTATTGTCATTGTAGGAATTGGTCTTTTGAAGAGTAGGAGAGAAGGGGAGGCAGTGGACAAGATCTATAAAGCAATAAATGTACTGTTTAGCACAAATCCTTGGTATCATAGAATCTTTGATTGCATAAGAATTATAGAAATTAAAGGACTAAATACATTGTTCATCTTTTTTTTCTGAAGAGGACTAATGTCATCACAGGGTGATGTCATGACTTGTGTGTGCATTGGATTTAAGTGAGGCTGAGTTGCAGAAAGTCATTAACTTCACTATCTTTTACAGAGTAGAAGTTCAGTGGCATGAGAAATGTCAGAATTAATAGTGATTGCCCAGGATGCAGTGGATGACCTTGGCATCTCTAACGTCTGACCAACCTTCATGATCAATGGAAAAAATCATTCTCGTTTGCCTGTTCCTTTGTCAAGGGAAGTTTCCACATGCTTTGGTTAAACATCACCATAACATCACTAGGATTGAGGCCTCTCTGTCACCCTCTACTAGTTGGGTATAAGAGCAGAAAATCAAATAATAAAAGTATAGAATAGAAAGGAAATGAATATAAATAATTAAGTTAATGAGGGAAAGGAATATTATTTTTAGAAAAAAATAGTCAGAGTAAATTAAATTTAGAAATATCAACAAAACAAGTAGAAAGGGAGGAAAGAAAGGAAGACTTTTCTTACTTTAATGAGAGGGAAATATAGAGAAGAATTGGAAAACTAGATAAAATTAAGAAAAATGGATTAATAAAGCAAAACTCAAACAAGAGAAAGGGATAACATATGGGAGGGGACTTCCAGATGAGGTGAAGAAAGCCAGTGGGTTTAGTGTTGCCTCAAAATATATTAAGCTAGAATAACTTAAGAGACATAAGTTTAACATAAGACATTTTAAAATTAGAGGAGAGAGAAGCTAGAAACCAACAATCTATGGAAGTTAAAATACTCAAATCTGGTTATGTAGAAAGACCACTTAAATCTATAAAACTTTAGCTAATCTGCTTAAAAAGCTATAATGCCATGCATGAGCAGCTTTCCAGAAGAATGTTACTGTGAACAGCTTTTAAGATTCCGATACACAGTGTAATGAACACTCTCTTTCATAACAAATCAAAGCAAAACATTCACAGAAAATCAAGGTACAACATTCACAATATTATAACTTATCACAGAAAATCACGATATAGTATTCACAACAGCTTATCATTATAATGGCCAAATAGTTTCCACTATAGTGGCCACAAAATTTTGAACAAAGAACAATCATCTCAATGTACAGTAGTCAAAATCTTCCACTCATGGGGCACACTAAGTTAACTCAATCAGTCACTTATTCAGCAATCAATTACTAAGTATCATTAATAACTAAGTACAATCAATAGAAAATACACAAACCCTCAACCCCTAGGTCACTAGTAAACTACAATGTCATTACTACTCAGTGCACACAGAGAGGTCTTTTCATCTTGATTGGAGGCAGGCAACTCATACCTGAATCCACCAAACAGTCACCTGGATTCAAAGGCAGACAGCTCCCACTTCCTTGTCAAGCTCTCCATGTAAGTTCTGCTCCCCACTGAAGTTCACATCCATCTAAAATCCTTCACAATTTCTGTTCCTGGGAATTCAAGGCTAAACCAAGCTACAAACAAAGTCTTAGCATCCTGGTCATTCTTCCTCAGTCTTGTGCAGCTTGTTCAAAAAATCAGGATCACCTTATCAAGCCTGGGGGGAGACGAAGGAGTGCTCCAGGACTCCTGGGCTTCTGGTCTCCTGGACTCTTGGGCTCCTCCTCAGCCTTCCAGGCACCTCTTCAGAAGAAGCCACCACAAGTTTTCAAGAAATTCTGACTCAGTTCTCAATTCTCATTTCTCTTCTTTAGCTGTTCTGCCTCCAGATGCTGGTCCCAAGAAATTCTGACTGTCCCTTTCTGGGTTTTTTTGTTATATACACACAGCATTAGCTTGCTGTTTCAGACAACCCCTTCCTGTTAAGCCATTAACAGGAAACAGGAGTTCATACCTTCTGTTTCACCAACAGAGGCTTGATCAATTACTAAGGGCTACCTTTGCTTAACTTGAAACAAGGTGCTAAGTACCTGTTAATTTACCAATACAAAAAGGGGTCTTCAAATTCAAATGACATTACCATTACAAAAGCCAAGACAAGAAAATCATATAAAAATAGAAAATGGACAAGGTGAAATTAAAACAAAGAAAAAAATGATGATGATGACAATGATATAGTAGAACTAAGCAGATTTATATGCTTCTAAAATTAATAACACAAAAGAAATGAAGTATTACCTTAAAATATGAAAAACTACTCATGCAAGAAGAAGAAATACAGAACTTAAAAAGTCCAGTGTTATTAAAAGAAAAATAATGGGGCGGCCAGGTGGCTCAGTGAGTAACAGCACAGCCCCAGTGTCGGGATAACCTGGATCAAATCTGGGCTCAGATACTTAGCACCACACCCAGAAATAACTGGCTGTGTAACCTTGAGCAAGTTACTTAACCCCAACTGCTTAAAAAAAAGAAAAAGAAAAATAACCAGTTATTCTAGATCTGTGAATGTAGGGGAGAGAAGAAATGCTTGTTCTTGTTTAATTCACAGGGGAGTTTTGTCAAAACATAAAAAAGAAGCAATTAGCACAAAAATACTATACAAAATATTCCAACAATTTGAGAAGGAAGACATGATCCCAGATTAATATCCTAGCACAAATGAAATCCTAGTGTTTAAACCAAGGAAGGAGAAAACATGGAAAGAAAACTTTAGATCAGAAGCAAGAAAATGTTGTTGAACTACAGCAATTCATTAAAGAAATCATATATTATAAGTAAAGTGCATTTATAAAATGGATGCAAGGTTGGTTCAATATTAGGAATATAACCTAATTATAATAATATAACCCAGAGTAACAGTAAAAAAAAATCTTCTAAAACCATGTAATTTTCTCATCTACATGTAGAAAGTTTTTCGACAAATTAGAATATTTATGCTAAAAACTGTGTTAAGCATAGGAATAAAGGAATATTTTTATATAATATAAGAAACAAAGTACTTCTTTAAAGTCAAAATGTAATATTAATGTGCAGTAGGAGTTTTTTTTCCAACTTATACAGGAGTAAAGCAAAGATTCATACTCTCCTGACTATTATTGTACATAGTTCTAGAAATGCAAAAAATGACAAAAGAAGGGGAAAAAGAAATTAAAGGCATTAGAGACAGGAAAAGAGGAGATAAAACTATTTGCTGATAAGATGATAATTTACTTAAAAATCTTAAAGAATAAGTGATAACTTTTGATAATTCCAGCAATGTTGCTGGCTATAAAGTAAAACTCCAAAATGCAATGGCATTTTCCCATAATAATTTACAAAATACAAGAAGCAAGAATAGAGATGTTTCCAGATAACAGATTGTCAAAATATCTCAGGATAAATATACCAAAGCATACAAAAGAGTTGTTTACACTCAATCACACATCTTACATAAAGAAATAATGTGGACTTGCAGGAACCAAGATGATGGAGTAAGCAGTAATTTATTGTAACTCTCCCATATTCATCTCCAAAAAAATCATTAGATAGCATCCCAAAGCGAATCCTGAAGCAGCAGAAACAGCAAAAATATTGGGTGAAACAATCTTTTTAACACAAGGAATGTGGAGGATAAGCAAAAAGAACCATTTTACTCTGTAAAATGGGAGAGCATTCCAGGACAGGAAGCATCCCAGTAAAGCAGCAACAATCCCACCTCAGAAAACTATTACGACGTCCTGAACCCCACTATTGTGGAGCAGGCAGCTGCTATCGCCAGGAGCCCCCACATGCCTTAGCATGGCTAGGGGAAGGGAACAGACCACAGCTCTGAGAACCATCAGGTATTTCAGCATAGCCCAAGATAAACAAGCATTCTCCACTGGTCAGAACGCCAAGGGCTTCAGCACAACCCAGGGGAAATGCAAAAACACCACACTACGGCTAAGGATAAGCCAAATATCACCACTAGGACCCCAGCTCAGCACCAGCTAAGCCATAGATATCCAGCGGTACTAGTCACCCCTCACCCAAACCTCCCCCTCTCCCAGCACAGCAATAGAAATTATTTTACTCCAGAAGGCCTCAGGCCAACATCAGTGCAGCACCAAGTAAAGAGACAGAGCCTGCAGCCACTAGCATAAGAAACCTGAGGCAGTGCCCCTTCCACCTAAGGTGCAGAGCTCAAATTTAAAAAAAAAAGGAAAAAGACAAAAAAAAATAACAATAAAAGTTCAGCCAAAAACAAAAAAGAAAGAATTTCACCACAGTTATTATGCCAACAGGGAAGATCAAGACAAAAACTCAGAAGAGGACAACTATGTAAAAACACATATAGGCAAAATCCCAAGGGAACACACAAAATGGTCTCAAGCCCAGGAAGAACTTATGGAAAACCTCCCCCCCACCACTAAAAAAAATGAACTTAAAAATCATATGAGAGAAGTGAAGCAATAATGAGAAAGAAATGAGAGTGATGCAAGAGAATTATGAAAAAAGAGTCAACAGCCTGGAAAACTGCTTATAAAGTAGAATTGCCCAAATGGGAAGTGCAAAACAAAAATCCACTGAAGAAAACAACTATTTAGGAAAAAGAAATCAGAAGGAACTTATTAAAGTAGAACTATTTACATTCCTACATGGAAAAATGATAATTGCAACTCATAAGACTTTTCTCAGTATGAGGATAGTTGAAGGGAATATGTATGCATATATATGTATATGTACATGAAAATGTATGTATAGGAGGGTGTATGTCTATATAAATATGTTTGTGAATGTGGGCATATGTGTGTTCATGTATACATAGAGGGCACAGGATGAGTTGAATATTAAGGTAAGTTATCTAAGAAATAAAATAAAATGTGAGAGAAGAATTTATTGGGAGAAGGAGAAAGAGAGAGAAAGATTAGGGTAAATTATCTCATGTAAAAGAGTCAAGAGGAAACTTTTATAAAGCAGGGGAAGAGCAGGAAAGTGAAAGGGAATGGAACAACCTAATGCTTATTGAATTTGGCTTAAGGAGGGAATAACATACACCCTCAATTGGGTATCTTACCCTGTAGGAAAATAAGGAAGTAAGGGATAAAATGGGGGATGATAGAAGGGAGGGCAGATTTGGGGAGGGGGTAGTTAGAAGCAAACATTTTTTGGAAAGGATAGGGTCAAAGAAGAAAAAAGAATATGCGGGGGCAGGATAGGATAGAGGGAAACATAGTCTTTTGCAATATAACTACTATGTAAATGATTTGGGTAACTACACATATGTAACCTATATTGATTTATCTTCCCATTGGGGGTGGGTGAGGATGGAAGGAGCGTAGAAATCTATAATTCAATGTTTTCAAAACAAATGTTTGATAAATGTCTTTTTTAAATGCAACTGGGAAATAAGATATGCAGATACTGGGATATGGAAACCCATCTTGTCCTACTAGAATGTTTGTGGCATGATGTGGGAGGATATGAGAGAGAACAGATTGGGGGAAGCGGTATTCAATAGGCTTACTATTTTGGGGTGGGGGTAGGGGAAAGATGGGAAGAAAAATTTGTAACTCTAAATCTTGTGGAAATGAATGCTGAAAACTAAAAATAAGTAAATTAATTAAAAAAAGAAAACAACTCTTTAAAGAGTAAAATTGGCCAAATGGAAAAGAAAATACAGAAGCCAATTAATTGAGGAAAATGACACCTTAAAGATTAAAATAGGGCAAGTGAAAGCTAATGAATGACTCTATGAGACATCAACAATAAATCCAACAAATTCAAAAAAGTGGAAGAAAAAATAAAATACCTCATGGGAAAAACAGGTGACCTAGAAAATAGATGTAGGAAAGACAATATTAGCCTCATTTGGACTACCTAAAAAGCATAATCAAAAGTAGAACCTTGACAGCTTCTTTAATTTTTTTTTTTTTTTAGCAATTGGGGTTAAGTAACTTGCTCAAGGTTAAACGGCCAGTTATTTCTGGGTGTGCTTTAAAGAAATTTTCATGCAAAACTACTAAAACTTCCAAGGAACATTATAGCCAAATTCCAAAGCTATCAGGTGAAGGAAAAAAATATTACGAGTGATAGAAATAATTCCAATATCAGGGAGTCACAATCTAGATCACATAAGACCTCACAGTTGCAACACTGAAGGATTGGAGGCCATAGAATATAATATTCTAGAGGGAAAAGGAATTAGGGCTACAATCAAAAATAATTTACCCATCAAAATTAAGCATAATAATTCAAGGGAAAAATGGTCATTCAATGAAAGAGAGGGATTTCAAGTTTTTATAAGGACCAAGTTATTATATAGACCAGAACTAAACCAAAAATTTGGCTTCTAATATCAAGACCCAATAAGCATAAAAAGGGAAAATAAATGAAAATGATTCAATAGAGCTAAACTATTTACATCCCTACACAGGGAAATGATACCTGTAATTCTTAAATTAATTCTTAAATAAATAATAGATCTAGAAGAATATACATAGACAGAGGGTACAGGCATGAGGTGAATCTGAGGGAATGACATAAAATAATTAAGGGAAAAGAAAGAAGATAACGGGTGTAAAAGGAAGGAAGAGGTAGAATGGCATAAATTATTTCCCACAAAGAGACACAAAAGATCTATTATAGTGCTGGAGAAGATGGGAATAATGGCTTGAACATTGCTTTTATCAGTATTGGTTCAAAGAAGGAATCAAATACACAATCAGTTTAATATAGAAATTTACCTGATGGGGAAGTGAAAGAGTAGAATATAAAGCAAGGGAAAAGAGTGCACGAGGACTGATAGAACTTAGGGCAGATAGGGAGGTGGTATACAGAAGCAAAACACTGGTGAGGAGGGAAAGGGTGAAAAGAGAGAGAGGACAAACAGGAGTAAGAATAGAAGGGAAGGAAATACACAGGCAGTAATCATAACTGTAAATGTGAAAGGGCTAAACTCTCCCATGAAATGTAAGGAAAATAGTAAAGTGGATCAAAAACCAGAATCCTACAATTTTTTTTGTTTATAAGAAACAAATGAAGCAGAGAGACACACACAGTAAAGTCTGGGAAAGTCTGGATCTGGGAAAGGTTCTATTATGTTTCAGATGAAGTAAAAAAAAAGAGGGAGGAGTAGAAATCCTGATCTTTGACAAAGCTAAAATAAAAATAGAACTAATTAAAAGAAATAAGGAAGGAAACTGTATCTTACTAACAGGTATCATAGACAATGAAGCATCATCAATAATAAACCTATATGCACCAAGTGGTATAGTATCAAAATTCTTATTCTAGCAGTTAGGTGAATGACAGGTTCATGAACAAATGAGAGATAGAGAACATTACAAAATGTAAAATAGATAATTTTGATTGTATGTATTTAAAAAGTGTTTGCACAAACAAACAAATGCAACCGGGTTTAGAAGGCAAGAAGAAAGATGGGAAACATTCCTTACATGAAGAAATAGACAACACAATTATAATGGTGGGGGACCTCAACTATCTCCTCTCTGAATTCTATAATCCAATCAAAAAATAAGCAAGAAAGGAACTAAAGACATACATAGAATATTAGAAAAAGGTAGATATGACAGGATTTTGGAATGATTTAGACACACAGGGTGACACCATAAGGAAATTAGAAGAGGAAGGAATGATCTACCTGTTGCATCTATGGGGAGGGTAAGAATACTTTGCCAAACAAGAGATAGCAGTATAAGTTGTGAAGTAGATAATTTTGATTATATTAAATTTAAAAGGGTTTTATACAAACAAAACCAATGAAACCAAGTTTTGAAGGAAAACAAAAAAAAAACTGGGGAATAATCTGTACAGTAATTATCTCTAATAAAGGTCTCATTTTTCAAAATGAACAAAACCAGAAAAAAGTTTGTATGCAGCATCATTTATCAAATTTATAAGAATAAAAATCATTCCCCAATTTATAAATGGTCAAAGGATATGTATAGCCAGGTTTTTAGATGAATAAATCAAAGCAATCTATAGGTATAAGAAGAAATGATCTAATTCACTTTGATTAGAGAGATGTGAATTAAATCAGTTCTGAGGTACCATCTCACACCTATCAGATTGGCTAATATGACCAAAAAGGATAATTATAAATGCTGTAGTGTGTGTAGGAAAATTGGGACATGGATGCACTGTTGGTGGAGCTGCAAATTGATCTGACCATTCTGGAGAGCAATTTGAAACTATACCCAAATGTCAAACAAATTATGCATACCCTTTGACCCAACAATACAAATATATGCCTGTATCACAAAGAAATCATAAAAAAGGGGACATGACCTACATGTGTAAACAAATTTTAGTAGCCCTTTTCATGATGGCAAAATATTGGAAAATGAGGACATGTCCATCAATTGTGGAATGGTTGAACAGGCTATGTAGTATATGAATATGGTATTGTGCAATGAAAATGATGAGCAGGCAAATTTCATAGAAAAGTCTTGTACAACCTGGTGCAAAGTGAAATGAACAGAACCAGAAAAAAAATTGTACACAGCATCAGCAACATTATATGATGATTAACTATGAATGAGTTAGGTCATCTCAACAATGAGTCAAGACAAATACAAAGGACACATGATGGAAAATGCAATCTGTATCAAGATAAAGAAGTGATGGACTTTGAATGCTGATCTAAGTATGTTTTTTCACTTACTTTATTCTTTCTTGTGTTGTTTTTTATTCTGATTGTTATCTTCTTTCACAATTGTGACTGATATGGAAATATTTTTACATAATAGCATATTTATTAACTATACCAAGTTGCCTACCATTTTCAAAGAATGAAGGGGAAGGAGAGAGACAAATTTGGAATTCAAAATCTTTTAAAAATGAATGTTTAAAATTTTCTTGACATGTAACTAGGGATAAATTCAAATGTCATGTAAATAAAATAAATTAAAAATAAAATAAAAATATTCAGAAAGAAAAAAATCAAATACTATGGAATGATAATCAGTATTACATAAGATTTCACAGCTACCACAATAAAGGAGCAGAGGACTTGGAATATGATATTCTGGATGGTAAAGAAGCTAGAACTATAATCAAGAATTGCCTGTCCAGTAAAACTAAGAACAATCCTACGCTGGAATAAATGAAAGAATTTTAAGCATTCTTGAAGAAAACACCAGAGCTGAATTGGAAAAGTCATATTTAGAGAAAATACTCAAATGTATTTTCATCAAATGTAGAATAAAGAGGTAATCATGAGTGAGAAATCATATGAGAGTAAACACAATTAAACTGCATATATTCCCTTATGAGAAGATGATACATGCAACCCCTAAGTACTTTAACATATTTAGACAATTAAAAGGAGTCTACTTAGAGGGCATGAATGTAAAACTATTATGTTGGGGTTATTTTAAAAGGAGAATGGAAGGGTATAAAAGAAAGAACTACTGGAAGAACAAGGAAGCAAGAAGAAATAAGAAAATTTTAAAAATATACACACAAGGAAGAGTTTATACAATGAAAAATGAGAGGGAGTGAAAAATGTTTTGTTTTTCTCACTTTCATCAGAAAGGAGCATAAAAGAGAAGGTAGCTCAATTGAGGACAGTGAGACAACACAGTGGAGGGATCATTGAACCTGGAGTTCAAATCTATCCTCTACCACTTACTAGCTGTGTGACCCTGGACAAGTAAATTAACCATATTTTCCTTAGTTTCATTACCTGTAAGATGAGTTGAAGAATGAATACCTCTCTAGTATCCTTACTGAGAAACCCCAAAAGGTGTCACAACGTGTCAGACACAATCACATCAGCTGAACAACAAAAAGTTTAAGGGAAGCAGTAGTCAGAAGGAAACAGACTTTTGAGGAGGGATTAAAAAATCAATACACAATTGAAATACATAATTAGAGATCATAACTGAGAAAGTTATGATGAAATAGTAAAGAAGTTGGATGAAATAATAAGAAAGTTGGATGAAATAATAAAATGGAAACAGCAAAACTGATGATAAATCAGAATACATTATTTACAAGATACACTTGAAACATAAAGACAAATATAAAGTTAATAAAAAGTCCTAAAGGAGAATTTCTTATTCTTCCACTGAAGCAAAAAAAAGAAAAATTTAGCAATCATGAATTTAGAGAAAGAAAAACCAAAAAATGACATAAATAAAAGAGACAATCATGGAAATCTATATTATCTATATTGTATATGGAAATATATAAAATATTAATATATTTTTTCTAAAAGGTACCATAGACAATGAATTCCTATCAATGCTGAATGTATCTGTATCAAATGGCATAGCAAACTCTTGAAGGAAAAGTTAAATGCATTAGAGTAGAAAACAGACATTGCAACTATACAAATGGGTAAAATTAATTTAACTCTAATCAACATAGATAAATATAGATATTTATAGATAAAATAAATAAGAAGTTAAGGAGTGTAATAGAATTTGTAAAAAGTTACAGTTGATGGACATTTGGGAAGTATTGAATGGTAATAGAAAGGCGTATATCATTTTATCATTTAGCCATCCTTTCTTCACTAAAATTGATAAAGTATTAGGGCATGAAACCTTCACAAATGCAAAAAAGAAGAAATAATGCACACTTTCCAAACCATGATGAAATAAAAGTTACATTCAATAAGGGGCTGTGGAAACATTAATAAAAAAAGGAAACTAAATAATAAAATCTTTAAAAATGAGCAGGTCAAATAACAATTTGTAGTAACAACAATTTCATTAAAGTTAATGACAATAGTTAGACAACATACCAAAATTTGTGAAATGCAGCCAAAACAGTACTTAGGGAACATTTATATCTCTAAATGTAACATCAGTAACATCAGTAATCAGAAGTTTTTTCACAAGAGTAGTAAGTTGGGTTCAGAATCTCTACTAAGAAAAATCTTGCTATTTTGCGAGGAATTGAATTTAATTAGGCATATATCCACAAATATATATATCTGTATGTATGTGCGTATCTATGCATAAATGCATACATATGTAGATGTACACAAGCACGTATATACATACACATATATGTTTAAGTATATATGTGGGTATATATGCACACACTCACACGCACACACACATACACACACAACATGGCCTATACAGCAGCTGAAAGATTTCTCTGCACATCCAATATAAACAGGACTTTTTGCACTGCTGATAAATTATAAAATAGAAAAGATTTTCAGAAAATCATCTGATTCAGTTCATGTAATAACCAGACCAGACTGCAGTTTTAAAATATCTGAATACAAATATATCAATGGTAGAGAAATTTCCCAGAAGATGGAGCTCTTGTCCCCAATCCTATCTATAATAATAATGACCCTCCAAAAGACAAAAAAGATCCATTCAAAAACACAAGCATAGCTTTGGTCTCTGAAGGAAAACAATAGCCACAGGTCAATGCATTCAGCAGCAGCTCTACACTGAGCCAGAAATAACCCTGTACAAACTCCCAGATGCCCATGATTGGCGAGCAGAACTTTGAAGGTGCAGATAAAACTGTCATTGCACTGAAAGATAAGGGGATTTAAAGAAGAAAAAAAGGAGTCTTTGATGCTCCTGGAGTCCATGCTATTTATTTTTCATCTAGTCAGAATGAATACTCGAGGCTATGGGGTTCATTCAGTCTTTTTCTTATTTATGTGCTTAGGTTCTTTTTTTTAAAACCTTTTTTAAGTATATAAGAGATGCATCTGTAGCTTAAAAAATCAAACTTTCAATTAATAAATAGTAAATAAATACTTTTTTTTAGTCAGCTTAAAGGCACACATTATCCCATACTCAGAGAAGGTTAAAATTGATTTCTTTTTTTGTTGTTGTTGTTGTTAACGGCATTTACAAAAATATTCATTTCCCTTGTATGTGTTTGTATATGCATAGCCTTTAATTTTGAGCTGATCTATGAAGCAGATCTAAAGACAAATGTATTTTTTATGAGTTGAATTGTCTCAATTTTGCCCCTAAAAGAAAAAAAAAACATTCAAAATTGTATTGATAAGGTGAGCAAATGTGCATAAAAAGCAGCATACCTACACTACATCTGTGTTAATCTGCTCTTTCTTGTCTCCATTGCAAAGGCATACTCAGGATTCAGAAAAGATAAAACAATATCTGGACTGTGTAGACCTAGTACCTCCATTGTTGGATGCCTTGAGAGAATGCTTATTTTCTTCATGGATGTATTACAATTGTTAACACACACACACGCATGCAGAAACACACATGAAAACTAGCTCCATGATCAATAATTGAAACCAAGGGACTCTGAAATTATCTATAATCTGAGGTTAAGAGCAGTGCCCAACCAACTCTTACTAATGAATAGGCACATTTCTCCCTCAAAGGAGAACAATATCTAGTAATGTTCTCTTCTAAGGTCAAATGAAGAAAGAAACATCTTCCTTTTCTGCATCCTGGGAAGAGTAAAAAAAAAAACAAACAAACAATAACAATGGTAGCATAAACTGCAGTGCTGGATCATTTAAAAAATGGAATGAATCCCTTTATCAACTCAAGTTTGAAGTAATCTCTCCCTCCTCTGGATCCCTTTGATGTTTACTGATTCTTGCTTTCTTTAGATATATATTTAATATTTAATTTTGACATGTCTTTCATCATTGCCTTGAATTATATAGCTTATGTGTGCAAATATTATCTCCCCTTTAAGATTATAAAGTTTTGAGAAAAGAAACCATGTTTAACTCCCCCCTTTACATAGACCACAATATGTTTTAGGTATATAATCAATAAACTGCATTTATTATTAAATGCTTACTATGTACCAGGCACTGTTCTAAGCATCAAAAACTCAAAGAGAAAAAATGGCACATCTTCCCGCAAGAACTTTATTTTCTCAAAGGGTCATAAAGGCAAGAACAGGATGGACATTCTAACAAGGACCAGATCTGGGGATTACAACCAATATAAATAAAAGTCAAGACATGCCTGAGGGAAAGACAGAAAGAAAACCTTGGTTCCATTCAACTGGTGCTTGAGAATTTAGCTAGGATTCATATGAAAATAGCCTATCAAAACATATTTCTAGATAATCCTTAGCCACCAAGTCAGAATGTAGGGTCCAAGCTTGTATATTCTTTATAACATAAAGAAAATCTTCCTCAAACCTTTTCCTTCTAGAGAGGGGCAGAATTGACTTCCTGACAGAATTTATAATTATACATAGCAAAGCAATCAAAACCATGTTAAAAGGAAAAAATATAATAAAACAAAAAACAAACAAAGATAAATCATACCTTTATAAAGAAAAAGAACCCTAGGAAGCTGAAAACTCTGGTGGTATATGTCTGTCTAGTTTTACCTTTGGAAAGGAAGAAATAAATCACCTTTAGGCCCTTATCTACTCATCCTAAACACCCAATACCACTTCTTTCATCTGGTTACTGTTGGCAACTAGATATTAAAATGCCATACATGGTCATTGTGCAAAGAGGCATGGAAGGTGCTGGGGGAGAAATGAAGGATGTGGAAAGATGAATTCTCTCACAGTCTGACTGGAGCAGTGAACTTGCTTTGGAATATATTGAACTTGGTACAAAGAGATGGAGAACAAATCAACTAAATTCTACTTTTAGAAATGGAAGTGTTATCTCAAGTTATCTTAAGTATTGTCAAAAATGGATTTTTAGCCAACCAAGACTCTTATTTTCTATTTAAGCTGCAATCCATTATTTTTATCTATATATTCCCTAATGAAAAGCAAATTAAGTTGTTGGAAAACACATTGAGTACACCACATCCATCTATGCACTAGCAGTGACAGGAAGGGAGTCATTTCGTGATGTTGCCTTCTGGCTAGAACTAATGGCATATTCCACTCTGTGAAATGGATATTAATGATCTATCGTATTTAACTAGGTTTGCTCTTGATTGATTTTTCCCTTCTGAATTAATGTCTGTCTTTGCTTGATTCATTTAGAGTGATTGTATTTCAAATCAACTAATTCTATTTTCTTTCTAAAGTCAAAAATCATTCTATGTGATGAGAGTAATCACTTTCATTGCTCCTAAAATAATTTACAAGTGTGCAAATGCTTGGTCTGATAAAGTTGGCATAAAAAGTTTTCTTAATTCAGCAGGTCTGGATCAAAACTCAATGAAGCATTTCCTTAAACCTAATTTATTTTTCACTCAGTCCTGGTAATCCCAGTACAACTTAAGCTAAGTATTCATAAGGGCAGTTTTCAAAGCTACTAATTTCCCTATGTTGTTCTTAGGTTTTCGCATTAAAGATGGTTAAGCAAAATTTATTTCTAGGGAAAAAAAATGAAGATCTATTGATAAATGTTCTCTAAATACTCTCTTGTTAGCTCTAATTATAAAGATAGAACACCTTGTCTAGGAGAAATAGGATGGACTTGTCAGTGGGATGGCAGAGTTTCAATACTGTTTATCTCATGACTTACTCTTCTAATCTTGAGCAAACTTTTACCCGTCTCATAGGGGAATGTGACTGTGCTTTGAAAAGGCAGAGGACTGATTATAAAAAATGCTATTGATTTCAGAGAGTTAATAGATGGATATAAGGTGCAGAATGCAAAAATATATGTATACTCACCTAGGCATGTACATGTATATGTGTGTATGTATATGTATATATATTTATATACATATATGGTATATACATATATGTACATGCATACAAATATTTGTCAGTATTTAATGAATTTGGTTTGCCTTGTTATGCATATTGGCTATAAGAATTTCACTTTTTTCCTTTAATTTTTTCCCAGATTGCATGAGGGAAGGTGAAAGGGAGAGAAAATAATTTTTTAATAGAAAGTAGGGGAAGGTATTATAGGTGTGAATTGCTGCCTGCATTTTCAGATGAGGTCACTGTATTATTAGCTCAACTTTGCTGTTTTACTTTGTTATAAGAAAATTCACTTGAAGCAGAGGCAATCTTGAATGTTTTCATATAAAAACAAAATAAATCAGCAGAACAGAATAATAATATTCCCACCAAAAATGGAGGGGGTGGAGTATAAAGCACTATAAAAAGTTGAGGCATTATTAAGTATAGCATAGTGGAGACAAAACTAGACTGGAAATTAGCTCTTCTTTCTAAATCAATTGGTCCCCCTTTACATTTATGTGTCTTATGTACATCACTTCAAGTCAGAGTCTTAGATTCTGTGGTGTATGTGTGCGTGTGTGTGTGTGTGTTTGTGTGAGAGAGAGACAGAGAGAGAGAGAGGGGGGGGGAGGAGTGAGTACGCTAAATGATATTTAAGATCTCTTCTTTTCCAACTTAGATTTTTAATTATTCTGAAGATTATATTGATCACCAGGTCTTTGTGAATTCTTTATCTTATAATACATAAGTCTTTTCATTTGAATAAGGAATAACTTTCACACTTAAGTCTAAATCTCAGCAATTTAGAATTTTAGAGAATATACTGTGTTCTGATATAGAAAGTGGTTTACCCCTGGTCACATGGCCAATATATGCAAATTTGTTCACAGGCTTTGCTGATTCCCAGGTTCTCAACAATCCATGGGTCCCTCTCTATTTGCTTCTTAATGAGAAGATGAGCATGTCTATTAAAACCTTTCAAGTATCAGACTTACCATTAATTTTAAATCAAAGTTTACAGATAGCACAGAACTCTATTGTCTGAATACCATGTCACCACAAGCAAATAATAAAGCCCTCAAAGCCTCCAGTTACCCATCTGTAAAAGAGAGAGCATAAACTGCTCCTGAAATTCTCTCTTACTGGGAACCATGTTTAGCAAAGAAAGCATACTGAACATCTAATATACTTCCAGCTTTCAGCTGTGTTGATGTAAACCAATGCCCTGGGAAACTGCTTATTTGATTATTTACCATTACAGTGTGATCAACAATTCAGGCATGATTATCTGGAATATATGGAAAATAGAATTACTGGACATATAACAATCCCTTTTGGGGGCCACATGTGTTTATAGTCATTCACTGAAGCCTTGTATGGCTATGCACATCTGTATTTGGTAAGCAGATCACACTTAGCAGCATTTGATGGATGATTCATATTTTGATTGTAAAATGGGATTTTGCCATATTTAAATTTTTCATGACTACTGGAAAGAAGTCCTTGTGTCCTTAAAAACAGCAGAAGATATAAGGAGATGTCAATTTGTGCCAGGTGATCCTTAAAACCAAAGACACATTCACTCACGGGAGGTATATTTTCATCATCACTGACTAACAGCCTGTATTGTTCATGCAAATAGAGTTCTGTTTTTAGAAAGGGTGACTAATTAAAGGGAAACATGACTTGTCTGTCCCAGTAGCCTGAAAGTAAATGTTGAAGGCCAATGAAAGGCATCCAACAAAGATTTTTTTTCTTCAGACTTTAAAAACTCTTTTGACATCTATTTAGAAGGGATCAGTTTTGCTTTCAAGTTCACAAAGATCACATGCAGGAAAGTAGCTCCAAAACTAGAAGACTTTCAGGCCAACAGACTTAGGTGTGAAAGCAGTTGTTAAAAAGTTTTAGCCTCTCTATTTTTATATAATTAATTTTTTCTGAGATATAATTTCGGTGTTTGCTTCTTTCCAAGGGGTTCTCAATATCTGAATCTATGCCATAGACTATTTTTAACCTTTACATTCTTCCTTTGTTTAAGGAAGTCAGTGTCTGATTAGGTTGTGTCAAGGAATTACAGGTCACTGGAGAAAAAAGAGAACAAAATATTATTGGTGACACAATTCTGTCCTATTATCAATACCAATTTGGCATGGATTTGAGTAGGAGACTAAGAAGGAATGACTTTTTATTAATGAAGAAGCCATAATTGTCTCAAAGTCAATTTTTTAAATGACTTCACTGATTGTTGTATATCAATTTCAATATTTGACAGGAGTATAATTGATAGAGATGAGATGTTATTTCAAGATAATTATTTTAAGTCTACAAAATTTAGAACTTCTACACTTTGAAACCTTTTTGTAATCTCTAAAACTATTAAACAAAAAAAAGAGGTGACCTAATTGCTCCTAAAGTTATTAAAATTTTAGAAAAATGCTCTCCTCCATCATATTCATTTCTAAAGACATTCCATTTAGTTAATTATATCATGATGTTGATATGACAGTTGATGTGAAGACTATGGAGCAGAAAGTTACATGGAAAATGTCTTGGTTATGTTAATTTCACCCTTCACTTGATTCTACACTTCCTCTTGCAAACACAGACACTCAACCAACCAAATAAAAGAGATGCAGTATGGGGAAGTGGAAAGAATGATAGACTAAGAATCAAACGACATATTCCAGCACTGCCTCTACTACTTGTTAACTGTAAAACCCTGGGCAAATTATTACAAAGATAATCCTTAAGTCCTTTCTAGCTCAATTATCATTTCTTTTTATAATTACATTTTATATTCATTTTAAGTTTACATCATTAATTTTCAAAAGATTTTGAAATACAAAATTTCTTCCCATCTTCCCCCTACCCATGACACCAAAACAGAGATCCCAGTGTATAACCCCTCCCCCCATCTGCTCTCTCCTATATCCTCTTCCATCCCCCCTCCGACTTTGCGATAGGGCAAGATGGATCTCCATCCCCAAGTGCCTGTATAGCTTATTTCCCAGTTGCATTTAAAAATAATAATAACACCATTATATTTTAAACATTTGATTTTAACACTTTTTTATTTTTAGAATCTTACCCTTTCTCCATCATCACACCCCTTTACTAAGAATATAAGCAATTCAGTATAGGTTGTGCATGTGTAGCTCTGCAAAACATTTCCATAGTGTGGAAGACTGATTATATTTCCCTCCATCCTATCCCACCCTGGACTTGTTGTATTCTCTACTTTGACCCTGTAACTTTTCAAGTGTGTGCTTCTACCTTCCCTCCCCTGCAACCTGCCCTCTCCTCCATTACCCCGCTCTCATCCTCTTGCCTCCTACTATCCTGTAGGGAGAGATAAACTATTTAGTGTGTATCTTGTTGCCTCCCTAAGCCAAATTCAATGAGAGTAAGGTTGACCATTCCCTGTTGCCTTCCTGTTCTTCCCCTTCATTGTAAATTTTCCCCTGACTCTCCTATAGGATATCATTTACACCATTCTGTCTCTCCCCATTTCCTTTCATTATATTTCTCTCTCACCTCTTAATTTCACCTTTTAAGTATGATCCTTTCCTGTTCAATTGATCCTGTGTCCTCTATGTATAGCTGTACACATATATACACACATTCACATATGTATCCATATGCCTAACCATACTCCTAGACATACATGTATGTATGTGTACACACACACACATATACATTTACATTACCTTCATCTATCCTCATACTGAGAAAAGTTTCATAAGTTACAAATATTGCTTTCCCATATAGCAATGTAAATCTATCAACTTTCATAAGTGCTTTATGATTTCTTTTCACTGTTTACCTTCTCATGCTTCTCTTGCTTTTGTATCTAGATGTCAAATTTTCTATTCAACTCTGTTTTTTTAGATCAAGAAACCTTAAAAGTTCTCTATTCCACTGAATGACCATATTTTCTCCTGAAACATTATATTCAGTTTTGCTGGGTAGGTTACTCTTGATTTTAATCCCAGCTCCTTTAACCTCTGGAATATCATATCCCCAAGCCCTGCAATCCCTCAATGTAGAAGCTGCCAGATCCTGTGTTATCCTGATTGTGTTTCCACAATGTTCAAATTGTTTCTTCCTGTCTGCTTGTAATATTTGCTTCTTGATCTGGAAACTCCAGAACCTGGCAATAATATTCCTATGAGCTTTCTTTAGGGATCTTTTTCAAAAGGTGATATTTGGATTCTTTCAACCTATATTTTGCCCTCTGGTTCTAAAACATTAGGACAATTTTCCTTGAGAATTTCTTGAAGGATGAATTCTATATTCTTTTTTTGATCATAACTTTCAGGTAGTCCAATAATTTTTAAATTCTCTCTCCTGGATCTATTTTCCAGGTCAGTGGATTTTCCAATATGATATTTCACATTACCTTCTATTTTTTTTCATTTGTTTGTATCTGTTCAATAGTATCATGACTTTTTCATAAAGTCTTTAGCTTCCATTTGCTCCAATCTAATTCTGAATGAAGTAATCTCTTCAGTTAGTTTTTGAGATTCTTTTTCCATATGGAAAATTCGTCTCTTTAAGGCACCCTTCCCCTCATTGGCTTTTTGGGCCTCTTGCCATTTGAGTTAGTCTATTCTTAAAGTGTTATTTTTTTCAGTCAGGTTGTTGACTTTTTTTTTCATGATTTTCCTACATCATTGTCATTTCTCTTCCAAATTTTACCTCCACTTCTCTTAATTAGTTTTCAAAATCCTTCTTAAACTCCTCTATGGCCTGTAACCAATTCATATTTTTCTTGGAAGCTTTTGGTGCAGGAGTTCTGACTTCATTGTCTTCCTGTCATTCCATGCTTTCATCCTTTTTGTCCCCAAAAAAAGGAATCCAAAGTTTGATTGCTGTTCCTTCTTTGTTTCCTTTGATTGCTCATGTTGCCACTCAATTACTTGATATTTGAGCTTTTTGCCACAGTAGAACTCTACTTCCAGAGATGAGAGCTTTGTCCCAAATTTCTGGGGTTTTCTCAGTTGCCAGAGGTTGGGTGCCCTCTCTGAAACCTCCAAAATCTCTGGTACCTGGTGACACACCCAGGACCTCCACCCAAGATAGTGATCTAGACGCAAGCAGGATAAAGCAAGAGTGATTACCCCTCAGAATGGTAGCTTGGTCCCCCTACAATTTTCAGGGCAGGAGATTTGAAGCAGCCATGTGATTGCCACAGCTCAGCCACTTCTCCCTTAGTGGGGAAGATTCCAGACTGCACTCTCTATCCCCCTGTTCCCAAAGTCCACACTGACCTTTTACTTTGCCTTTGCATTTATGGGTTGATAATTCTGGAAATCACTACAGCTGCTGGTGATCCACTCTCCCAAAGTCCCTCCAGCTGCGGATGTTTGGGGACACCCTGAGGCTAAAACCACAGGCTTATGGGGGGATGGCCTCTGCTTCGAGGCAGCTGTGATGGACCCTTCCTGCTTGCCTGCCAGGCTGCCTTCTGTGGCTGATTTGTTTCTCTCTGTCACTTTGTGGGTTCTGTAGGTCTAAATTTTTTTAGTCATATTTTATAGGTATTTGAGGTGGTTATGGGGGGAGCTCACAGAGTTTTTCTGCTTCTATGCCACCATCTTGGCTCCGCCCCCATCATATTCTTCTATGAAAAAAAGCATCTTTTAACATATGTAGTTATATGGCTGAGTATAATTACAGAGGTCAAAATAACACAAGGGGTATGAGTAGGCACTGATTGTGATACTATTAATAATTAACTTTTATTTGGCCGTTTCATTTGTAAAATGTTCTTCTCACAAGCATCCATGTGACACAGGAGGTAAATATTTTTATTTTCATTTAAGGGTGGTAGTGTTCGGGGATTGAACAGTCATTTCATAGATATAGGGAGATACTTGTTAGGGAATCTCATCCACTAATACAAATTATCCCCCACTATGAAACTTATATCCCTATTAAGTAGCATGAGGCTTTAAGAAGTTAAATGACTTGCCAAGAACCACGTAGCCAATATATGCCACAGGAAGAAGCTGAAATCATGCCTGCCTGTCTCTACAGTACCATTTTGAGGTATTATAATTTATTGTCTCTCATTTCCATTTTCCAGGAAAGGAAATTAAACTCAAAGCTATTGAAGGACTCACATCAGGTCTCACAGACAGTAGGTGAAAATATACTCAAGTTTACTAAAACTCTGACTCCAAATACAGAGTTTTCGTCCAAATCCAAAATGTCTGTTCTTTCTGTACCCTCAGAGGTGTAATTACTATATTCCCATCCAAAAAGTACTTTGGGATTCAGATGTAGCCTATTGCCAATGAGGGAGCAACTACATTCAAACATCAAGGTCAAAGGTTAACAGGGAAGGTTTCAACAACTTTATGAAACAGTAACCTGTCACAATTTTGGAGAGATTTCAGCATTTCACTTCTCCTCCATACCTCTTCCTCCAAATATCTGATGCTTCTTGAGGGAATGGACATCCTTTCTGTCACACAGAATCATAACCTGAGAATTCCAATTGATATTCCCCTCTTTCTTATCTGCCTTTAGATATTCAATTGTAAAGTCTTGTCAGTTTTACCTTAATAGTATGTCTTACTCTGATACACCATTCTATTTAAACCTCTTATAACCTCTAATTTGGGCCATAGAAATAGTCCCTAAATCATATCTCTGCTTCTAATATCACCTCTACCAATCTTCAATTTATTTTCACAGGACTGACAAAATAATCTTCCCAAGGTCTTCTTGACCATGTCCTTACCCTGCACATAAACCTCCAGTACCTTCTTATTGCCTCTGAGATAAAATACAAATACAAAAGGAAAAATGACATGGCATTTAAAGCTCTTCACATTATATTTACGAACTATCTTTTGAGAATAATTTCATATTACCTTCAAAAGTTATACTTTCTGTCAAATTAGACACTTTACCAAACTTTACATATCCCATCCCCAAGCCTTTTTAAAACCTGCACCTCAGATTTCAAATGAAGCTTTTGTATGACCTTCCTGTTGACACTTTTCCTGATCTCCCTAGTTGTTAATGTTCTTCCTTCCTTCTTTCCTTTATTCCTCCCTGCTTTCCTCCCTCCCTCCCTTTCTTTCTTTCTCTCTCTGTTTCTTTCTCTCTCTCTCTTTCCCTCTTTCTTTCTTTCTTTCTTTCTTTCTTTCTTTCT
>NW_027186372.1:20160596-20169261 GCF_028583685.1 Petaurus breviceps papuanus
TCTTTCTTTCTTTCTTTCTTTCTTTCTTTCTTTCTTTCTTTCTTTCTATCTTTCTTTCTTTTCTTTCTTTCTTTTCTTTCCTTCTTCTTGATTAAGTTCCAATAACCAGTAATGACAAACTAGAATTTGACCAGGTCTTCTGACTATCTTCAGGAACAAGGGAAATTGAAACATGTGATAGTATATGACAAACAAATCAGACCATCCACAACTCTACTCAGACCCCATTGGAGACATCCTAGGACCCTGAGCTCAAAAGCCCTAAAAATAATACTGCCCCATTTCCTGATAAATGGCCTTCCTTATAGCATGGCCCTTATATTCACCAACCAAATAGGTAAATCTTGTGGAAAATAGGCCTACCATCAGCACCACCACTGAAACAATAACCTCTTAATAAATTGCAACCTAAGAGTCTTAGGAATAGTAGCACTTACTTCCTCAAATTATTGGCCTTGTTTCCAGCCTAGACTGTACAACAATCATCTGGGAAAGCAATTCTTTTTGAGAAGTGTTCCAAGAACACTAACTATTGAACAATTGCCACCAACAGGGCAGGAAAGTCAACCTAGATGAAGCAGCAAAACAATCTGAGGGAGAGTTATGTGTAAGTATGTTCCAGGAATGTCAAACCAAATATGTCACCTCAACTACAACTTCTCATTAGACCCTTGAGGAAGTAATCATAGAACTTGTATTTGTATGGATGTGATCTAGGAACTGTTTCTGTAGATGTTGTCTTCTGAGGAGCTACAGTTCCTGATGATCTAGTAAAGTCAATGACATTTCCAAATATTTCAATATCAGAAATTAATAATGTCTTTGCATTAATGTTGAAATGATGCACAACTATTTGCTTTACCACTGAACTTGAAGGATTTAGGAGCCTTCTTTTCCAACTTTCAGTTGAATCCTCCTACATGTGTCTTGTCACCTCCTTCATTTGAATGTGAGCTCCTGGAGAGCAGGAAACGCTTTTCTTTTATATTTGTATCTTCAGTACTTATTAAAGTCATTTTAACCGAGTAAACATTTAATAAATACATTTTCATTCATTCATTTGTTTACCCATTGCTTCATTTCTACTCCAGTATCCTTTCCAGTGTTTTGGATGAGAGAGAGAGGCCTAGGAAACTGGGCCTATTGTATTAGTGCTTTTCTTGTTGAAGTTGCAAAAAGGCCAGATAATTCCAGAGAAAGAAGTGAAATTATTCTCTTCCCTTCTAAATCCAAATAAGGGATGTTGCTGTGTCCTCTCAATACTCATGGAGAGTCAGAAATGCTTCAAAAATATGATTTGTGAACCTCTTTATTAATGACCACTATTATCTTCCAAAACTAACATCAACTTTCTCAGTGGATAACATTCATTACTTCTCAACTTCCAAATATGACAATCACTAAAAATCTGTGGAGGTACTTAGATACAGGACCTGCAGACTGGAACTTAGTCAATCAGTACAGTCATTCCTTCCATTAATGCTGGTGAAAAAAGGTCAATGATTTCTTATCCATTGCCATTCTCATCTTTTTAATGACTCTTCCACAGTGGATCTAGTTAATGCTGGAGGAACCTTCCTTTTTTAACTTGTAGTATCTAAGAGAAACTAGAACAGTATACCTTGGGAGCTAAACCTCATCAAGAATGATAGAGAACTTAGGGTGGCTAGGTGGCTCAGTGAGTAAATCACTTGCCCTGAAGTTGGGAGGACCTGAGTTCGGTTGTGGCCTCAGAGACTTAACATACACACACACACACACACACACACACACACACACACAAACACACAAACTAGCCCTATAACCTTGGTCAAGTTACTTAACCCTAATTGCCCTTAAAAATAAGGCAAAAAAATGATAGAGAACTGAGGACAGTGGTTATAACATATATGAATGAACAAAAACTTTTTGCATGACTTGAAAATAATATACCATATTTGTTTGTTTGTTTTATGAAAAAGCAAAATGCTATCTATACTCATAGTGCAGCCTGTTCTTCTCCCAAGCAGAGAAGATAAAGTTGAATATTTTTTCTTTTTTTTCTCAACTTAAATACCAGAAAGGAACGTTTCCATACACATTAGCAGAATACACACACAAAAAAATGGATTCCTCATATGACCTGCTCCTTTTAAAAAGTATTCAAATGTATTCTACATATTACCTCCACAAACTTCCCTACTTGTCTTTTTATACTTTTGAAGTTCATTCTCTTTTCTTCTATGCAATTATAAGTTAGGACAGGATCTACTTATAAAAATGGATAAAGAACTTCAAAATATAAATAATCAGACAAGAAATATTTTAAGAGGTAGGGGAGAATCCAGACCTTTATTCCTGCAGATTAAGGAATAGAAGAATTTCATGCAGAGGAAAAAGGGAAGAAGGACTATTTGGAGGTAATATAGATATGATATTCTTTCCAGAAAAAAAAAATCTGGATCTTCTGAGAATGAAACAGTTGTTTTTACTCCAAGTAACGCTTCAGAAAGAGAAACCAGGAGTGAAATAATACTGTCAGTTAGAGGATGAAGGGGTAGATAATAGTGATTGGTGACACCCCTCCACCCCAAGACATACTGACTCAGGTATTTGTCAGTGGGACAAAGATCTACTTACTTTTTGGAAAATCCATTCAATACATGATAGAGCACCTCCCAAGTAAATTTGCAATAAGTAATGCCCATTTCTAGCACAAATGATATTGACAGAAACATATCATGCCTGGCCAAGAATGAGAAATTTTGGGAAACAGGAAGAATTTTAGTCACAGCTACCCAACTAAGGCAATAACTTCAATAAATAGATCCCAAATTAAAAACTGAATATTTTCTTAAGAAGATCATATCTGTGCCCATATATAACCTGCATCAAATTGCTTGCTGTCTTAGGGAGGAGGGAGCGAAAGGAGGGGGGAGAAATTTGGAAATCAAAATTTTATTTAAAATAATAAATATTAAAATTGTCTTTACATGTAATTGGAAAAAGTACTATTTAAAAGAAAAAATATCAAATCTGAAAATGAGTTTCTCATTTCTGTACCATTGGTTGAAATATAACCATGTCAGGCTTTAGGCCAAAGATGCAGTATACATCAAAAGAGATGGTATGATTTTGTTATTGGAAATTTGCATTTGTAATGAAAAAATAAGTTAAAAATGAAAGGAGAATGAATGCATCACCTAGTATTATATCTACCATGCTAGATAATATATAGAAGTGCTACCACAAGAAAAAAGAATAACAATAGACATAAGGAGTAAATTACAGGAATTGAAACCAAGAATGACATAAACAATTAAACCTATAGCTTCAGATGTCTATGTACACATGCACAAACACACACACACACACTCCAAAAATAAGCAAAGCATGGGTTCAAAAATGTTTGATAAAAGATGAGCTATATATATATTCAGGGTACACTTAACTCATACCAGTTCTCTGGACCAAAATTAGATATCTATTGGTCACTCAAGAGTTTAAAAAAGAGATATTTGCTTTATCCTTGAAGAAGAATGCTCAACAAGGATAGGCATCATTAATAGGCATCTTGAGTTGAGTTAGCTGAGCAAAGAGCCAAAGTCTCTTACTTCACGTTGTGATGTACCAACCATTATAGTGCCTCTGGGACCTTTCAGGCTATTTTGTGTTTGGGCAACTATAAAGAGATGTCAAATATCTGATCCATTAGTTTCTTAATAGACTAAGATTCAAGTGTGATCTCAATACCTGCTTGAATTTCTCTAACAATAGTGATTTAGAACATTTTACTTTTTATATGGCTATAGATACCTTTGGTTACGTAATCTGAAAACTGACTGTTCATATCTTTTGATCATTTATCAATATAGAATGGCTCCTATTTTTATACGTTTGACTGATTTCTCTATACATTTGAGAAATGAAACCTTTATCAGAAAAACTTGAATTTTTTCAGTTATTATTTCTAACTATATTTCCTCCATCCTATCCCCTCATATTTATTTTATTCTTTCTCTCCTTTTACCCTCCCTCTTCTCAGAAATGTTTTGCTTCTGACTATCACCTCCCCTACTTTACCCTCCCTTTAACAGCACCACCCCTGCTTTTATCCCCTGCCCTTCCTATTTTGCTGTAGGGTAAGATAGATTTCTGTACTCGAGAGGGTATAAGTTATTCCATCTTTGAACCAATTCTGATGAGAGTAAGGATAAAGCATTATGCTCTCTCTCTCTCTCTCTCTCTCTCTCTCTCTCTCATATTATCCTCTCCACTGTGAAAGCTCTTTCTTTTTTTTTCTTAAAAATTCAAACATCTTTTATTGATGGCTTGTCTTTAATTCATTGTTATTTCACCTTAATCAATGAATAATTACACCTCCCCTTGTGAGAAAGAAAAACAATTAAACAAGAAAAACCAACACATGTACAATATTTTGTTCTAATTATCCTTCACCTGTATGAACTAAGAGGAGAGAAATGTTTCGTTATTTCTTCAAGATTTTCACTGTTTTTCTTATTATTCAGTTCAACATATTTTGAGTGATCTTTGCAATTTTTTCTTTGTTGTAATTCTCTTTTTTTCACACACACACAAATATTTGAATATTTGATTTTAAAACTTTTAATTCTAGATTCATTCCCTTCCCCCCCTGCCACCCACCCCCACTGGGAAGACAAGAAGTTCAGTATAGGTTGTACATGTGCGGCTAATGCAAAACAATAACGTAGTAGATATATTGTAAAAGACTGACTATATTTCCCTCCCTCCTATCCCACCTCCCACTTGTTCTATTCTCTACTTTCATCCTGTCCCTTTTCAAAAGTGGGTGCTTCCAACTTCCCTCCCCCCCAGGCTTCCCTCCCTTCCATCATCCCCCCTCTCATCCACTTCCCCCTCTATTTTCTGGAGGGTGAGATCCCCTATTTAGTGTGTATTTCACTCCCTCCTCAAGCCAGATTCGATGGGAATAAGGTTGACCCATTCCCTTTTGCCTTTCTATTCTTCCCCTCCATTGTAACCATTTTCCCTTGCCTCTTCTGTATGAGATAGTTTGCCCCAATCTGTCTCTCCCCATCTCCTCTCATTATATTCCTCTCACCTCTTAATTTCACCTTTTAAGTATCATCCCTTCCTGTTAAATTGGTCCTGTGCCCTCTATCTATGTATACTTGCAAACATATATACACACATTCACATATGTATTCATATGCCCATGTACCCTCATATATAGACATATATATATATGTATATATATATATTTCTAATCCCTTCAAATACTGAGAAAAGTTTCATAAATTACAATTATTGTTTTTCCATGTAGGAATGTTAAAAGGTCAACTTTGATAAGTTCCTCAGGATTTCTTTTCCCTGTTTACCTTCTCATGCTTCTCTTGCTTCTTGTATCTGAATGTCAAATTTTCTATTCAACTCTGGTTTTCTCAGCAAGAATGCTTAAAAGTCCTCTCTTTAACTGAATGACCATATTTTCCCCTGAAACATGATACTAAGTTTTGCTAGGCAGGTGACTCTAGGTTTTAGTCCCAGCTCCCTTGACCTCCGGAATATCACATTCCAAGCCCTTCTATCCCTCAGTGTAGAAGCTGCCAGATCCTGGGTTATTCTGGTTGTGTTTCCACAATATTCAAATTGTTTCTTTCTGGTTGCTTGGAATATTCTCTCCTTAATCTGGGAATTCTGGAACCTGGCTATAATATTCCTAGGAGTTTTCTTTTTGGGATCTTTTTCAGGAGGTGATCGGTGGATTCTTTCAACCTCTATTTTGCCCTCTGTTTCTAAAACATCAGGCAGTTTTCTTTGAGAACTTCCTGGAGGGTCCTTTCTAGGTTCTTACTTTGGTCATGGCTTTCAGGTAGTCCAATAATTTTTAAGTTATCTCTCCTGGATCTATTTTCCAGGTCAGTGGTTTTTCCCATGAGATATTTCACATTGCCTTCTATTCTTTCATTTGTTTGGATCTGTTTAACAGCATCTTGATTTCTCAAAAAGTCATGAGCTTCCATTTGCTCTAATGTAATTCTGAAGCAATGATTCTCCTCATTGAGCTTTTGAGATCTTTTTTCCATCTGGCAAATTCGACTTTTTAAGGCATTCTTCTCCTCATTGCCTTTTTTAAGCCTCCTTGCCATTTGAATCAGTCTGTTTTTTAAGGTATTATTTTCTTCAGTCAGGCTGTTGACTCTCATTTCATAATTTTCTTGCATTGTTCTCATTCCTCTTCCCATTTTTTTCTCCACTTCTCTTATCTGCTTCTTAAGGTCCTCTATCGCCTGTAACCAGCTTGTATTTTCCTTTGAAGCTTTTGGCACAGGAGTTCTGACTTCACTGTTTTCCTCCTGTTCCATGCCTTGCTCCTTCTTGTCCCCAAAATAGGAGTGTAATGTTGAATTGTCTGTCTGCTTTGTTTCCTTTGCCTGCTCATTTTGCCACTCAATTACTTGAATTTTGGGCTTTTTGCCACAGTAGGACTCTGCCACCAGACAGGGGAGTTTTCGTCCCAAATGCTGGGGTTTTCTCAGCTGCCGGAGGTATTAGATGGGTGCCCTCTCTGAGGTCTCCCACACGCTCTGCCAATCTGGACACACATCCCAGGACCTCCACCCTAGACTGCAATCCAGATCCAAGCAGGTTAAAGCAAGAGTGATTACCCCTCAGACTGGTGCTTGGTCCCCCTATACTCTGCAGGCCAGGAGCTGAAGCCTCCAGGTGGCGCTGGCAGGCTGTGCCGGCATCTCAGCGGTTTCTCACCCCGGGGGTAAAAGCCAAGGCACTCTCACTTACTGGGTCCCAAAGTCCAGACTGCACTGGCCTCTCACCTTGTCCTTTGCATCTATGTGTTGATAAATCTGGAAACGGCCACAGCTGCTGCTGATCTGGAGTCCCTCTGGCAGGCGGCTGGTCAGGCCCGCCCTGGGGCTAAAGCCTCGGTGGTGCTGGGCTCGGATCCCAGAGCGCTGTGCTGGATTCCTGCTGGCCTGCCAGGCTGTCCTCAGTGGGAGGTTAGCTTCTCTGTGTCATTTTGTGGGTTCTGCAGCTCCAAAGGTTGTTTAGAGTCCCCTTTTTACATGGATTGGGGAGGGTGGAAGCTGGAGCCCCAGGAAGGTTGTGCTTCTACTCTGCCATCTTGGCTCCGCCCCCTTTGTTCTAAAAGCTCTTTCTTGTCTCTTTTACGTGAGATAATATACTCCATTCTACCTGTCCTTTTTTCTTTCTCCCAGTATATTCCTCTTTCTCACCACTGAATTTTATCTTTTTTTAGATATTTTCCTATACCATCATATTCAACTCATTCCTGTTCTCCCTGCCTCTATCTCTGTGTCTCTCTCTGTCTCTCTGTCTCTATCTGTCTCTGTCACTCTCTACCTCTCTCTTTCTCTCTGTCTCTGTCTTTGTGTGCATGTTTCTGCCTCTCTATCTGTCTCTCTTTGTCTCTGTCTCTCTCGCTGTCTCTCTTTGTCTCTGTCTCTCTCTGTTTCTTTCTGTCTCTTTCTCTCTCTGTCTCTGTCTGTCTGTCTCTCTCTCTGTGTCTCTCTGGCTCTCTTTCTGTCTCTCTATCTCTCTGTGTCTCTCTCTCTCTCTGTCTCTCTCTGTCACTCTCACTGTCTCTCCACATGCCACACATATAAACAATCATTCTAAGTGCTCTATTGAGAAAGCTCTTAAGAGCTACAAGTATCATTTTGCCATGTAGGAATATAAACTTAAGTCCTTTATGATTTCCTTTTACTATTTATCTTTTTATATTTCTATTGAGTCTTGCATTTGATAGTCAAATTTGCTACTCACCTCAGATCTTTTCATGAGGAAATCTTGAAAGTCTGTTATTTCATTGAATGTCTATTTTTCCCCTGAAGGTTTATGCTCAGTTTTTCCTGGTAGGTTATTTTTGGATTTAATCCTAGCTTCTTTGTTCTCCAGTATATCATATTTCAACTCCTCCACTCCTTTAATGTAGAAATTATTAAATCTTGTGTTATCCTGACTGTGGCTCTACAATATTTGAATTATTTCTTTCTGGCTGCTTGCAATATTTTCTTTTTGACTTGGCAATTGTGGAATTTGACTATAATATTCCTAGGAGGGGGCAGCTAGGTGGTGCAATGAATAGAGCACTGGCCCTGGAGTCAGGATGACATGAGTACAAATCTGGCCTCAGACACTTAACAGTTACTAGCCATGTGACCTTGGGCATGTCACTTAACCCCAATTGCCCTGCTTTCCCCCTCAAAAAAGTAAAAATAAAAGGAAAAAAAAATATTTCTAGGAGTTTTCATTTTGGGAACTCTTTCAAATGGGGTTGGTGGGTTCTTTCAATTTCTATTTTATCCTCTGGTTCTAGAATATTGGGGCAGTTTTCCTTGATAGTTTCTGAAAGATGATTTCTAAGCATGTTATTTTTTTTTATCATGATGTTCAGGAAGTCCAATAATTTTTAAATTCTCCCGGTTCTATGTTCCAGGTGGGTTGTTTTTCCAATGAGATATTTTACATTATCATCTTTTTTTTTCATTCCTTTGGTTTTATTGTTTCTTGATTTCTCATAAAGCCATTAGCTTACAATTGCTCAAATCTAATTTTTAAGGAATTATTTTTTTTTAGGGAGCTCTTCTATCTCCTTTTCCATTTGGTCAATTCTATTACTTAAAGAGTACTTTTTTGCTGT